>NW_024581130.1:3993117-4380760 GCF_017639235.1 Corvus kubaryi
TTCTCTTCTCTTCTCTTCTCTTCTCTTCTCTTCTCTTCTCTTCTCTTCTCTTCTCTTTTCTCTTCTGTGATTGTGAAAAGAGTATAAATATCATTGCAGGCATGTCACTACGAGAAAAATATTTAAGAAATGCCTTCTGTGAGCTCTGTGCTAGGCCTAGTATTAAGTGTTTGGGGTTATAAATACTTGTGATGAGATACCATCATGGAGGAGGTAGCTGCATTAAAAAAAAAAGGCTATTTATCAATAAGTAAGAGGAAAATAAATAAACATTTACTCTTTCCATAGGAAGTGAATAGTAATTTTACTGAACACCAGAGTTATAGAAAATATAATAAAATGAAAGAAAACAAATTAACATAATATGTATTCCAAATCTAGCCAAGCTCAGAAGAGAATAGGAGGTAATTATTTTCAGATTGCATAGTTGATGTGGAAAACTTCAAATGCAATTGTTTATTTATTAGTTATTTATAAGATCAAGGAACTGCAACTTCATCTGGTTTAGGAAGAAAATCTACCTTCATTATCACATTTTTCTTTTTGTGAAATTTTTCTAGCATCATGCATATTTATATTCATCATATTTGTATTGATGTCTTTATTTGTAAGGGAGAGTAATGGAATTTTTTAATACATTTTTGTCTCATACATTGAATGCAACATATTTAAATTGTGCTTCTAGAGAATATTTTATTATACACATTAATTTCAGTAGTGTCTTCATGCAAAATCCACTTAAATTTGTCATAAATTAAAATAATAACAAAACTTATTTAAAACTAAAAAGGTTAAAGCTGTTCTTGAAAGAGCAATGATTATTAGTTTCAAACATATGATTTCCATCACAAGATTAAACCTATGCAAAAGACCTGAAAACATACTTCTGCTGCTAGTAAATAACAGATCAATCAAAACGCAATATAACTGAATGATCAAGCTGTAAAAAAATCCAAAACAAGAGAATGTGGATGCCACTTTGTCTAGCTCATATTTTTTAAAAACATTAATTTCTTAAAAGGAAGAGCT
Organism: Corvus kubaryi; assembly: GCF_017639235.1. NCBI lineage: Eukaryota > Metazoa > Chordata > Aves > Passeriformes > Corvidae > Corvus > Corvus kubaryi. The sequence continues at coordinate 3,994,147 of NW_024581130.1, forward strand.
GACCATTTTATTGACTTTTTCTGTAGCTGGGGAGGTTTGGCTATTAGAACCCTTTTTTCAATAACAACCTTGAGATGAGACAGTGCTTTAATGGTCTCTTAATACATTTGCCTAAGAGAAACACCATAATGGGATCTGAAATAACCAGTATGAAAAACCAAATAGGTATTCTTAGGGAAGCACAAAGCCAACTGTCCAAGAACATATTTCAGGGGGCTAAAAGACTTGTCCGCACTAAAATCTCCTAAGGAGTGTGAAGGTGTATTATGAAGTGTGAGGGAGAATTGATTTTCCTTTTTGTAGCTGTATAACACAGAAGGCCAGTCATTTAATTTGTTACCATAAAGTCAATAAGCCCTGGTTTTGAACCAAGAGTAATGCTGGAGAATACACAAACAGCTGCAGAGGAATGAGACAGTGGGGAAGAATATTTCTGGTGAAAAAACTTTACTTTAAAGATAATCAATATCTTTATTCTTTTAATTTATAGGGTTTTATTTCTAATAAAGGCTCATGGTGGTAGGAGCATTGGTAGCTTCAGAAGGTTCCATCAAGCCCTTGCTGTACTGTATTATTATTCCATGCAAAAAGCAGAATATTGACAGGAATTTGCTAGACACTGTGGTAAGCAGCCTTGATTAAGCATTCGATTAATATTTCCTGTTCCTACTAAAGTTGTGGATTTTTAGATGAGTGAAAAATTGTCGAAGACAGTGCATGCAATTGCTGAAGTAAAGAAGGAGAGAGGAAGCAGGAAGAGGTTAGTCCCCCATCTTAGGGCAAAATTAGTCAAAATGAGAAAAGTAAACTGCACAAATTGTGTGTATTAAAGCGTAATAAGTAAAATATAAGTTTGGAGTTTCTTTTAAGTGCCCCTACTGAAATTAAGCAGTCTGACCAGAAAGAGTGCTACCAAACATCAGCCGGGGCTCACATGGGCTCAAAATACCTTTCAAAGAAGAACAAAGTAAACTTTATCTTTTCATGCAGGAGTTCCTAATCATTGCTATTACGGGTCGTTTTGCAATAGCATGAAGACAGAAGAAGATTAGAATTGAATGGCATTTTTTTTAAAAAAACCCAATCCCTGCTATAAACATTTAAAAAGCTGCTAAATTGATGAGGAATAATCTTCTCAACAATCTCCAAAGATGCAGAGATTGCAAAAGAGCTGTGGCTTTTTTCCTTAAGGAAAGAAAACCCCCCAGACTTGCCCTAATGACACAAATTATCTAATTAGCAGATCTCTTTTAAAACCAGGGGGTAAAAAAGCAAGAGTGCTTCGTATTGTTTTACAATAGCTGTGGAAAGACCAATGAAAACTCCAATATATAGTCTTCTGACAAAGAAAATTAATGATTAGCAGCATTTACTATTGATGACACCCACTGCTTGCCTGGGCAACCAAAGTCACAATTATTTGACCCTTTGGTTTTGTAACACTGTCTTCTCTTGTCTCTTTTTCCTCATAGACCTCTTCCTTCCGAGTCAAAGACCAGAAAATATCGTATATAGTGTGTTAGCACAAATGAAATCAGTTAAAAAATCCCAATTATGAGAGGTTTTCCATTGCCCCTCAGACATCAGAGATTAACTACAAGGTTCATAGGTCATTTCAATCCTTTCCAAATGTGTCATGGCTTTAATCATCTTCCCCAGTGTCCCAAGGAGGAGGGCGAGGGATGGATAATGATATAGCAAGGGATTAGCTTGTTGCTCAGTTTATGCTTCAAATTGTGTGGTTGAATTCACAGTGTCACAGACTGGGTCAGCAATAATTAGCAGTATTTTCATAGTGCTCACTAACAAAAAAGAAAAAATGGTCCTTGGAGCATTGCCCTTATGGAGGCACAAAGGACATGTGCTCTGGTTATGCTTTTGGTGACAGGTCACATGTACTGCAGACAGCAGAGACATTTTTTGTTTTAGGGGAAAACAAGATAATAATTTATCAGGCAGGAAGATATTAACTGTGGTATAACAAGAAAATTATATTTCCCACCTTTATATTTAATTGCATTAATTTAAAACCCGGGCTAGACTATACGAGCCACTGAATCTGTTGTCATGTTAAAAAAAAAAAAAAAGAAGACTGGATTTTGAGAGATATATGGTCTAGAGAAACAAGTCAAATTATATTTACACAAATGACAAAGAGCAAAGCAACAAAGTATTTTTAAATGCTGAATATGCCAGAAATCACTTTTAAAAATAAGCCGCTTAGATAAACCTGCAGGCAAGCAAAATACAAAAACAATAAAGTGATGTTCCAATAAGAATTTTTACAGATTTCCCTATCAATAAAATAGTAATTCTGTGGTTGTTTTCTCCTTATAGTTTTTTACATGAGTACTACAAGCAAATTATTTTTTTCACAAACATTCCAGAAAAATTTTATTACATTCATCAAGCAATTTTGTCTGTTTTAAACATCTAATTGTGAGTATTTTTATTGGAGAGCTGAGCTATCTGCTTACAAGAAAAGAAAAAAGACAGTTCCTTGCACTGAATTAATCCAGCAGCACATCTCAGGTTCTGATTTTCAGACAAAGAGCTTGAAGTGCAGTTGGTATGATTAGACATTGTCATGCCAATTACTCACATGGAAAGTTCAGCACAAAAACATTGGAAAGCAAGAATTCTGCTTCACTTTCTCAGTTTTATCACCATGTCAACTTTGTCTCCACCACACCAAAGTAACTTCTGCTACTTTCCTTCCTACTGCACCCCTCAGTCTTCCTCTGGGAGGACTCTGGGGCAGGAATTATTCACCCCTGTGCAGCTCAGGGCTCTTTCTACCTCTGGACTTTGCTTTAGCACAGCAGAACCCTGAAGTCTTCCATAAGCCAATGTAGTGAAGAAAAAAAGGAAAAAAAACCCATGTGTATGAAAAGGATAAAAGCAAATAAACAAACAGAAACCTAAGGTCTGCTTGGGAAGTATTCAGTATAATATTTTAAATTTGTCTCATCTTTCAAATGTGCACTAGGGAAATAAAATATTTCTTCCTGACTCCGTGTATTTTGTCCAGATACCTTGAGTCATGTTATTTTGTGAATCCTTTCAGTGAAACTTGAATTTGCAGCAAACCATTTTATGGGCACTCTGGATTTTCTCATTACTGAGTGTAGGTTTGTAGATTTTCTTTTACCTGGGGTAAAGTATTGCTGGCAAATTGGACTAGGAAATATATTCTGTGTTCCTTCTAGACCTCCTCACGTTCTTGCCCCCAGCAGATCTCAGGTGGCTCTGAGTCCCACTGAAAAAACCCACAATCAATGCGAGTGATGGCTCAATGCAGAAACTTTCAGGGCATTTGAACAAAAGAAAAAGGAAAGATCATGCTTTGGGCACTTTCAAAACCTTAGAGCAAATAAACATCACAACTTTCCCTTTCTCAAATTACATTTTGCTTTCAATTCTACCAACTTAAAAAAAACCCCACTGAGATGATCATAAATTTTGAATTAAGAATTGATTACTATTGACCTAAAAAAAGAAAGGCTAAATTTTATTTGCAGTACCAAAAATTGTCAAGGAAAAAAAAATATTTCCCAAAAAACCAAAAGACATTTAGGTGCTTTTGATCTTATTGTCATAGATTAATGAACAGTGGCAGTCTAAAAAGCAAAAAAGGTATCATTAGCAAAAAAAATCAGATTATTCCATGGACTTTCTTTCATGCACAATTGTTAATGCATATTGTGGGTGTTGAAGGACACACTAACCTTATGCAAAAATGCTTAATTAAACTGTTTTTATGGTATGCTTTCTGCAGGTTTTTTTTTTTGATAGCTCAATTATATTTTTCTAAATAATTTCAAGAAGGCAGGGAATGGTTATTAAAGAACAGCTGTGGCAAAGTGATTGGTTGATGATAGGAGCAACCATAATAGATTAAAATAAAAGTACTATTAATGCACACAAAAGACCATTTAGATCTTTGCATGCAGGAATATTTTACATACCAACTATGAATATTCTGGTGAAAGGACAGAACGTCCTGCACTTGAATCTCTGTGGGATTTACTGAAGAATTTACTTTGAAATGGCAATGGTAGAAAACCTGAAAATAAAGTTTCCTCAATATCATGTTGCTGCTCGTCTTCCTTTTTGCATTAATGGTCAGCTACACCTGTTTTCTTCAATAGTATTGGCATCAGCAATGGGTTAACCTATGTTGTGGAAGAGAATCTCAGGTGAAGACCATAAAATTTAGGCTGCAGTTCCTTGTACTTCTGGAATTAAGAGAAAATAAAAATGAACCTATTTTTTTGGCATACAAAATTTTTGTAATTCTACCCCAGAACATGGTAATTATATTTCTATTTTGGAGCACCCTGTTTCACAAAATCTGTGTTCCAGGGTTTTGGTTTTCCAGTATTTTCTACAGAAAGATAAAATGGCTATGGCTTACTTTTCATGTATCTTTCTGTAAAAACAAAGTTACCCATGCAAAATTCAACAACAACAAAAAAAAAAAAATTAAAGAGAGTGCAATGGATGTTCTGCTTCATTGCACTTGTAACAAATCATTATCATATAAAAATGAGGAAAAGCAAATTGCATTAAGAAATCAGAAAGATTAAGACACCAGTGATTTTAATCAGTTTTACAACTTTTCATGTCACTTGTAGACAATTCAAACTGTCAAGCATATCCCAATAAAGAAAATCTAAAATGGCAAATTACCTTTTAAGATGGAATTTATTACTAAGAAAGCATAATCACATAATATTGCTCTCTGTTATATTAAAAATTAATTGAGAAATGATTCATTTGTTGCAAGTGTAACACATGCTCAAAATCCAAAATTAAATATAGCTTTAATTTATTACAGTTGAAATTAACTATTTAGGTTATATGATGGAATAAATATTAGTGGTGAATTCTTAACTTATGAAATTATATGTTCAATTCTACATTGAAAGAGCTATGAGGAATGAAAATTTTCAATATTAATGCAGTTAAAAGTAATTAACTGACCGTAGATTTTATCTTAACCTTCTCTATTGTATATACACAGTTTGGGCTTGGGTGGGAGTATACAGAAAACAGCTATTCTTGTCTCTTTTACCTGTTTTGAGTTCTCCTTGCTGAAGGGAATTAAGCATAGGAGTCAGTTGATTTTGATTATTCTTTAAAGTATTTGCACAGTTCAAAACATCATTTTCTCTCCAAGTGTTGTCCGTGCTACACATATCCAAGAGAAGTAGAAACTTCAGTAATGCTCCATATCATGTCTCCATTTAATGACTGCTCTTTTTTTAGATCTCACTTATCAGTAGAGATTTATTTACCATGGATAGGAATAACTCTGTTCACTAATTCCCAGCACAACTGGAGGATTAATTTTTATTTGCTGATTTGTATGGATACATGACAGAAAACTGTAGAGGTAATGGAGATGTTAATCTGGTTATATCTTCAGCTTCTACAACTTAGACATGAATTGCAACAGAAAAAAAACCCAAACAAACAAACAAGCAAAAAGAACTGAAGCATTACTGACACTGAACTGCACACAATGGAATTGTGTTTTACAAGCAATTACCTCAATAAGTATTTAGTAAGAGTTTTCAATCAATAAATTATTGTGGAAATGTTGAGGTCTTGAAATTTCCTAAGTTCTCCACAAATTATTTGTTCTTCCTATTCCACACTCAAAGGAAAAGAAAATTAAAACAAAGCATTTATAACTATATAAACTAGTTTGCAGATTAAAGACTTTTAAAATAAAGGATACCTAAAATAAGACATGAAGAGGTCTGTAATTGATTCAGTATTTGCACCAGTTTAGTAAAATAGAAGTATTTTAAAAACATTTGACTAAAGTTAAATATTAAAACATCCATAGGGAAAGCAAAATCATTTGGAATTTATGTAAAGCACATGGTTCTGAGAGGTATTTTTTCTGACTAGCAGCACTCTATTAAGGCTAATTTCCTTTACACTTTACAAGAAGACTGAAACCCAAGAGAAACAGTCCCTGACACCTTTTATCTGTTGCCACTTGCTCTCATGACCTTTTTATCCCCCCCTTCTTGTTTCAGCAGAAGTGTCTGGGTGGCCACGGGGTAATGTGAATGCAAGTTAAAACTAGCCCAGAAATAAATAAATAGAAAGAAATAAAAATTCAGAATTGCTCTTTTCAGTAATGATAGTACTAGCAAAAGGTTCATGAAAGCTATCCTGCACCCCTTACAGCTTCTTTACTAATTTTTCTTGCTTTGGGTTTTTTATTTTCTTCTTATTGTTCTGTTAAATGTTTAAATCCTTATTTAAGCAGATAAGCTTAAGTGAGACTGACAGGCCTGTAGTTTCTGGGGTTCTCCTTCTTTGGGATAGCATGAACCAGCTTCCAGTCCCAGATGGGACCTCTCTGGTTCTTAGGACTGCTCAAAAGTCATTGAGTCCTCAAAGATCATCTTCATCATCTTTCTGTATCTATATGTAGCACAATTGCTTATCTTCTTGAAGACAATCAAGAATAGATGGATTTGGGAAGTTGCTCTGGTCTGGCCATAGTGAACCAGAAATTGCATTTGAGCAAGAGGTAATGTTTTGATATCAGAGTCCCCTATGCACAACCCTGTGCACCTCTTTTTCTAGAGAAATGAGGAATTAATGTGAGCAGAGAGACTGAGAATGAGGGTGTTGAGCAAAGACTTAACAGCTGTGGGTTCAAAGCTCAAAATCAACCCCCAAAAAACCTCTTACCTTGAATGACTTGATTTTGTAGTCTTTGCGGAGCTCTTTTGGAGGAGAAAGGCAGAAAAAGGTGCTTTCCATTGTCATCCCTGCAGAAAGCAGGCTACAGAGGACAAGGATTGGCTGCTCACAGAAGAAGAATGAAAAGAATTTGATGATACTTTTAGCAGAACACTGATGTTCTGAGTTAGTGCTACCATGGCCAAACTCTTGTTTCTTTTTATTCAGATTTTTTTTTTTCTTCTTTCCAGCTAAGAGTTATACCCAAGAATTAAAAACAGGTGGTTTTTGAGGTTCTGAGGGAGGATGGTGACCTCCACTGTCTGTGGCACCTTGAGGATCACACAGATACTGACAACCAGATCAGTATTAGGTTCTGGTATGAAATATCTCAGCAGAAAACTTTGAGCTCAGCAGTGAGTGGATGGCTTATGTCTGACACAAAAGCTGAAGGCTGAGGTGGGAAGGGGTTTGGAGTTGATAGTTTGAAAACAACTTCCCCCAGGAAGCTTGTCTTGATTAGAACCAGATGGCAGTCGAGCCTTGGCCCAGATGAGAGGAACTCTGGAAAGGTCTCCAACTAGAACTTGTAAATGTGACAAAGAAATATTGATAAGGGTGACAGGGGATTGTGAGGATTAATTCTGCAGAGCCCTTTAGAGGGGCTTGTGTGTTTTAGGAGCGCCTGGAAACCTCAGAGAACTGCTGAAAGGAAGGATGGAGGCAGCTCTTTGGAGTTACTGACTCACCTGGACACCTTCATCCAAAACATTGCTTTGGAAGTGGGCCACATCCTGTCCCCTTCCACATCCTCATTTGCTGTGAGAAATGCAGTAAAAGACACAGAGTTCTCACTACTCTCCCCTTAAAATTTTATTTCTAAAGTATTCAAGCAGTGACTAGGAAGTGGATTAATTATATCACTTTAACAACTTGTGTCCAAGTAAATATAGACTTAGTATCACAAATACCTTTCTCATTTCTACCTCTACCTTCCCCTAAAAACCCATGAAGCAGTGTAAAACAAATTAAAAAAACCACAACAAACCCAATTTTATCATCTTTCTTTCACTTAATAAACATGCTATGTTTTTTTTTTTCTCATTAATTAATTGCCCCAGAGTTGGGGTTTTTTTGCTTTTGTTTTGTTTTTTTCACTTTCCTGCAAATAGAAAAACAAGCACTCTCCTGCTACTGCAAGACAGCATCACTGTGAAGGGTTTCTGGAAGCACAATCTGCACTGAATTAAGCTTGAAGGGGAATTTCACCAGAAACAGGCTGCTCTCTGGGATTAATAAAAGCTCAGCCCCTGTTCTGTGGTATACAACAGTCTTATTCAACAGCAGTGTTTCAAATTATTATTCACTATTTTGAAGACTGAATTGACGTCCCTCTGACCCAAACTGAACATTTCCTTTCACTGGAGTTTAGCTCAGAAGTGAAAAGTTCCATTTCAACACTGAATTTCAGGCTCTCTGAATTTTTTATTTTGCCAATACTAATGATTTTCATACTTTCAAAAGATATACAGCAGTTTTCTTCTGCTAAAGCTGCTCCAGCAGAATTGCCTTTGACATGTCATCTTAAAGTACACATTGTAAATAGAAGAATTGCTAAACAAAGCAACAACAGCTCTATTTGAGAGCATAAAATCTGCACGAAGCTGTACATTTCATACCAGGAATCTTTACTATGGGAGTTGCAGCTCCTCAACTAATTCAATTTGTGAGCATAATATTGAATATTAACATGAAGCTAAAACATTGTTCTGGTGCATACTAGAGCTTTATAGTTCAAAAAAGCTTCAAAATATTCAAGTGAAACCAAATCAAACTGTCATTTTAGAATGTATAGCTGAATAATATCCATAATGAAATGAATTGTATTAAATAAAAAGCACCCTTATTTCTCTATTGGCAACATAGAAGTTAACTTGAGGGAAGCTATAATATTTATATGCAGCTGTAGTAGTTATTTTACTTTACATTTGCATATTAAAACCTGCATTCCAGCAAAGCAAATGACTTTGATAAATTGCCTTACATGTAATTATTGAATATTCTTATGCATCTTAAAAGACTTCAAACACTTTTAAAATTAATCTGAAATTTCACACAAGGATAATTTTTATACCCTTTAATTTTTTTAAGCATTTCTCTTTTCTCAGAGAGAATTGTTAATGAATCTTGTCATATACTTTTAAATTAAAAAGTGTATGAAATGAAAATTTGGTTTGTTTTTTCAGTCTGTTGTTCCTTCTCATTATTGACTGATATGCCTTCAAAACTTGTTTATTTTTATACATTTTCAAGAATGGTGATTCCTGAAATAGCAGTATTTTACAGTCCTAGGTTTGTGGTACTTTTTCTTCCCTTGAACACTGGAAGCTTAGGTTCTGTATTATTTTTCAGACTAGCCATGTACAGATGTATGTCATGGGAGTATTTCTGGTATTATCACAGAAAATTTCTTCCATATCATTTGCTATTTCTGGGAATATGAACAAAAAACACTCTCTAACCTCATGCTAGGAGAGAAAATAAATACCATCACCATCCCTCTCATGATTTTATAAACGAAGACGTCAAATATCTGCCTTCATGTGACTTATATGGACTTTTTATCACATTTTGTATAATTTTCTTTTTTCCAGCCATCAATATCCTAGTCGAAGTAGTCAGCCCTCCTGGAGAAGCTGCTCCCTCCCTTTTGCCCTTTCTATTTTAGCAGCTCTGAACGGGGAAATCAGAACTACATATGCAGAATGGCCAAGATATGGGGACACCATGGGTTTATGTAGTGTCCTAATCATGTCCTAATTTGTTACTTATTCCTTTACATCCTAAAAACCTGTCATTTATTGTGCTTTCTTGGCCCTTACCGAGGGCAGACATTTGTCTCTTGGTTTACATGGGTGTTACTAAGGGCACTACACAGCTCCTCCATGATCACCTTTCCTTGTCCCAATCCCCTTTAGAAAGTGGCCCACAGCAGAACAGATACCAGCTGGGTCTAGCACACAGAAACTACATGCTGTGCTGATATTGTTGAGTAATTACTTGCCTTTGTGGGCAGAAATTCCTACCAAAATGCACAGTTCTTTTCATAAAGATCAACCTTTAGAAAACTTCCTCTGCTGTGCCCAAACAAGGCACACTTCCTGTGCCTCCATGAAACTGAGCCAAAAATTCCTCACCAGAAACCATTTGCTCTTTCATGCATCCTCTCTACATGATGGAAATACATGAGAGTTGGGAAACTTGGCAGTAGTTGAAAAAAGGACTTGTCTTATGTTGATATTCTTTCCAGTGGAGTGACAATATCTCAAAGCTGAGCCAATATCCCAAATCTGGTATTAATCTCCATTGTAAAAAAATGAAACATTTATTCAGTGAGCAATTTAAGCCTGGCCTATGTCATACTCAGGGAGACTTTGCTGTGCTACATGTCAGTAATAAGGAAAAGAAAAGAAAAAAAAAAAAAAAAAATTTCCCTGAATATTCTGGAGTGATGATGGAGGTTTTGCACAAACTGGCACTGCTTCTGAGGAAAAGTCTTTAAGGTGAAGTTCCTGTTGTATATCACTGTAAATATCTTTCTTTTTCTTTTTAAATCCCTCTTGTTTCTCTGTCTCAGCTGATTTTTTTTCCTGTGGTCCAAGGATTTCAAGAATTATTTCTTTTTCTTTTATCGTTACTACATACCCTGTGCCTTAAATACACTGAGTATAGATTCTGTTGAGTCTAAACACAAGACAAATCTAAGTGGGAATATAAATGAATACAAGGTAAGGACTTTTAGAGAAGTCTTTTAAAATAAAAAGTAATATTTTGAACTAAATGCCTCATGCAACAGAATTATTTTGCTCTGGATGCAAACTAATCTTCAGAGGGTTTTTTTCTGTTTTTGTTGTTGTTTTATTCTTTTGTTGTTGTTGGTTTTTTTTTTTAATTAACTCATCAACTTGATATTTATTTAAGCTTTCATTCTTTTTAGGTTTTGACTATGTAGTCAAAACTGCTGCCAGTAGTAATTGTACGTCCTTCCTTAGTGATACCCAATAAATCACTAATATCTTCTCTCTTTGCTGAATATTAAAAGGTTGTTGCCAGTATGGTAACAGATTTGCATTTCAGATATCTGTTTAAAACAGTCACCAAAATACAAAATTTTATGGTGTCAAACCCACGACTTTCTGGTTCCTTTGTCTATAGCAAGCTGAAACTCTTAGCCATTTTAGGGTGGTATCATTTTCCTCTGAAGGTCAGATATGTATTAATCTTTTAAAGGATGACTTTAAGTCTTGATTGTTGTAAAGGATTTTTTTATTAAGTTCTTTCATAGGCTTTGTCTGACTGAATATGACAAATGTGTCTAATCCAAAAGCTAGTACATTCTCACACAAAAAAATGCTTAGGCCACAGTTCTTCTTGAAGCAAAAAGCATAAAATTTTATTTTCCAATAATAAATAATAATTCTAGGGTATAATTTTTCATTGAAAGAGGAATCCATAGACAACTTTGTGCTTGCAGAATAATTTTTAAAGAAAATAAAAGTGAACTAAATGGTGTCAGTTTTTCAACTTTGCTGATTTATTTCTCCTGTTTCTCCCAGAAACTTATTTTCATTCTTCTTGTAAACTTTCCCAAGACCAAGAATAAGCTATTCTGTATTGCTCATTAGACTTACCAACTTTCCCAACAGATAACCAGGAAAGTCCTCTCCCTTTTTAGAAAAAAACATCTACGCCCTAACAAAATCAGTCAATGCAACAGCCATTCTCCTCTCCTCTATCATCACAATATATATTATTGTCTATAGTCTAAAAGTAGATATCCATCCTTAATTTTAGCAAATAAATCAGTTCTGAGTAGAATAACAGGGAGAAGAATGAAAAAAAATGCAACGGATGTGTGCCTCTGGTTTATAATAGAAGCATTATCTGTTTGTTAATTTACATTGATTAAAGTGTCTGTTAAATATCCCATGAAGCAATTTAGAGAAGGCCATGAACTAATTTAAGCGATATAAGTTAATTTTGAATAGAACTTGATGCAGGTGTCAAGATAGAAGAGAGGCTGGAATGAGATGGTCTTTATGGTCCCTCCCAACCCAAACTGTTCTAAGATTCCATGGTCTTGTTCCCTCTACTGAACTTTCCCACACCTGGGACCCATGGTCATGCTCCTAGAACATGATTGCTGTAGACATATTCTGAATAGCTGCCCACTAGGGAATACGTCCTCATCTTCTTAATAATACAGAGGATTTTCCTATGCAAAGAATTTAATCCCTAATTTGTTGTAAATGCTCTAGAAATTACAGGCTTTCACACATGTGCTAATGAAGGCCTGTGTCCTGAGAATAAAAAGAAAACTGAGTCTTCTTATACAAGAACAACAAAATTTACCATCATTTGCCATCTTCACCTCAATCAAGCTCTGCTCCACTGAAGAAGCTCCATTAAAGACTTCTGATACTGGCTGTGTCACCACAGGGCAAGGCTTTAGAATTCTGCAGAAAGACTTAAGCAGAATGAAAACATATTTGGACAACACCCACCAAACAGCTCCATGATGCTGGAAGGGAAGGAGAGAGGTGGTTTGCTGTCAATGCTTTCACTGCTTCTTGTGGAGGTTAGGACAGAGATGCCAGCAAGCCCTGGTGTTTCTGGGACAGGCATCAGACCTAAGGGGAGGAGAGCACAGCACTGGAACAGAGGGTTGAGTCCTCTCCACAAGCAAGGATATACAATTACCTCAGAATAGCAAAGAAGAGATTAATTAGTGTATCAGCACTATTCCCAAAAAAGGGACATTTTTCTTTGTGTAATGACATTTCTTCCTCAGCATCTTGGGTGCCATTTTTCATGGTGACCTTCCTGAGGAGCACAAATCTACAAACTCAAGGTTTTCAGCAAAGATTTTGGCAAACTTCCCCTTCAAGAGATATAATACACCCCATCTATTCATTTCTTGCTTTGAATATGCATAACTCTTGCTTGCCTCCATTAGCATGACTCCTTAATAGTCAATGCTATTTATGCAATCTATATGTTTATGCAAATAAGAAGAAAGTGCTTTTTCACAGAAGAAAGTAGACTTAATGAAATGTAAATCAAACCCACAAAGATAAGAAACAGTTCAAGTCTCACTGCAGAAATACTGATGGCAGAAGCACAATGATCCCAGGCTTTATTGCTGTTATTTTCTCTGTGAGCAACACGTTATTGTTGTAACATGAGGATGGGCTATGGTAGTGCAAAGAAGTCAACATCCAGTGTTTGCATTTAGAGTACAACATTAAAATGCAGGAGAAAAATCAAGTATTTTATCATCAGGATGAAGATTTGAGGTGGTTTTCCTGCTCTGCTTTTGAATAAGAAGGATGATGTTATGACACCAGAGGTGGGGGGATGGGGAGGGAGAAGCTTATACTTACAGATTATATGTGACAACCAGATAATCACAGAATTATTCAGGTTGGAAAAGACCTTTAAGGTCATTGAGTCCAACTGTAAACCCAGCTCTGCCAAGCCCACCACTAAACCGTCTCCCTAAGCAGCGCATCCACACATCTTTCAAATGCCTCCAGGGATGGTGGCTCCACCACTTCCTTGAACAGCCTGTTCCAATGCCTGTGAATTCAGTGAAGAATTTTTTCCTGATATCCAATCTAAACCCCCCCCCGTGGCACAACTTGAGGCCGTGTCCTCTTGTGCTAAAGTAATTCTGGGGTTTTTTTTTGAGGGGGAGAATTCCTTTAAATCCATTATGTAGTCTGACCCATTTATGACACAGGAATTCTCTTTGGACCATACTTTATGGAAACAGGGAAAAGAACAGCACAGCCTAACCAGTAAAAAAAACCCCAAAAAACAGAACACCATATTGGTAATATCTTTATATTATTAACAAAATATATTACATGCATCAGGTAGGCCACAGCTTTACCTTCCACAAAGTTAAACATTTTATTGGAAAGAGTTTTCTCCAGTTGTTGTTGATCAGACGTTTAAGTATGCATCCTGGACGCAACCCTGATATTTTTAGTTCCTTTTCATTTTAAAATCAGTAAGAAAAATAGAGAATTTTTTTAAATGAACCCAGTGATTCCATGGATCTTTTCTAGGCTGTAGGATGACTGAACTCCAGTTCCCAAGATAAACTACAGAATAATTTTTTTCAAGAAAATTATGATTTTCTGTAAATCACAGTTCCCTTCAAAATCCAATCTGACAAAATCAGCTTTTGATGAGCTCTGAGCACCATTTCTTCTTAGCCTACTCTTTCTTTGTTCCTCCCTGCTGTCTGTTCTGTGAAATCATGCCTGAAAGCTGTAAGTGTAATACACTTACCAGTCATACAATTTTAAACAGAGTTGTGCTATCTAACAGCTTTGTGAGCTTGGAGTGTGCCCATGATTCCTGAGATACACAGAGCAAGAGACCTAAACTGTGCCCTTATCTTTGCATGACTGTTATTTCTTACTAAGGTAGGTATTTGAAAAGAAAACTAATCTGGTGATAGTTCTGATACTTATTTCTGATTATTTCTGATAATAGTAACTCTTTTACCCAATAGTAATTTATAATTTTATTCTCTGGCATGTGGACAAATATTTATCTTCTTAAAAAGTATTTTTTTTTCTCTTTTTTGTCCAAGACCTAAAACTAACCAAACCAGTCTTCTCAACCATAGTGCATTTTGCCTGTCACAGAGAGTGAATTTAATTGTGCTAATTAAAGCTGAAAATCAAACACAGATCTGACCATATAAAGGCAAACAAGCCCATTCTTGTTAAAACTGAGAAAATGTGAAGGTCACAACTTACATATTAATATATTCTTCCATGTGACCTTCAGCTGTAAACAAAGAATATTAAATGCTGTTATTCATCTTCTGCTAATGAACATATATTACTCTGGAGTCTAATGAATAGATAAAGCATCTCCGTTCATCAAATATTTATAAAAGTAATATTTTCTGTGCTTACCAATTAAAAGGGTATTTTATTACAAATTGAGAGCACACCAGCTTCAAAGTCCTTGGAGACTAGGTGCTTGAGAGTGGCAGGAAATGAAGACTGGTCTTCAAGTCATTATCTTCACATGGCTATTTTCAATAAACAAATAAGAAAATGTAATAATAAATATAATATTAAGCCAAATGAATAATCAATGGGTTTACTTATTCCTCACTCAGTCCCTGGTCTGGCAGTAGCTGATGATTTCATTATTCTCTGAAGATGTCTAAATAGTAATCTACATCAAAACTATTTGCAAAGAATTTGCCCCTACTCTCATTCCATTAGAGATATTTAGATCACCATCATCGAGATAAACACAATACATTAATTTTAAAGTATATAAATATGTATCTCTACACCTATAAGTAGTATTTAATATCATGAAAGCATACAATATAGTATTTACATAGAACAAATAAAAATATTCACATGCCTACGTGGCTTGCAGAGGCCATCCCAATCCTCGTACCTGAAAAAAGTGGAATATCTCAGGGGCACGAGGTCTCCACAGCAAGCTGAAATACTTATGGTAGGTGCTATTCAGGCAGGCATATTAATACAAAATAAGTGCAATGAATAATCTGTGTGGATCTTAAAGTTTGTAAACATGTCACCTTCAGTTTATGAACATGCCAGGAACTTCTGCATAGATTTCAGCAGCCTAATATTTTCTCTTCTGTTTCTGTTAGCTTGCATGAAAATAACTGTCACATAAATCACAATTTACCCAGTCTTTGAAACTTTTACATTACTAATATATAGGGCACAGAATATTTTATCCGTGCAATAAATACTTTTCTTGGAAGGTGAAAGGCTAAAAATTCCCAAGCACCAAGCTTTTATGATTAGATTACCTTCAGCAAATGTGTGAGCAATAAATTTCATAAACACCAGTTTGGACATTTTTCTTGTTTGTGTCTGGCATCAGATGGTGGAAGCTGCCTTTCCTTCACAAGCACATACTTGGAACACCCAAAAGAGTCAGCCCTAGGAATCTTTTAAAATTGAAATATTGCTTCGGCTTTTGTTGCATTAAGCTGGTAAGAGCAAACAAGGATTTATTGGGCAATTTACAAGGGAAAAAAAAGGTCATTTTCCTCCAGTGCAGGCCACTGGTGCCCTCTGCTGTCACTCTGCCGAGTATCACGGGTTCGCTGTGTTTCTCTCCAGTCCCACTCAAATTGCTTCCAAACCTCTGTTATTCTTTCACAATTACGCTTGGAAGCTACGGTGCAAATGTAAAAATTAGTGGCTTCTTTTTCCCTTTCAGCTTGTGCTGCCTCCATCAAAAAATAAATGTTCCAGACAAAGAGTTTCATAATTTATCTGCCCTCTGTGGTTATGGAGCATTGCACCCCCACACAGCAAATAGCTGAACACAGAGTCTGGAATTTTTCTCTTTGTCCTGAGGTTTTTCTGTAGCCTTAAGAAATCAGTTGGCATCCTGTTCAAAACTTTCTCAGTCTGCGTTCCCAATAAGACAACGAAAGCATTTTTAATGACCTTAACACACTCTGCAGCTGCCTCAAAAGCCACTGCTGTCTTATAGCTGTCTACCCATATATTAACACATCTATGGTTAAAACTAAAAGCCTTCAAATCTCATGGCAGCCCCAGTGCTGGATACCTCCTCAGGAGGAAAGATGTGCATAGCAATGAACAGCTTTATCCAGAAGTCTTTAACTTCAGAGGAAATTTAAGTAAACTTCCCCATCCACATCAAAATTCAGAGGTGGCTACAGGCCACAGCTGCCACCTCAGTAAAAGCTTTTCTCTGATAATGAAGCTGATCTATACTGGTGTTCAGACAGCATGATGATGAATGTGTCAAAGAATTCAGGTCCCATTATCAGCAAGGTAAGAAGAGTTAAGAAATAGGCACAAAAGTTTTGTTGATGCTCTGAAGGCAGCATGTTACACCTGGTAATGTTCACTACATCTGCTTGTCCGTGGCACTGAGTTTCTCAAAGATCTGAAAGCACAGCCAATCCCATTCTTGAAGAAAATTATGCAGGAGGGTGAGAGTCAGAAGGATGATCTGAGGCCAGGTGTGCATATTTAACTTTTAGCCCACGGAGATTTTTGAAAAATGCAGGAGATTAACAGAGATCGCTTCTCTATGAACTGTATTATTTGAGAGTTTGTATTACTTCCTTTTTACTGGGTGGAGTTCTCCCACTCTTTGTTTGACTAGAAATAAAGACCATTGACCAGGAACAGTGTGTCAGAGGCACTGAGAGTTTTGGCTTTCAGAATACACTCACAGTCTACAGGCAAAAAAATCAAAAGGGAGTAACTTCTTGAGTCATGAGTATGTATGACCCTTTTTGTGGCACAGCCAGTTGTTTTTTATTTGTCTCAAAGAAGAACATACTGGATCTTTTGCATAACTAGAAGTAAATGAAAGGAATAACTAATACAGAAAGAGACTTCTTAAATTTTGGAACATTTTTTATACATTTCATTTGAAAGTATCCCTTAAAGGCTTTTCTGAGTTCATGTTTATCCTGAGACATGTTTGCACATGCATTCTTCTTTTCACCTAAATTCGGAGTTCTTCCCATCCTTTATACTTCATTCAATTTATATTTTAATATATTTATGATTAAAAAGCAAAGTCTATTCAAGAAGAGCTTCTACCTTTAACCACCTTACCTCAGAATCCTCACTTTTTCTGCAGAGTGCAAACATCCGTAATATGTCTCTCCATGTGAAGAGGCAAGGAACTTGAATTCAAAATGCCTGAAATAAAGGACAAACTAAATAAAACCATCCTTGTGTCTCAGCAAAACTAATTTAAATTTCCTAATGTAACAAAGCAGCTGTGAATCTCCTGCCTGGAGGCACAGGCACTGTGCACACTTAACAAATGGCCGAGCAGATGCCCCTCTTTGGATCCTCAAGAGACAGGAGGTGTTGTTTTTTTGTGCAACACATTGCTACCTTTGGTGTCTCAGAAAATTACTACTGAGATCCCTCTGCATAATAGCCAGTGCTGCTTAGGTATTCACACTAAGAGCTACAAAGTTTTATGCATTCTAGTCTGGAGCACAGCTGCCTACTTTTCATAGCGTCCATCCTTTTTGTGAGTCTTAAATTACCCCAGAATTGCTACTTACTTCAGGATTTGCCATTCCTGCAGCTTCAATCTAATTTCCTCCCAGTATAGAACAGGCAGCCATCTGAAATGGCTGGAGCACTAGTTGGGCTGGCTAAAAATATTTTCACAGGTGTGATATTTCCTGCTCCAGAAGCTTAAAGCATCTTAATGCTGGAGGAGTGCTGGGGGGAGTTCTCACTGGCAGCTTCCCTGGTGCCATTTTGAGATCTCTGTGATCTCTTTTCTAAGAAAAGTTGGTTCTTACTCACAGCATGAGAGAGTGACCATTTTTTTACTGCCAGGTCAATAAGAAAGGTAAGGCCTGTTGTCACATCTAACAGAAAGGTTTAGGGGAAACATAGCTCACTACAATGGACTTCCTCTGTCCATTGGTAGGAGCATTTCATGTCCTGTTCAGCGAATTTATGAGCAGTGTGACCAAATAAACCTGCAGAACACATTTATGACTCCCTCATTGGTGCACTGTTTCCTCTCTCATATAGGTGTATATTTATATACATGTATATACATGTATATGTGTATATATATGTATATACATGTATATGCCCACATTAGTCCATATTCCATGTTCTAGAAGAAATGTAAGACTTTGTTCTGTTGATAAATCACTGTCCACTTTTGTCTGCATTATTTTTCCACCCTTTTTCACAAAATGAGCCCTATCTTAAATACACCTTCCAGGGCTATATATGCAGTTCACATTTATTACTCAGAATCCTGCTTAACCATTATTGGACATGTGGACTGAACCATTTCTCCTTTAGAGACTGAAATATATTCCTTTCCACTATTGTTGTTCTTGAGAGCTACAGTTATTGGACGTGGGGCTTTGTGGTTTGGGTGAATTATTGACTCCTTTATTACTGCATCATAAAATCTGTAACTACACTTTCCTAAATGCTCTCACGTCTCTCTCACTGCCCAAACAGCTAAAATACATGAGGCAATCTGTGATGAGAGAAAACGAGGTGTGTGAAGGACCAGAACTAGAAATCTCATTAGGTGCCCTATAGTTCAGGGACACAGCACACAGTTTATGTTTTCTTTCAGAACACAAAATTTGAGATACAGTGTTCCTTCTGAATAGAAATGAGGTATTTTAAAGTTCTAGGAGGCTTAGGGGAAGGGGGTTGTTTTTGTGGGTGTTTTTTGGGGGAAGGGAACAACATAATATAAGACAATTTCAGCCTGTTGGATCTTTAATAAGCAAGAAAGTCCGTGAATTTCGGATCATTACAAACAGAGAACCATTATGCACTTTTGTTTTGCAAGCTGAGATTGCATTCTTGTCCCATAGCTCATTAAAATGATGAAAAATCAAACTATTCAAGGGGAAAAAAAAGAAAAAAACAAGAAAAAAGAAAAAGCAAATTTTCTGCTGTACCAGCTCACATAGGGATTAGGTAATAACCGGAATTAATCTAAGACTGAGGGTGAGGCTGGAGGGTGAAATGTTCCCTGATAGTGTCAGCAAGCAGTTAGATCATCTCATCTCAGCTGTGAAACCTCACCTGGGAAAAAACCCACAACACAAGCAGAAGTCCTGCGAAAATAAAAAAAAAAAAAAAAAAGCATTTTACAAAGAAGCAATGGAGCAGTGGACAAGAAAGAAACAAAATTTTAAACTTTTCATTTCAATCTTCCCTGCCCAGAGCTTCTGATCATCTGCATGTTAACGAAACTCCCTTAAGAGATCAAAAGTCCTTTTGCATGTCTTGCTATTCTCATGTTAAAAAAAAAAAAAAAAAAGTAATTCTGATCAACAAGAAATCCATCGCATCCTTCAAATTATTCAAAGTTTTATTTCAGTCATGATATTTCAAGAATCATTTTTTAGTGCCAAAGATTTTTAGGAAATGGATAGTGGAATTTTGTGGGTGCTTATTCAATTAACATAGAGTAAAATGTATGGATGATTTATCCAGGCAGGTACAGCCATGCTGTGGAAGTTCCAATTATGTATAATTGCAATCAGTCTCCTTCAGCATCCTCAAAATGAAATGATACTTTTGAGTTTAAAATAGTAAACATCTCTAAAAATTAAGGTCCTATAGAAATGTTATAAAGATTGTGTTGGATCTTGCTAGTTCACGGCTGAAAGTTTCTGAACTTGCAGATTTAGATTTACAATTGTTGAGCAGATGAGATCAACACACTGACACAAAGGCACAGAGCACTTTTCAAGAAGCTGATTTAATCTGAACAATGTTTGGTACAACCAGATCTATGTTTTATTATGCTAAACTTAATTCCTGTAGCAGAATGCCTGATGTCGATAAGAAGTCCTTTTCTTGAATCCTATCAGTTTCTGGCTGCTTCAGACATTATGGCAAACTTGAATTCTCCTACTGCAAGAAAATAAAATGAGAGTGGAATTGTGCCATTTAATCTAGTTGGTTCCCAAAAGTTTAAGTCAACTTCAGAACTTCCTCAAGAAAAATTGTGTGGAATTTTCACCTATTACTCTTCTGGCATGAGTTTAACATAAAGAATTTCCTTTTTGCAGCAATGGGAAACTAAGCAATAACTAGTGATAACTTAAGCTAGCACAAAACCAAAAGGTTTATCTGGTAATATGAAGACTTCAGGGGAAAAAAAGCTGTCAGGATATTCCTACAATTTACTGAATAGGCTTAGAGGGAAAAAAGAAAAAAAGACAAATGCAATGATCAGAATAGCCGTGAGAATGTGAATTTTGAAGCAGAAAGGATATAAAATGTGCCAGACCTCAAATCGAGAGACCTGACCTTATTTACTGATCAAGTTTTGTAAACCCAGCATGAAACCCGTGGATACAAATCAGTTTGGAGGAATTTGCCTTGCCACCCTACAGCTGGGGTGATGATATCAGTGGCAAGCACACACTGCATTGCATGACAAACAAAATTTGTCTTTTTTGAAGCACACGGACACGCTCAAATGTAATGAAACATCCAGGGCCAGACCTACTGAGATCAAAAGAGTGTGATACTTGCTATTAGACTAATTTATACAAACCTCACACTGACCTTCAGAGGAACCTCTGTCTCAGAGGTAACACAGCACACTCTGTGTTTCCTTGTCAAATGCTTTTAGTTAATGATGGTGATTTGAAAATATCTAACTCATAGTATGGACTGAAAAACAACCTTTCTTTCAGAAGTAGCATATGAGTAATTGTACTCTGTGTGATATACCTAAGACTGTTTCTTTTGGAAGAAATTAGCTTTTCTTTAATTTTTCAGAGCTCAGCTAAGCAAACCCTCCAGCTAATATTCCTCCTCTTCCTCAAGATTTCATATCTTATGAAAAATGAAATTCTAGTATAAGACTTAATGAGTAAAAAACTAATTATACTTTTTTAGTATGAATGTTTTTAAGCTTTGTCACAATTACTGCTGACATTAGGTGAAAGAAAATTGTCTGCATGCATCGTAGCTTACCCCAGTTCATCTCATAATCACCTTCAAGCAAGTGACTGAACATTTAATCCTAATAAACTGCTAGAGAGTGAGGTGGTAGAATCTTTTGGCTTCACTGCTCACAAGTGATCTCTGGGTAGCGAGGTTATTTCCAGCTATCCTGCTGTGAAATGTACTGCTATTAAATCTTGCACATGAACATCAAGGGAAAACACAAAGAGTGGCAATGATTTTTCTTCGAGATTTTTAAAACTTTGGGCTAGTTAAGACTTTTCCTTTTTTCTACTTATTACTTACTGTAGCTGCAAAAATGTTCATAGTTTACAAAACAAATTAAAGCTCTTAGCTGCTTGCTTTTTCATAGTCCTGAATGACCATCAACCACTCAGCTCGTTTCTTCTCTTGTACAACGTTAATGATCTTACTTCTTTCTCTCACAGAGCTGTCCTTTTACATTTGTGCAGATAAAGGACCCCAAAACATAGAAATGTGCTTTTTCTCTTCCTTTATTACTTGTATCGCCCTTCTACTGCGTGAAATCTAGTTCCCATCAAAAAAGTTCACATTAAAACAGCACAACCTCAGAAGGAAAACCTTTGGGGGTCGTTTTTATGTTCCAGATAAAGAGTTTTAAATGGTATGCTTTTATCCATACCACTCCAAACATCACTGAGAAAATCTGCCAGGACTTAAGTATTTTATGATCTGTCTACTTTAAACTAGGAAGTGAAAAAACATTGAAATTTATCAGTTTTCAAAACTTCAGTTTTAGTTATTTTATGTCTCAAGCTTTGAGTGTTCTGAAGTCTGTATCAGTTTAATCACTTGTCAAAACTTCTCCGGAAAGTTTTAAAAAAGGGCAAGATACTGTAGAGTTTGGCACTTTAGAAACTGTGCAACTTAGACAATTTGACAATTTTTAGCTCAAGCTTTCTGCTGAAGACACAGATGTAACAGACACTTCAGAAGAAGATGTCTTACTGAAAAAAAAGACTGATTTGCCACAAATAGTAAATTTTGCTGAACTATTTCACTTTGATTGTCTTCTTAGTTGCCCCACCATAAGTCAAAAGCAACCCTGCTGAAATTCCTGTCTTTCAACGGAGAGAGGAGAATCAAGTCCAAACAGTAACTGGAGAGGTTGTAAACACAAAATCAATTGCTGAAGTAAATAATAAAATAATAAAAAAGAAAAATACACAGCACTGTCTGCAGAAAATGGAAGTTTTGCCATAGTAAAGTTTGGACTTGGCAAAATTTGAGCAGAACCTTGTAAAAAAGTTACAATGATGTTTTCTTACTTTTCAAATAATTGCTGAGTGGCTGGTTGTCCTTTATCAAAAACAAAGGTCATTACAGATACTAGGAAAAAAAAAAAAGGCATCTTCTCGCTTCGATTTTCCATCCAGAAATGTCCCTGTTTATAGTTAGAAAGTGAAATGTGGAAAGGCAGGTCTAGAGGAGAAAGAGGCACAATGAAAGGACGGAAGTGGCATCAGCCCTAGAACAGAGGACATGAGAGTTTGGCAAAGGCACGTCATCCCTACCATCAGAAGAATCCAGGAGATCCTAAAATCTAGAGCCTGTTGCTAAAAAAAAGCAGTTTTCATTTGCAAAAAGGAAGAAGAACAGTGCAACCAAACCTACAGTGCCAGTATTCAAAAGAGCAAATATGTTACTAAGGGTGAGATTTAGAAGAATATTGTCAAATTAACTTTAACGATACAAACAGAGTGATGAGTTAATGTCACAAATTGTGGTGAGTTTTTTGTTTGGTTGGTTTGGGGTTTTTTTTAATTTGTTTGTTTGTTTATTTTTTTCTTTTTTTGGGGTTTTGGTTTGGTTGGTTAGTTGGTTTCTGTGGTTTTTTTGTGGTGTTTTTTTGTTGTTGTTTTGTTGTTTTTTGGGGGGTTGGGGCTTTTTTTTTTTTTTGGTTGATTGGCTTTTGGTTTTTTGGGGAGTATCCTCTAGTAAGAAATTTACCCAGTCTTAACAGCACATGATGTTAAACCAATATTTTACAGACATCCATCTCACCAGGGCATTGGAGAAGATCTTGGATTTTGCCTGGAAGATTCCAGGGGCGAGGAAAAGACAGAGATAAAATTTTATGATCTGTATTTTAACGAATAGAGCAAGCTTCCACTGACACTTGGGATTTATAGTCCTTAGGACATGAGCATCTTTTCCTGTGCACTTTCAAAGAGAGGATATTAGACGGATTTTGCTGTGGGTACAGTTGAAAGAGAACAACTCTGAAGGTCTGAGTCACACCACAAATGATGTAGAAGTCATTCCCAGCTGAGTAACTCTCTTCTCATGTGGGCACAAGTATTGATATACAATGCACATGAGAATGACTATTTAATTTAATACAAATATTGCATGCAGTATATTCAACCTTTTCAATTTTCTCATTTTCAGGCTCGGCAGAATCACAGAATCATTTAGGTTGGAAAAAACCTCTAAGACCACTGAGTCCAAACTTTGAGCAATAAGTGGTTATCTAATTAGCCAGATATTCTTAAATAAGTATTTATGCTTCATTAAAATAAAACTAAATTATAAATATACAAAGAATTTATTTTTTCCCAAAAAAACATGCACTTAAAAAGGAACATTTCCAGTTTGGACCTCTTAATGCTCAATAGATTTGAAGGTTAAGTTGTTTAATGAAAGAAGGCATTATCCTAAACCAGCAGAATAATTACTGTGTTAGGAAATCTACCAGGCAAAAAGGCTACTACTAAAAGTAAAAGTCAGAATTTCATGTAGATACTATGCAACAGATGGCTGAAACCCAGGCTAACTGAGATAATTAGGAAAGGAGAAGATCTCAAGAGTTTGGTAAATTGGCTCTTTTCTTCCTGTTGGATATACACCAGTTCTGATACTGTGGGAAACTGATGAGCACCTCCTACAATGAAGATGCTCAAAAGTGTCATTTTCTCTACTACTTCATGAGAGACTGAGTTTTGTCTGTCTGGAACTGGCAGGTAGATACAAATGAAGCCATCAAACCCAGCCTGTGAGCTTGACCACACTACAATCAATCTGAATGTAAAGGTGAATTGAAGTCAATATTGATAAATATGGGAGAAAAGCACTAAAAGAATAAAAAAGGAAAGGATAATCCTATTTGGTTCCCATGTTACTGGTCATATGTTTTATTCTGTATGTATATTTTTACTTTAAAGGTGTGGAAGGAGGAAAGAATGTAGAAAGTAGATAACAAACTGCAAACTAAAAAAGGAAATACACATGAATATAGATGAAAGATATCTGTAAAAACAAAGTGATAGGATCTAAACCTCATTATTTTGGAAAACACTCACACATTTGGATCCTGAATATCATCTAAGCAGTTTATTAGAATATACATCTCCTTTCTGCACCTTGCTTTATCAAAATGCTTTATATACTGTTTTCTGGAGCAATTCATGGTTAGATAAGTTTTGACTAGTTATTACTAGAAAAACAGAAAGGAGAAATAATTGATTGTCAGAGTATTCAGAAAGTAATTTCTATGCTTATTGCAATAATACAAAATGCTCAGGTTAAAAATAAAAAGATGAAAAATAGACAATTTTTAAGCTGATAAACATTCTATGTGATTCCGTAATTGTTTTTTATCATGCAGTGTTTTGACAAACTATGATGGTTTCAGACCAGTACAGAGCAGTTAATGGAAACTTAGTTCTATCAGAAAGGCACAAGTACTCAATGTATCACTTAAAATGACAGTATTTCTTCAAGCAACTTGTAATGGAGGCTCAATTGCTAGTTTTCATATGTTCTTACTAACGAACAGATAGATGTATTCACATAATGTTTGCTCTGTTGCTGACATTTGTAATAATGCCCACTATTCTTCAAGCACAATTTTTAAAGCACCTCTTTGTATTTTGAAGCTTGCCAAGGACTGTGGTGTTTCTTTCGCCCAACCCAGAACACAAGGTTTTACTTGAAACAAGGTTTTGGTTCAAATGTTGAGATGCTCTTTTCACCACAAGTCTAATGAAGACAACTAACAAAGCAAAGCCTTGACATTTTGCAGCTCAAGCTAAAATGATCTAATGGCTTGTTGTCACTGAAAAAGTCCATTTATGTCCTGGTATTTCTGCCATTTTCATTTCACCAGAGCTGTCCCTGAATGATATGATGCAGAGAATCAGTGCAGAGTGCACTTCTCATTTCTGTCATGTAAAATTGATTTTTGGCTTGCTTACCTCCCTGACTCAGTTCATCAGGGAGTCCAAGGAGCACCAGGGGTGGTTCAAAGTGCTGAGGGCTGCAATGACACCGCTTAAAAAAAAATACAAATAAAAAATGAGATAAAGGATCAGTTTTAGAGTGGGCCAAGTAAAGCAGAATGTTTTGCCAATATTTCTTCATGAAAGATACTTGAAATCAGATTTTTTAAAAGTCAAATGTTTGTTGTAACAGCAATCAAAGAAGCAAAAGGGGTAAGAAAAGTGTAACTTGCATGGAAAAAATTTGCAGGACTGGTTTCTTTAGCAACGTGGTTTTGAACTGTCACATAAAAGAGCTTTTGGAGACTGAATTACAAATGTGTTACTCTCTTTCTTTCTGCCCTTCATTTCCATCTTTACTAAGTCCCACTAAGCTATGTGCAGTTTTGTCTGGGTGAGAACTGTACAATAACAGAACCAGAAGCAACTTAAAACTGATCCATTCTATTTAAAATCCTTTACCAAGCCTGAGTTTACCTTTTGAGAGCTCTTGCTTCTGTTCCTGACACGCACCTGTTTCCTTATAATCCTAACTTCATTCACGTTGGCATGGGGAACAATTCAGTAGGGACAAACATTCATACGTGAAGCACATAAAGAAGGAAATTTCTAGTAGTTCTAAGAATATGTTGGGAAATTAAGTTAATTCATTTTTGTATGCCAACAGTTTTCTGTGGTCCTTATTACTTCAGAAACAATTTAAAATATATTCTGCTGGGAGGAGCCTTTTGGAATATGCTCTCTTTTAGCAGATGTATCATAAGCTTACAAAAGAATTCTGTGTAATGAGAAATTTGGTTGAAAAAAATCAAAATCTAATAAATTAACTACAATTAAGTGTGAACTCAGGAGTTTTCTGCTATTTTAATAAATCTTGCCATACTGGTGGCAAGAATTGAAAATCAGAGTCAGCAGAGTTAAACTGATGGAGCAGCTTTGATAGCAGCAGCAGGGTTAAAATAGAACCCTGTAGTCACAACATGGCTTTTACACATGGAAAAATCACAGTGGAGGAAGATTGATGGGAGGCCTGTGCAAGACTTTTATTCAAGGGATTGTTCATTTTCTGTGCAATGTAAAGTCACCTGAGGAAGAGAAAAGGTGAGGAATTTACTGAAGGAAAGGAATGAGACAAGACATGGAGAGATGTAAGGGAAGAAATTTTACTGGATCATATATGGTGTTAGAAATGAAAATGGTGGTTCATAAGTAAACCCCCATATCTCTAATGAGGGTTACTTTTTTTTCTAAATTATTTTAGGCCTATAATTATATTTATATTAACTAACTGTATGGGTTTTTATGAAGCTGTTTCAACTCAGGTCCTTCCTGCTCAGTGTTTGCACAATGCATGGGCAGAACACCACTGTTATACATTTCTAGGTCTTTACATTCAGGGTCTGCAGACCTGACTCCTCTCCACCATAAGATGAGGCCAGTCCCATTGGAATCAACCAAAGAGCTGTATAGGATCAAAAGCTCCCTCTCTTTCCAGCCTGAAAGATCATTGCACAAAGGACTGTGCACCATTACCTCCCATCCTTTATCAGTTTGAGCACCCAAGTCAAATGCTTTAAGAAAGCCAAGCGCTGTTTTAGCAACAAAAAAACCAGATTTTGAAAAGTCTTTAGCTGAGCTGGGCTACACCTCAGCTTATGTTGGTTCTTGCATCCTGTGGGATAAGCTTTGGTTTTCTCCTTATGAATCAAAGCTAAGGAGCAAGATTGTCCCAAGAGAAGTTTTCAGAAAAAAAAATATCATATGGTCTTCCTGTATTCCAAATCATGTTTAGATGTTAAACCATAACAATGGTAAGTACTTCAGTTCTTAAAAGTGCTAACCAAACATAAACTCATTTCTTCAAAAGTAGGAATTCATTGGCCATTGGGAAGTCATTGATTTATGATACTGTAGAAATTTCCAGTGTAAGGTTTGATTTTGTGCTTGCCTTTAAAAGCAAACAAAAAAGCAAAAAAAACCAAAAAACCTTAAAGATTCAAGACTGTCAGAAGCCTCCTAAAATGGCTCTGTTTAATCTGTAATCAAAAATTAACTCACAACATATTTCTGTCACTTCAACCTGCACGAAATGTATCCAGCCATTCTACCTTCTCAGGAGTGTCTCATTTATTTCTCTGACTACAGATGAAAAGCTTTCTACAAAGTTTTTTCCCTTCTAAAAACATGAGTTTATGACTTCAGAATTAAATCAGATCTGAAAATCACCATGAAGGTAGAAGTGTATCTTAATAGATGGTTAAATACAGATATAATGCTCTTTTCTAGGATTAATTTTCATAGCAATTCAACAATCACATACCGTACTCAGTCTCTCTGTGTGTCTTGAGACTATATTGTTCCTACTTACATTGATTTTGAATTATTTCTTAGTCATTGTTTAGCCTGCCACTGGTAAATAAAGAGTCCAGAAATTACGATGGAAATTGTGACATCAGTTTTTGTATAAAATGCACAGGCCATCTTGTTCTCTTGCACTGCAAAGGAGGTGTTGATTTCTCTAATTCTCAGGAGGAACGAGAGTTAAGAGCTATGCAGGTGTTAAGTGGGAGTGACACAAACACTATGAGGAGCTGGGACAGTCAGCTTGTACCTCACTGCCAACTGTCTTGCTCCATTACAGCCTGACAGCCTTTAATAAAGTCAGGTTCTTGCTGTATGGGTCTTAGCAGGTTCAAAGAAGTTGTGTAATTCTTTCTTGACAATGGCATTATAGGCACTTGTCTTTCCTCCTGCTGTGTCACTGATGAAGTTTGATGTTGCCTCTAAACTGTGTCAAGCTGTAAGATACTTCTCCCAGGGCTACAGCTACCTAATTCATCAGCCTGAGTTACATGTGTTGTGTCAGTAGAATTTAATTCCAAGTATTCCTTTTTAAGAATAGGTTTCCTGTATAAATACAGTGGCCATAATTTGGAAGTTTCTTCCATTAAAAAAAAACAAACCACAAACAAGAAAACCCACCCTGTCTGAAAGATATTTCCATACTTTCCAAATATTTGTTTTGAATTCTAGTGGGGAAAACTACTGAAGCTCATTATTTTGCAAGGCAGGAAGAAATGTCAAGGAAACATCTTCGTAGTTACAAAAGAAAGCTACACTCCTCTATTAGTAATTACAACCACCAAACAATGATTTTGATAAATAAATAATGAAAAAGTGATTACTTTAAAATTAAATTCATTTACCTGACCCAGGTTGACCCAGGCATCTACCCCGACTTTTATGTATCCAGCTTCACAAAAACAGGATGTAATTGCTGGCATTTATTGCAAATTTCTATCAAGGGAGCTCAAAAAAAGGACATGAGATTGGCTTATGAAACTGTCATGAGCAAGCTAACATGTCACAGAAAACATGTTTTCCAGGTAAGTTGAATATATGTAAAGCCATTCTTAATTCTTCAAAGTTTAGTATTTTTAGTTTTTTTGTATTGCCTCTGGCTGATGTGCTGTTTTACCTTGGTAAAATCCAATCCCCAAAACATCACATCTGACTTGCAAGAGCATGAAAATAACAACCTTGGCAACTAGTTTGGAGACTGAAACCCTTCACACCCTAACGCTCACTTAAGCAAGTGTTTCTTAGTTATTTGCTCTCTAGAGCAAAACTGTTGATACTCAAGCTGCCTTTCCGCTTTTATCAGTACACAACTAAAAACAATTTACTTCCAAAGGTGTGTATTTCATATAATTCCATGCCCATGTTGTACCACTTTGAAAACTTACATAAGAAAGCTGAAGTTATGGGCTACTGAAAATCCAAACCTCTTCTCTACAACACGTTAGCAAACCATTATCAGATATTTATCAGTAAAATATCAGTCATATAAAGTATGAATCATAAAATTCATGAAAGGTGCACAAACATCATAATTTGCTTTTTCTGTTCCTTTTCATGGCTCATAACAGCCCTTCAGCTCAACAAGATGCATGACTACATGCTAAGGACAATCACAGTGTGCGTGGCAAGGCCAACCAGAGATTTCAGCTTGCATGGAAAGCAAAGGCATTTTTTTCCAAAATATGCACTAGCAGTATCATTACAGTCTGGACTGGAAGTTATCTTGATTTCATGTAAGAAAAAATAAAGCTTTGTGGTTTTAGGCAGACCTTGGGAAAGGAAATATATTTTAAAGAGATGTTCTGCATCTCTGTGAAAGGAGGAGTGAGAGGAGGGAAGTGAAGGAGAGCCTGTGAAGAAGGGAAGTATGGGGGGAAGCTGTTCTATGATTTGGTTTAAGTCTCATTACTCTACTCTGATTTGGTTGGTAATTATACTATTGCCCCCAAGTTGAGTCTGTTTTGTTGGTGACAGTAACTGCTGAGTGATCTCCCCCTGCCCTTATCCCGGCCCACCCATGAGTCTTTTGTTGCATTTTCTCTGCCCTGTCCAGCTGAGGAGAGGAGTGACAGAGCAGCTTTGGTGGGCACCATGGCATTCAGCCAAGTCAGTCCAACCCAACATTGCCTGCCCTTGATAATCTCTTTTCTTCCCCAAGAAAAACAGAGAGTTTTCTGAAGAGGGGAGAGAGAAGGATGAAAAAGGGAAGGTAAAAATCTCTTTATTTCTTTTTCATGCACACACGTTTAAAATCCATCACTTTTGAGTGTCAGAGGAGTGCTTGTCAGTAATAATCACTCTTATTTTTCTCTCCCCTCAGATGCAAAATTCTTTGGCTGTTGAGTTGTACTCTCTTTAAATCATAAGCTGGAGCAAAGTTTGTTTTAATTCTTCAGTCATAAGAACCCTGAGGCACTTCTAGGCAATATTAGTAATCATTATTGACAATTTTCCTGAATTGATCAATAAAGAAATAGTCAACCATGTTCAGATTGACAGCTCTAATATCAAACTAACTTGTTGATATTGGCAAGGAATTCTTGCAGGTTTTATTTCTGGCTGAAGATTTAGACTCAAATATCTGAACTCTATTTACATTTCATTTAATAGTAAGAAAGAAGGCTCATAAAAATAATAAGGAAAGAAATTAATGGTTGCTTTGTTTTTGAAGGGAGAAATCTTAAATCTGGAAGGACAATTATACAGCTCATAGAGCTGAATGATCACACCACACAAAATGCATTATGTATTTTGCTCTGATGCCTTTTTTCAGAGCAAAAGCTAAATTTGTTTCTCTGATGCCTCATGATTTAAGAGGGATGAAATCACAGAGTATGACAGTTTGCTACACACCAGGAGAAATCTTCTTAGACAATGCAAAAACTTACCAGCTTGAAAAGAACAAAGAGATTCTGCCTGCACAGGAAACACAATAAAACATTTATATTTGTCTCAATGCAAAGTAGCTTTTTTTCACCGTACTACAATTTAAAATCCAAAGTCTTTGGTTCACTTGCTGAGAACGTGCAAAGAGAAGGATATTATCCATAGGTTATCAAGCTGCTGCCCCTTGTCTGTGCCACGTTTACTGCCTTGTATATGCTTTTACCTTGTGGTAAATGCAAGTTCTATCATCACTACTTTGAACTGTAGTTTCATATACTTACATTGTGTTTCCAAAACCAAAAATGGCCTGTGCAACACAGGCAAATATTTATTTTCTAATGTATTCTTAGCATAAGTATGGTAACAAATAATCAACTCAAACTTTCAGATTGCAGGGAGATGAGAGCAAGGATGGTTTTCTTCCTTGTTTTGGGAAATACCCAGTAGGGTTACAAGTCACTGCTTCAGGGAATTTTTCACACTAGCAATCTTTATGCATCATTGAGTAGACTTCATTTTAGCACCTGTTTCAAGCCCAGGAAATACAGCAGTAAACCAAGTGTTTTAAAATACCTATTTTTATTATTATTTCAGATTTGTCATCATTCATGCTGAAGCGCTTTTAAAATGGGAAAAAAAAGTAATTGAAATAGGTCATTTATAGTGGTTGCAGGAAAAGCTATACAGGGCTTATTGTGATTTGTTTTGGTTAGTTAGCTGATGGCAAAGTTCCTTGGGAATTAAGAAAGGAAAGAGAGAGAGAAAACCAGAAAAATGCTTGTTTTAAGACAAGGACAAAACATTTAGGTACCGTTTATTTTGTATTTACAGATTATACCTTTAGTACTCGGCCAGTTATCCTGTCAACTCGAGCTTTAGAACATAAATTTTGAGCTGAGATATTCAGAGAAGTAACTCAATATAATCAAACTGAACACACGAAATAATGAGACTAATTATTCTTCTTGTGGGCCTAATTTATCATTTGTGTCTGGTCATGTCAGGTTGCATCGGTTTGACTGCTGGGATGCTCTGAAATGTGTGGAGTTCAGGTGCCGCTCACACCAAACAGGCACCCACTGAAGTGCGTTTGTCCGGAAGGGAACCACTGGTTCACCTCCAAAGAAATCAAGCAGTAGGATAAAAATCGAGGGTGATGATGATGAGTAATCAAATCTCAATCCCAAACTGGGATTAGAAAACAGGCACATCTGCTAATACAGATGTACCCCTTCTTTCCAGGAGAGATAGCAGTTGAGGGATGATTTAGGAATTTTCCATCAACTCTGAAAAGCAGATTTTATACTTTCCCTTAATAATCAAATACATTAATATGCATATTTGAAGCAATATTTTGCTTTGGTTAATAATGTACTGGTAATAATAAATGCTGCAAAGCTCAGCCTCCACAGGTTGTTAGCACATATGTCAGTTTTGTACTAAAATTGAGATTTTAATGTCATAAACAATTTAAAATCTCTTGGACACCTAGAGTAAATATACAGTGTTTGAAAGAAAGGGCCAAGGAATAAGTCTGAGGACTGAACTCATGACTATCCACCATGTTTCCTTGTTAGCTCAATTTCTCACACATTTTTGGACTCCTCTAACTAACTCTAAGACCAATTTCCTACAGACAAAACTAGCCATAAACTGTCTGCAGACAACTAGCCCATGCTAATTATTTCCCTAACCGGTAACTGGTACCCTGAGCTTCCTTTCAAAAAAAAAAAATTACTTAAAACAGACCAAACAAAAGACCATAAAACCCCAACTTTGCACATGTATGTGTTTATATAGATATGTATTTTGCAGATATATAATACAAGCATTTTCCTCTTTATGTATACATATTTTAATTTTAAAATAAAATAACTATTGCCAGACCTACCTCTCTTTTATTTAACAATTATCAGAGATGCCAGGTGTCTCACACTGTAAAGTTTCAATTGCTTTTAAAGACGTTCTCTTCTTCTGGTTATACTGAGATTAAATGAAGTTAAAATATGACACACCTTGGAAAGCAAAAGCCTCAGAGGACCTTTTTTCCATCCCACTTATTTTTTTCTTTCAAAGGGCCTTTCCTTCTCTCTCATTTGCAATAAATGCCAAGCACTAAGGCCTGTAGCACTCATATATGTGCGCCACTACTCCTAAGCACTTCAGGAGGGTGACATGTTCTGCATACTGTCACATCAGTTGATTCTGTTAATTTTCAGAGGGACTAACTAGACTAATGGTTAAAGGGATAAATATGAGATACATTT
This sequence comes from Corvus kubaryi, assembly GCF_017639235.1. NCBI lineage: Eukaryota > Metazoa > Chordata > Aves > Passeriformes > Corvidae > Corvus > Corvus kubaryi. The sequence goes on from NW_024581130.1 coordinate 4,027,177, forward strand.
GAGACTGATGCCTCAATAAGCAAGCTTTAGGAAAACTGCAAAGCCATGCAATACACTAATAAGAGGCCACCTGCCTGACTCCTGTGGGCCAGCTGCACGCTCCAGTGATTTTCCAGGGTGGGTATGATGTTAACTACATGGCAGAGAGCATGCTGGAGCCATCACACAGAGAGCAGTGATCCATGTCTCTGTTGTAGCAGGAGAAAAACAAAATAAGAAAAATGACATTTCAAGTCTGCGAGTGCCCATTCTCACCCTTGACACAGTGCTTGGTGCACTGTTCTAAATAGCATTTTAGAGCTAATGGAGTTCTCTGAATCCTATTTGCAAATTTACTTTAAGAAAGAAAAATTACAGGAGCCTGGTCATAGTTGGATGAGTGGGACAAACCAATACAGCATTCAGACAGCATTTTAATGCTTGAATTTTGTGCTTTTGAAGGTGTTAGGCATCTGCTGCTGCACCAGTATTTTAAAATGCAAAAGAAGGGGAAATAGTATTTTTTCTTCTGGCAAGTGGCTACTGATGTTGTTCATCTTAGTACCATTTTCTTCATTTGCATCAGTAGATAATTATTTGAGGAATCATCTTTCTTATAATTCTCCTTTGAAAGCAAAACCTAGGCATTTACTTTCCAAACAAAACACAAAATGTTGTCTCATGTAGTTTGGCTGCAAAGTCTTAGAGAGGAAGTAATTTGCATTAGAAGCAGGCTATTCAAGGCAGTTCTTGTTGGAATAAACTTTGGAAAATAACTGCTCTATACTTCGGGGGATCTGCTTCTAACAGATGGAAGGACAGTGTTCTGATGTTTCTGCTACCTCTGATGGAGGTGGTGGAAATGTCCCAGAACCAGAGGTCTCCACAATGAGTGTCCCCAGTTACAGCTGCTGGGACAACCTCTGGAGGCCTGGAGGCTCTTCTCTCACCTCTGACCCTGGCTAATTGCTATAATCCTTTATAATCCCTCTTCACAATTTCCCCCTAACAGCAGAAGACAATAGGGAAGAATATTCCAGTAGCTAGAGTAGTTGTATTAGACCAGTAAAAAATAACTTATACAGAAGTCTGAGCAGGGTGCTTGCAGAGCATCCTTAAACTCCTCTGGCAGGTGGGACCTTTGTGCAGATTGAAAATCTGTCCAGTACTTAGTCATCTGGTAATCAGGTCATTACTAAAATGTGAAATGCCAGCAGGAGGATTATGGAAGTACTGGGATAGATTCAGACATCTTTACAAGTTGCCTGGAGAAGAGAACAACCCCCACCTGGCTACAGACTCCTCTCAGGCAGGTGTACAAAGCAGTAAGGTGTCCTCTGAGACTCTTTTTCCACAGGCTAAACAGCCCCAGCTCCCTCAGCTGCTCCTCATGTTCCCGACAATTCACCAGCTCTGTTGCCCTCTCTGGACCTGCTCCAACACCTCAATGTCTTTCCTGGATTGAGGGGCCCAGAACTGGACATAGCACTCAAGGTGTGCCCTCCCCAGTGCCCAGCACAGGGGGACAATCACTGCCCTGGTCCTGCTGCCACACTATTGCTGATACAGGCCAGGTGCCATTGGCCTTCCTGGCCACCTGGGTGCTGCTGGCTCATGTTCAGCCACTGTCAATCAGCACCCACATTAATCAGTAGCATGCCCTCATCCAACAGGTCATTCAACTATCTTCCCTCCTAAAAAAACCAAACCATACCAAAAACCACAAAAAAAAAAAAACCTGCAACACACGCACACACTGCCCTCCTCTACCTCTTTTGGCCTGTCCTGTATGTGCAAAACCAAGTATTTTAATGAGATATGCCTAGAAGTCTTAGCCAAATTAACACCCCTACCTGATAGGGCTTTTCCCCCACCCTTTTAGTGTAAGGAACAGTGTTTCCTCTTTGTGATTCATACAGATGAGATTGATAGATATGGAGGGGGAAAAAATGTGATATCTCTACAGACAGCAGAAACTTATGGAGATTTACTTCATGTTCACTATGACATCTGTTTGGGACATAAAAAACACTTGCAGAGTTTCAATCCAGTGTTTTTAACATGTGATAATAAATTCTTGTTTGTGTAGGTTATATTTCAAACCTTAAATATTTCAAATTCCAGCCCACTTCTTTCCAAGAGTGAGAAGTACTGAGCAAACTGCAAGAGCAGACATTCCAAAGATTTAGGGTACTTCAAATGTGGTACATCCACTTTTACAGTAGTTTTTATAGCAATTAGCCTGACATTCAGCTGGGTTTAAAATACAGAAATTCAATTCAGGACACTCGTCAATACAAAACTGAAAGCCAAAGTGTAAATGATGTTCTGCAAGATGATATAATGGAACCTTGCCTATCAAATCATCTGAACAGAGCAGATCTTTCTGCTGTAGCTACAGTTTCTTCAAGGCCTTTGGCATAACACCATGATTCAGAACAAAAGGTACACGTATAAAATTTGGCCACAACAGTAATGTAACCACTTATCAAGTCTAAACTTTAAAAGGAAAGGAAAAAAAAGAGATATATGCTGAAGGGAGCTTCCTGCAGAGTCCAGTCTGTTCATCAAATTTAAAGGAAAATTGAGAAATGATTGAGAGCTTAGCTGGAAGTCACCATTGGAATGAGATGGTAAAGTCAAGGAGAGAGTGTGCAGGAAAAGATGTTAAGATCTTTAAAGCAAGACTTAGGGTCTTCCTAAAACACTGAAATTGAAAGGTCATGGTTATGACTTGTGAATCCTCTGGGTCTATTTTTATTTCACATTGTCTGTACTATCTTCAGTATTTAATACCTGTACTGTATGATAATATTTTAAATCTCATGTTTCTTGTTTTCAATTAGTTGATTTTACTCTTTTCTTGTGGTTGATCAGAAAAGATTTTCAGTTAAAAGAAAAAGCAAAACCACAAAAAAAACCTTACCAAAGCACTTGCCATTAAAACAAGAGACTTTGGATATGAAATACCTCTAGGACAAATCCGTGCATTTAGTCTTCATTGCTCATGAGATTCAGACCCAGCAGAGGTGAAGATTTATGGGGAGCAGCTGCGGTCACTTGGTCTGTTCAGCCTGGAGGAGACTGAGGGGAGACCTCACTGCAGTTACAAATTCCTCATGAGAGGAAGAGGAAGGGCAGGTACCAATCTCTTCTCTGTGGTGCCCAGTGACATGACCTGAGGGAATGGCCTGAACCTGTGTCAGGGGAGGTTTAGGTAGGGTATCAGGAAAAGGTTCTTCACCCAGAAAGTGGTCGGGCACTGGAAGAGAGTCCCCAGGGCAGTGGTCACAGCACCAAACCTTCTGGAGTTTAAGAAGTGTTGGAAAATACTCTTGGGTTCATTGTGTGACTCCTGAGGATGTTGTCTGTGGGGCCTGGAGTTGGACTCAATGATCCTTGTGGGTCCCTTCCAACTCTGGATATTCTGTGATTCTGTGAAAAGAGTCACTTAGTTTTCATGAGCACCACTTGAAGGGCTATGGTATGCATAGATTAAATTATCATATTAAATGATCAAAAGGTCCCTTAAGATCTCTTAGTTCTTACATATAATTCAGTTACATACAAATGTAACTGAAAAAATCAAAGTCCAGGGCAATTTAAATGTTTTAAACATTCAGGTTCTGATTGACAGGCTCGCAACTGTCGCTGATATTTAAAACTCAAGTAATATAGTTCATCACATCTGAAATTACACTCATGGATAAACCACATTTATAAAACTGATGAGCTAAATTATCAATTAACATCCAAAAACTACAGGATCTGAATGTCAAATGTACAATAGTAGAAGACTGTCACAGGACTACTGAGGGATAACTAATGGAAATATTTTGCAAGTCTTGGCTAACAGCTTTCCCTTCCTATCTGTTTCAGGGCTAGGCATCACTGCACTGACACACTGACTTCTCCTTTGTTCAGACTCCACATCTCCCTGCATTACCCAGTAAGTTTTAGAGATAATATTTAAAGGTTCATTCATTAAGCTTTCTTCCCTTAAGGGATACAGACAATTTTTGCAAACTCCTAGGAGAGTTTAGTGATGGTATTTTTTAGTTCTGTGATAAGGTAGGGTTAAACTGTTTTCCTCACTGCTGCTTCTCAGAGTGTATCTGCTTAAAGTGCACAGTAATAGAAAAAGGGTTGTATTACTCAGACTAGGAAGAAGGCCACAGACATATCCATCATTCTTAAGCCAAAGGCTGAGAGACACAAGAATTAGTCCATCATTTTTTCCAGGGGTAGCAGGAAAGAAATAATGCTCAAGGTTTTTTTCCTTCTAATCTTGCAGGGAAATTTTCTATGAAGCTTCATTCGGAGTCTGTAAGTATGGACACGACATGGAATGTCCCTTAATTTGAAATGGGATGCAACTCATACCAGCAGATCTTGACTGTGGACAACAAATGAAACATGCTCTACATACTGATATGTGGTGGGAGAAGAGGGGCCAGGCAGGGAATGGGGTAAGAATTTACACTGTGACAAACAGCCAGCAGCACATTCTCTTCATGTCTTGGTGAAACCATAGGGAGAAATGCACAGCACTGTTTACCTGTGACACCATTTGCTTTCTCCTTTCCACACAGAACAGGGCTTTTTCTTTTTTAAGGCAAAAAAGCACATTTCAATTGGATCAAGAATAAAAGTGATTGACATTAATTTATTTTTTAAAAATGCAAAATAATTTAGGCTGCAAAGAGTGATTTCTTGATGTCTTGCTATTAACTTTGTGTGAGAAACGGTAGTGCAGTCCAGGCAAATCACCAAACTTAAATGGCAACATGTAGTAGTAATTTTTCCATTGGAAAAGGGGAAATCTATTGATTTGCCTATTTTTAAGAGTTTTCGTTCTTCCCATGAACATGGGGATAATCAACCAAGTCCATAAAGCTCCCTATGTTCTGAACAAAATTAAGATGTGAAGAGATGGTCTCTCAGCAGATGTACAAAATGGAACACTTTCTAAAATAAAAACTAATAAAATTTAAGAGGTATAAACATACTTTCCATTTCATAGCTTTGGAAAAAAGTATGAACATTGTACATTTTAGCACCATGTAGGGAGATAAGATCAGTGCAGTAAATTAATTTTCTCTTTTTGTAACAAAAAGAGCATAAACCCTGCAGAGAATGTTTGAGAGCTGATGCGATGGATCACAGTGCACTTGCTCTATTATGACTGTATTATGCAAATGTTTTCATGCAGCCTTTTAAAACGTATTTGACAAAACCATTTCTGATGATGCACTGTACATAGAGACAGATTCTTGACTTCATTCAACCCCAATGACTTCTGTAAAAACATGTGGGTTTATTAAGTAAATAAATACTTCTAAATAATTCTATTATAAAAAGAGAATTACCATTTGTAAAAATATAAGAAAAGGCAATCCAACAAAAAACCAGTAGATATTCTTGAACACTAATAGCAGTGTTTATGCTACCATTGCTCATTCTTTTGTTTGCATAAGTAAATAGAAAATTAGGAGTAAATAATGCAGAAATGGGATCAGCCACATACAAATATCCAGAATTATCTTCAGATTGTGTCTCAACACAATCTCATGATCAGCAAAGCCCTTTTGAAAGACTGATCAGGTAACCCAATCCAAAATTAATTTGTCTCTCCCAGACTTAAATATCTTCTGTTGGGAAGACAATAATTAAACACATAAACACATTCAAGGAAACTTTACTGGGAAAAAAAGTTGTATCAGTCCTAATTTGTATTATTAGCTTTTCATCTCTGTCACCTAAGTTTGAGCATACCACGTGCATTCTCAAAACTCAGAGCCCCTTAAAAGTATTAGAGAAACAAATCTGGAAGAAAAACCCAAATCTCTTTGGAGAGATTCAAGGAAGAGAACTCTGTGCTTGACTACTGAACAAAGCTGATCAAAAGTTCTTCAAAATTTGAGGAAGTATTGAAGATCAAAATGCCAAAGTTGTATGAAATATACTAGAGGAAATAAGGGGAAGCAAAACTACTAAACAATCTATGTGGTTGTACAAGAAACCGGATGGAAGAGAGGACTCAGCATTAATGCAGCAACCTTGAGAGAGCTCAGGGTGGTGATGGGCAGTGGCTCTTGCAAGGACCAAGTATCAGATTTTTCACTTGCCCCCTGAACCCAAACTAAATTGTAACTTCAGCCCTTTTAGCTGTGAAGGCCAATATTATGCAGGTCCTGCACAAGGGTGAGGGCAATCCCAAGCACAAGTACAGGCCTGGTGAAGAGTTGGTTGAGAGCAGCCCTTAAGGAGAAGAACTCGGGTCTGTTGGTGGAAGGGAAGCTCCACATGAGCTGACAGTGTGCACTTGCAGCCCAGAAAGTCAGCTCTATCCTGGGCTGCATCCAAAGCCCCGTGGGCAGCAGGGCAGGGAGGGGATCCTGCCCCTCTGCCCCGCTCTGCTGAGACCCCACCTGCAGTGCTGCATCCAGCTCTGGGGTCCCAGCACAGGAAGCACAGGGACCTGTTGGAGTCAGCCTAGAGGATGCCACAAAGATGCTCAGAGGGCTGGAGCACCTCTCCTAGGAGGACAGGATGAGACAGATGGGGCTGCTCATCCTGGAGAAGAGAAGGTTCTGGGGAGACCTTTCAGTACCTATAGGGAGCCTACAAGAAAGTAAGAAAGGGACTTTTTACAAGAGCATGATAGGACAAGGCAGAATGGTTTTAAACTGAAACAGGGTAGGTTTAGAGTAGATATTAGGAAGAAATTTTTTTACTGTGGGGGTGATGAAGCTCTGGAAGAGGTTACTCAGAGAAGCTGTGGTTGCCCTACCCCAAGGCCAGGTTGGGTGAGCTCTGAGCACCTTGGTCTAGTGAAATATGTCTGTGCCACGGCAGGGGGTTTGAAATGAGATGATCTTTTAAGTCTCTTCAAACCCAGACCATTTTATGATTCTATGATTATCTGTACTTCTTAGGTCCAACTCAGAACTGACATTGCCCAGTTCCCAGACACTTAGGTGTTCCCTGAACTGAAAGGGCAGGAAAAATATTATCTTTAGTTAACACACTTTAAAGTTAGCCAAGTACTGGATAATCCTAAAAGAACTGAATTTAGTGAAACCTGTTTGAACTCCTGAGTATGGTGCAGGAATAAAAACAAAGAGACCACCTTTTCCCCAAATATCTACACTTATTCACAATACAGGTGGTAATGAATTTTCTGTCACTATTAAACTGAAATAGATTTGAGTAGCTGAAAGGCTCCATATTCCATTACCAAGTCTTCCAGCCCATTCTAAAAAGCAATCTGCCATGTACTAAATTGAAAATACTGTCTGATTTGCTGATACATCAAAACTTCACAATTCCAAAAAGTTCTCAGAGTGACAGCTGTGATGAGTTGTTTGCTGCAGTGATATATTGCTGTAGAGAGCAGGGTGAGGAACAGGAAAAACAGGACAAAAAGAAGGTCACTAAGCCAGGAGCTAAAGAAGTATTTAGAAAAACAAAGGTTTCCTTTTAAACTTCGGTTTACTGACACCAACTCTGACAGCAAATATTTAATAAGGCATGGCCACAATGCAGCTGGTCACTCCTTCTATGCCCAAGCAGTGTGTGCATAGGAGCATGTTGCCCTAAACTGATACATATAATTTCAGCTGAAAACTATGATTTTCTGACCATTTGCTGAAGAGAACTAACATATCTAAATTGCTGAGTCTAAGAGATGCATTCAAAAATCCCAGCTTGTTTTTTTTCACAATCAGAGGTGAACATTTTAGCAAGTGAACATGTAAATAAGTATAAAACAGATGTACCTATTTGTACTTCCAGGAGCTAATTGAAGTACATTAACACTAGGCAGGATGCTCAACAGTACTAGACAGGATGAATTCTCAGCAGCAGAAATCACTCATCATGGGGCCTGGAAGCAGCAGCATATTCAAACCCAAATTAGTGTTTGTTTATGTCTGAACCACTTAGGCACATTCCACCATCATTTATCTTCTTGCTTTCTTATTTAAAACGACACCTACAACGTTTATCTGCAGGGCTCACTGGAGTGCTTATATTTAAGAGGATAACCTATTCTAGTCCTTTCTTTTCGGTCTCTTCTGTTGTGTGGTGCCATTGCTCTGGGAGCAGAGGTGCGTGTTGTGGGCAGAGTCTTCTTGTTGAACAGACCCTTTATTCCTTCTCCAAAGTAAGCTGTAGCCTACTTCTGGAAAAGGTCTTTCAGAAGCAATGGATATGCCTTAATACTCTTTTGCCAGGCTGTGGTTACTTGATTTAAAAGTAAGGTACTGAAGAGTCAGAGAGATTATGCAGTTTACACAAGGTAACACACGGTGAGTTTGTGCTACAGAGAGAACTCAGGCGTTTCTCCGGATGGTATGTGTTCAATAACAGCTTCTAGCTCTCACACAAAACACAATTAAGCACATCCCACATTGAGTCTGAGCTTTCTTTAAATTAGATGAGGAATTTCCAGGATATTTCTTCTGTGAAGCCCTATCCTAGACACAGAACAGGAAAACAATCCTTGGAGGGCATTTGGAGGCCTGTTGACCACACTGGGTGAAACAAAGATTGGTGTTTCAATCAAAAAGGTGGTGTGGGGTTTGTTTTGTGTTTTTTTGGTTGGCTGGGTTTTATTTGTTGGGTTTTGTCGGGTTTTTTCCCTTCGATCTAGAGTAAGTAAAGTCATGGAATTAGTTTTTATGTTTTAGATGACATTGTCATGGAAACACAAAGAAAATAAACCATACCAAAAGAGTCAGAGAAACCTATTTAAGACATAAGAGGAAAATATCTTCCTCAACATGTGGGAGGATTTGCTAGTGAGCAAGAAAACTGAGCAAAGGGGATTCTCTGTGAAGGGCAGGAGTAGTCAACAGTACGGCCTTTTAATGAGGTGTGAAAAAATAAGGAATGAGCTTCAGGGAGTTAGAGGAAGCATTTTGTACAGGTACTTGAAAATCCCTGGGAATGAGATCAGGGTTAGTTGTACATCTTCAGGCTGTATGTTGGCGTCTATGCTCTCATTTCTTCCTTTTTTCCTTTCTTTCAGATTAGGAAGAAACTAAGGTTTCTACTCTTCCCCAGAAGAATAAGGAACCCTAAAAATGTACTAGGTTGTGTTTGTGTTCAGTACACAGAAATATACATCTGGCAGAGCAAGAGTAAGAATTACTGCAGTACTTAACTGGAAGAGACTTGCATTGAAGGACAACCTTTCTTCCCACTTGGCTTGGATTTTAATAATGTATGGTTAAACTTCAGTTTTGCTACCTGCAAATTCCTGCAGTATTATTGATGTTCAATATCATTGATACTGATATTTTCTGTCCCAGCAAGGTGTCATGACAGTAACTGTGATCTCTAGAATTGCCTGTTTCAGTCTGAGAGTGAGCTTAACAAAATAAAATATTATGCTGGATATATAATTAAAAAAATAAATTATCTCTTCCACTGTAAACTAGGCATCATTTTCCATTTTTCCTTCAGCTTCGTAAAATCAAAAAATGGGCACACATTCTCATAAAAATGCCTCTGGAGGGAGACACAGCCCAAAAAGTAGCTTATACCTGATATAAGAAGAATAGAATTAATGTGTTCGCGAAATCTGAGGATATCTACTTTAAAATGTACATCAAAACATACACAATAATCTAGTCTGGCTGGGTCTGAATTCTGCAGAATTTCTTTAACTCTTTATCTTATACTTCATGAAAAACAATTTGCTGTACTGAGTTAGTTAAATGCTGCATTTAAAATAAGAATAATGATTAAAAGAATTAGAATGCTTCCCTTCTACTTTTCCAGCCTTTTCATAATGGGCTTCTGACATGTAAGAGATCCCTGTTTTGCTTGATTACCTTCATTTCTTTGAACCCTGCCACTGATCATATAAAATCTGATATTCACTCTGTATGAGACCAGCCTCTTACTGATACAAAGTCACTGAAGATCAGGCTCTTTTGCTGCTTTCATTATCATATATGCTTTAAAATATAATAAGTCAGCACAGATTTTTGTGGGCACATGCAAATTACTGAACGTGCTCATAAACTTTTTGCTGTGAAACAGGAAATCACTAGGTTTTGGGTTGGGTTTTTTTGGGGGGCAGGGTTTGAGATAACTGTTTAGTTTTCCTACTATAATTAGAACCTTTTTGTCCTATACCATGAATTTATACAATGACAATGTCAGAATTTTTCCTGTCTTGTTAGGTACATTGTGTCCTGTCTGTCTGCATCAGCACAAGCATATATTGGCTGACAGAACAAAGACAGATAAACTATAGACAGGCAACATTTCCTCAGCAAAAATAGCATGGAAAGGAGCAGTTTAGGGAGTGATTCATTGGATCTGGAAGAACTTATGTATTAACATTTTCACATATGTAGTAATTATCTAGATTTCACACTGAAGCCCCTATTTTCCCCCTCAAACAACCAAGACCATATGCAAATAATTCCCATGTCATTTGGCCAATTGGATACCACTGAAGCACAGTAAAAGAGAGAATAGCAAAAAAGAGCTGCATTATCATGCAACTAAGGTGCGTAAAGGTGTTTCCAAGACATCTATCTTGTGGTGAGCTCACTTTATCTGGCTGCCAAACCACCCAGCTGCTTTCCCACTGCCCCTCCTCAAAGGACAGGGAGGAGAAAAATAAGATTGAAAAGCTTGTCTTTGCAACAGACTTGACTTGAAGGCTGTGGTCAGTCCATGACAACTCCCATCTGCAGTTACTTCATCCTCATAATTTTCTCCTGCTGCAGTGTGGTTACAGATGAGCCATGGCCACCCCTCACAGCCCCTACCAGACCCTGGGCACCTACAGTCAATACCTCAGATTTCCAGATTTTTCTGAGAGCCTTAAAATCAACCAAGATCAACTGATTTTTAAAGTGTCTTTATTTTTTCAAACCAGGATGATGGAAAAGGCAATACATTCCTGGCTTAGAAAGATACATTCCCATTATATACGCAATAAAGACAAAACATTCCTGAGAACTCAAGTCATTCAGCCAGAAAGGAAAGATGTTCTTGTGCAATGTACCCAAATTTGTGCTTTCCTACAGAGGTGTCCTACAGAGTAAGATGAGAACACCATGTGTGAGGAAACATGGTGTTTATGATTCTCTCAGAACAAATACAGGATTCAGACTAAGATTCCAGTCCCTCTACCCTGCTCCTTTTTGTTGAAAGGTCAAACTTTTTCAACCTCTGCCTGTGGCTGAAGTGCACTGGGCACAGTGGCAAGGCACATCTGAACACATGTGAGCTGGAAACTCCTGTAAACTACAGTGATTTGCCCTTTTTGAAGAACCCTAGGAATGGGAGCATGAGAGAACTGCCACAGTCCTCTGGATCAAAGCATTCCACAAAGCACACATTCTCACTATGGAGGTGATGCTGGCATCCCATGGTATCCATACACCAAGATGAATTTCTCCTGCAAGTTTTCAGTTCCCCGTCAGTGTTCAGAGAAGCCATGATCATAAATGCAAGAAATAACTATATAGTTCTATTTAATACACAGCACTGGGCTTCTTTGAGGGGGATTCATAGTTTGACTTCCTAAATGCAGAAATTATGCAGAACTAGTCAGTCCTGAAAAACAGAAGCTAAGTGGGCACTTTTAGACAGCTATGAAATAGGCACTGCATGATTCTACACACCACAAGGCAAAGGGCTGCTGATTCTTTATCACCATGCTTTGCAAAACAGGTGTAAAATGCTAATCCTTTATGTAATACTTCATTACACTTCTTTTGCAAAAATGAAATGGCTTCATAGCACAAGGTTCATCTCATTAAAAAAAAAAAAAAGAGGAAGATCTAAGATCAAAGGGATCGATTCCTCCCTATCTGTGTATAAATATTTAATCTGTTTATAGTAAAAGTGGGAAAAAATAAATTATTTCAAACCCTAGGAATAATGCATCACTGGTAGGCTGCACAAACTCAGAGTAAGAAAATTACAAGGCAACTCAAAGTAGGAAAATTACAAGGCAAAGGGCAGCAGAGCATCAAATGTGTTCAAGGAAACAAAACCAAATGAATCAAACAAAAACCCCCAGCCAAAACCAAAACAACAAAACCAATCAAAACCCAAGATACCTACCCTCCAAAGCCCAAATACAGAGAGAAATTGAATTTTGACCTTGTAAATTTAGACAAGATTTCCTGGTATCATGCTTAAAAAGTATGGACATTTACTCCAAATTCTCTGCCTAGGTTTGGGTTTTTTTTCAATTGCAGTTACTACATATCTCCCCACAGGAGCTGGAGTTTGTTGTAATATGTGGAAGGAGGTTCAGAAATAAAACCTACCACAGAGAACAATGTCTTTTTTGTATTCCAAAGGGTTTTCCAGGCAAGGATAACAGATTTAGTCTCTGAAAAAATATTGCTTTTCAAGACAGTTGCATTTAGGAGAGGAAGGAGTAGGTAAATGCAAGCTACAATCAATATCCTCAAATATCCCAGGGAAATTTTCCACTGCCACCAGCTCACCTGCAGCAGAGCAGCACCTCTGAGCCTGTACCATGGGGCATACAGGATCACAGGGTTTGGAACTGAGTCTAATCCTTAACTCAGCACTGCCAGGCCCACCACCAAACCATATCCCCAAGTGCCATGTCTGTGCCTTTTGAGCACTTTCAGAAACAGTGATTGCACCACTTCCCCGATCAGCCTGTTCTAATGCCTGACCACTTCTTCAGTGAAGACATTTTCCCTAATGTCCCATCTAAACTTCCGCTGGTGCAACTTGAGGCTGTGCCCTCTTGTTCTGCTGTTTGTTGGTCAGTATAAGATACCAACCCCACCTGGCTACAAACTCCTTTCAGGCCTCCTCTGAGACTCCTTTACCTCAGGCTAAACACCCCCAGCTCCCTCAGCCACTCCTCATCAGACTTGTGCTCCAGACCCTTCCCCAGCTCTGTTGCCCTTCTCTGGACACTCTCCAGCCCCTCAATGTCTTTCTGGTGGTGAGAAGTGCAAAACTGAACACAGGGCGCAAGATGTGCCCTCACCAGTGCCCAGCACAGGGGACAGTCACTGCCCTGGTCCTGCTGCCACACTATTGCTGACACAGGCCAGGTGCCATTGGCCTTCTTGGCCACCTGGGCACTCCTGGTTCATGTTCAGCCGCTGTTAACCAGCACCCCCAGGTCCTTTTCCACTGAGCAGCTTTCCAACCACTCTGTCCCCAGCCTGGAACACTGCCTGGGGTTGTTGTGACCCAAGTTCAGGACCTGGCACTTGGCCTTGTTATACCTCATACCATATACAACACACCACACCAAGCAGGTCTTGATCAAAACCAGGCCACTGAACCTGTTCTATTAACAAAAATCTCTCTGCAAGTTTTCTGTAAATGTAGTAAGTGAGGCTCTCACAGCCTAATTTACATGGATTTCATATGATCTTCCGCTAATATGGATAAATGAGAAACAATTAACTGTGTGACGGAGCCAGAAGATTAAAATCAGCCAAGGAGGAAGGTTAGCATAGTGATACTTGTACTAACCAGCAGGGCTTCAGTTCGTTAAGCAGTGGGATATCTTTGTGCACATTTGCTCCAGATCAATTATAAGGTGTTTGGAGGAGGCCCAGTGTACATTCGTCAGCTGCTGAATAGTCACATGAGGCTGTGCAGGTACATCATTGATCCTGGCAGAGAAGCATTTGCAGCAAAGAGTTACTATGCTGTGATCTGTGACACATACACCATTCCCCTCCCTCCCCCGCTGCCACCTTCACAGTGTAACACCTGCAGGGTTTTTGTCACATGGAATTAGTAGGAATGAAGGTTAGAGTCCTTATTTAGAGATGGATCCTAATGTACTGGAGAATGTGTAATCATATATTATATTAAACTCATATCCTAATCATAGTCTAGTCAAAACATATAGATAAGGGGAGGAAGGGAGGGAGCAAGGAAATGGGAAGATGGGGAAGGAACATGCAAGAATCAGCAATGAAATAGCTTTGTAAATATCTGTACAGGAAATGCAATTTCCTACTCTAAGCCTCCTCTTTTTAGGCTAAGAGAATTTCACTGGCGAGACTACAGCTTTGAGAAATTCAACACATCTTTCAGAATTTGTGTTAATTGTTTTATTCCTTTGATCATCTCTGGAAATACTTGCTACTCCAAATGACATGCTGAACTTTCTCACTCTAATATAATGCAGTATTTACTTTGCATGTATACACATTACCAAATGTGCCTGCAATAACTTCTGAAGTAATTTTGTTGTTTCTAAATCTTTGTTTGCATTTCTTATTCAGTATATGAAATCCACCTTTTCTCTTCCTACTCTGACCTTATCTTATCCCCAAATATATCAGCTGACAGATGAAGCTCTCATACGAATTCCCTGTGCAGGAACAGAAGCCTGGCAGTTATTGTGAGAGGAATTCAATATCTACAGAGAGGAAGATTTCAAAAGGATGAATGAGAATTTTTACCTCAAATTGCATTTTCTATTAAATACAGCAGTCCCTAAAAATGGAATGGCCCTGAATACAAGACAACCTCTGGTTTTTGCATGCATTTATTTCACTGCATGAAGATTACTTCTTACCTCCCCTCGCCACCCCCTACCCTTCTCCTCTCTCATCTATTCCCTACACATTGCATCCTTCAATCAAGAATTCCATCTCAGATTTCTTGACCTTGCCTCCCTCCTATTGAACATCTCCACTCATCCCACTTTTAGATAAAACGTGCTCTGTGTCACACCTATCCTATGTCTATATCTATCCTATATCCTATCTGTCTCACACCTATGTCTTAAGCTGCAGAGTGTTATCTTCCCTGTGTTAATTTTCTGACTGTGCTGTGGAGGAGGTGTTGGAGGTGTCTATCACTGGCATATGCTTTGTCTGTGGGCTTTCCTGAGCATGAGTCATCATCTCCCAAATCACCTCTTCCTGACTCTTTCAGCAAAGTGTGATTTCTCTTTTTAACCATATTCAAAACAGATGGGGCAGGAAAAGGGAAAACAAACTGAACCGATAAATACACTGGAGCAAGGACTGAAATCCACTGCTTTATATATCCTATGGCAATTTGATAAAAGAATCTGCTTCTGCCTCTCTCATTAACCATTTTGTAACATAATTTGAGTGGGAGGAGTGAAGGAGTCCCATCTCAGACTGTTACCCTGTTGAATACTAGGAGATGTACATTCTTGGAAGGACAGTATTTGATAAATACAAATTAAACAGCACCAGAGAACAACATCCCTTCTCAGAACCCCATTTTTCAAGAGCCTAGGTCTTGTTGGAAGAGTTTTAGTCCCTCTGAAAACAGTTTTCTAATAATTTTACCTTCCTCTTCTCTTGGACAGTTTTACTGGAGTGCAGTAAGAAGTTATCCTTTCTTAATCACAAAAGTAACTTTCAGTTGATGGAGCAGAGACGGCTTCACTGTGGATCTACAACATCTCAGGCTGTTGCTTGTAAACTCTGACATTTACAGGCTTTAAGGTTTTGTAGAAGCTGCATTCGTCTCTTTGCAGATCTGTGTCTATTCAGATTGATAATAATGAGAATTCTTCGGGTTATTACAATCTCTAAATAATATATCTGCTGTGGCTAACAAATAGCTTCACTGTAGTCTATTAGCTATTTATTAACATAACTAAAATTAATTAGGAAGTGGCTTATTCATGCAATCAAAAAAATCAGTTAAGATGAGAAAGACGAATAGAATTTATGTTTTACCTATTTTCTTGAGAGATAAGCAGATACATCATGACAATTAATGTGTCTGTTGCTAATTAAAAAACAATCTTCGCAATGGTAATTTCTGTTGTAATTTTACATTTGGGTGGCTCGTACTAAATTAGGCAGGCTTTCAACTCTGTGAGCTAATTTTTGCTTACCTTGTTTTTCTCTCCTCCTCCTTTATGTTTATGATTCCTATCATCATCATTACCATGAGCTATTTGCCATGTAGCACTACTTTTTACTGTACAAAGACTTATTTTTAAAAGGCACTTTCGTATATAATGCTCTATGCCACATTGCTCTACAATGTAATTTCAGACAACAATACCAAAGCTGCACAGCATGAAGGAAGGAAAACAGTGAATTATGGCATTTTCTGCGTCTGACTGAAGAAGTAGAAGGATTAGGCTGGATGCCAGTAGGAAAAATAAAAAAGTTAAAGCCACAGACTAAGGAGAAAAGATGTATTTTCTGATCCATTGCTGCATAGCAGATCACAAAAAAACAGAAAGAGAAAATGTGGGAGTAGCTCTTTAACAGTTTCTGCCCCTAAATTTGGGCAATTTACACTACTTCCAAAAAGCCTTCAGTTTGCTTATTCCAAGGTTGATTTGCAGGTCTGAGGTATCAAGAGACACTAAACTGGGGATTAGCAATCCTAACCAGGGTGGAGTGGTTTATAAAATAATATTAGTCCTACTTAGACTATAGATTTTCTGGGTAGATGATATCAGAAGTAAAATAGCAAGAAAAGGATTAGGGCAAGATCTTCTGGGTGAAGGGGAATGCTGTTGAACTCTCAAAGAAACACCAAGGAGAGAATAAAGTTGAAAATTTCCAGTCACAGATTTTTCTTCATAGAGATGATGGCAGATGGATTCTGTCTAGGTCTGGTTGTATGTAAGTTTAGCCTATGGAAAAATTCATAACTTATAAGAGGACTGATGCAAAGCATGTGAAAATTATTTGGAGTGTTTCTATTGACTTTAATTGGCTTGGATGAACTTTTAAAAACTCAGCAGTATTTCCCAGCTGACAAGCAAATGGTGCATTACCCTTTTCCAAACACAGTGTATCTCCCTGTTTATCCTCTTCTCTTTTTATTTCTATTTCGTGGTAAAAGATATTTGGTGTTGACACTTGGACCACAAAGCTTGCAGTACACCAGAGAGCTGGGAGGAAGGAAACTCCTCTGCACAGCTCTGCCATTCAGACTCTTCAGTGACACTCATGACAGCTTTGCTAACATCATGGTTGGGCAGAAACTTCACCATGTAAAACTGTGAAAGGAATAATGTAATGACTGAAATTGTATAAACCCAGTTCTCAGAGACCATGTTCTGCTCTTGTGTTTCCTTAGCAAATTGGATGATTGTAAAAAATAATAACACTTAAAAGATGAACCTGGACCTAGTTCAACCTTTTCCTACTTGCAAACCTTTTCAAGAGATGGGGTTGCACTGGGTGACATAACAGCACCTTAATGATTCCATGATTCTATGAATATTGCTAGTGGTCAGTAAGGATGCGCAGTAATTCCCTTACCTTGAAATTCAGGTTAAACTTGAGGACATAAGTCCCTTCTATTTTCCTGAAGAGGAAAATGGACCTATTGGAATGGACCTTAAAGATCACCTTGTTCCAATCTCCTTTCATTAGATCACATTGGTCAAAGTCCCATCCAACCTGTCTTTGAACACTTCCAGGGATGGGGCATCCACAGTATCCCTGGACAGGCCGTTCCAGTGTCTCACCAACATTTGTCAACTCTTCTATATTTGTATTTTCTACAGTAAATATGGCATACCAAGTCTGAGCATATTTGAGCCAGAAGCCTAAAGCTGAAACTATGGAACTCTGGTAGTATAAGCAATTTTTTTAACCTCCATTTTTAAAATTCCAAATAGTTTTCCCAAGTAAAAAAGGAATGGAGGACACCAAATCTCTCTGGAGCAATGGTGAGCTTGAGATTCAAAGGAACAACAACCCTGGGACTTCAGGCTGTCAGAAAAAAACATTGATATATGATCTCCTGAGAAATACAATAACCTCAGACTACCAAGTTTCTGACTTTTTTCCTGGCCCTTAGAACCCTTTGATTTTTTTTTGTTTAATTTTTTATATTTATTTAAATCTCCCATGCTTCCCTTTCAAACATTTATTTTAATAAAACTTTCCAGTTCTCTGAGTTTTCCAAATGCTCTCAACTTTGGCTTAATATTATAATGGAAGTACTGGATGAACACTGAACTCCAGCAGTCTGAAGGGTGACGAGGATAAATATGGAACTTAATGGTGGATAACTGACTTTGATGCAGTTTCATCAATCAGAAAGAGATAAACTACTTTCTCCTCTTGCGGTAACCCTTTTTAAGAAAAATGTATTGATTTTTTTTTTCATCAGATAGACATATTAACCAGCAAGGCAGACAATGCATTCTTCTGTCTTCAGGGGCATTTCGAGCAGAGATTGATTTTTTTTGGCTCTATGGGAAAGCAGTCACTATTGAGTGATAAACTCCAAAAAAAAAGTCTCCTTCCTCTTGCACTCCTGCCAGAAGCACAGAATTAACTTTCACAAAATTTAATTTATGAAAGATAAGAAAAAGAATGCTTCTCCCCTCCACACCCCTCCCAGTAAAACTTTTGATTTGTGGGCACAGGAATGCATGGTAGGAGAGTAGATATGCTAGTGTAAAATTAAAGAGAAGCATATTTGATTGCTGTAATCTTCCATTAATGAGCCTATCTGTACAGTAATTGGGTGATACAGCCCACTCAGGTCCCTTTGTGACAGATCATTAAAGATCCCTTGGCACTCTTCACAAGGGTAGACTTACCCTCCCTGTCCTTGCCAAATTCAATCACAAGTGATAATTTTGTTCTGCCTATCTATATTTTCCCTGCCATTTTATCTGGATAAGACTTTGCTTTTCATTTCCTGTACAAAAACTGTTGTATAATGTTTCTGTGTGCTATTAGAGAGCTGCGGTTTTCCATTCTGAAGATTACAATATCAGATGAAATTATTTCTGTATTATGGATATGACAAAATGTTACAATAGTCTTTTGGACATCTGTGTTACTTACTTAGGTGCATAAGAATAGGTCTATTTAATTCTCAGCTGAAAAGTGGGGCTACAATAGGACAACTGCTTTCCCCTGTTTTGATGGCTCCAATTTGGAAACCTTGTAGAAAAGAGCAGAATTCGACCTGCAGAATCAGCATAATTTGAGAACGTGATTGAGCCGAGAGAAACAAAATGTTTAAAAAAATAGTGGTTGCAGAGGAATTGCAGTGCTGCGAAGTGATCTGAGCACCATGGATGCAAGAACTTTTGATGCACCTGTACACTTGCACAATGACATACTTCTTATATTGACTTCCATAAGTTTAATACATAATGACAATTATGCCTAGAAAAGTTAACTATGTTGTAGAATAAAATTGTAGTTGGTGCAATGGTAGTTTCTAAGGCAAGCCATGTGGTCTTCCTGGAGGAAAGACTGGAAACTGTGCTCTAGTCCTGACTCACAATAAAGCCTGGTTGTTGAGAAATTCTTGACTTCAATACAACTTCATAAACCATGGTAACTGTTCTGGTAGGAAAGTTGTAACTAATTAATGTGTAGGGTTTTTTTTTCTTTTTGGCTACTCACCCACTGAAGAAGGCAGAAATTTAAGTTCTGCTTTTAAAAAAAATTGCCTCAGAAGTACAATAAAACACCTCGTGGTATGATGGGTAACCTTGCTTGTTTCTCTTTGCAAGGAGTTTGCTAAAAGCATATTATAAAAAAATGAATCTGTATAGAGCTTTTTTTCCCCATGTTTTCAGGCAAATTATCCCCTAACTTTCTATCCAGTCGTCTTTTCTTCGCGGAATATTCACTGCATACCATCTTAATGAAAATATCTCTAAAAAATTTGTGCTGAGCAGTCACTGTGGTGCTATAGCAATGTCTTGGATTTACATACCAAAACCCCATCCCAGTCTGGAATTGGTATCACATGAAGAGTTGCACAACACAGCTGTGAAGGCAGTGCAGAAACCAAAAGCAGGAACAGCTTGTCTTAGTGTTTCCACCAAAGAAATGCTGTCAAGTTGTGTGACAATTTAAGGGCCAGATTATGAACAGCAGCCCTTGAAGCACAGGGAGATGTGGGATGCTGAAGAGAAGGAACACAACAAAGCAGAGCTGCTATTGCAGCTTCTCTCTTCTTTCAGATTATTGGGAAAGGAGGCAGGTCCAAAAGCCAGGCTCATAAGAGTAAGCAACCCTAAGGGATGTGTGACAAGCTCCTCAGCATTATTAAGACTTTCTTTGCACTGTTTTTATCTGCCCACCTACTTGCATCCTAATTCCACTTTCACATGAGCAACACGGGCTACAATACCAAACTTTGCCACACTGACTGGAATCAAGTGACAGAGGATGGAGAGGCAGAAGGAAGGGAGGACTTCTCAGAGACCTTTCAACCTGTTAGAAAGATTTAGAGGGCCCCAGTTCCCTTCTTCATTAAATCACCTTTTCCACCAATCTTTGCGTAATAAGTCAAATATATGTAACACTGAGACACATTCCAACCTAGATGGAGATTTTATAATAATTTAAGAGATGGGTGCTGAAAGTGCATTTTTGAGAATTGGAAAAATTGTATAGTACCTTAGTGCTGCAGAGATGAATTGAGGAGCATCTTTGAAATTTCCGTATCACCTGTGAAGAAACCCCAAATCAGAAAAAGTAAGTTATGAAAACAGCATTTTCTCATAGGTTTTTTGCTTCCTTTTACAGGCAGAATAACATAAGGGAAGTCAGTCTTTTATAAGAACAAAATGTAAAGAGTTTTGATTACAAAAGAGCTCATAAATTCAAGCCTGCTCATACCTCAGTGGATTATTCAACTCTAATTAGGATATAATTTAAGTCATTAGCAAGACAAATGTTCAGATTGAAATGGAAAATAGCTTATGTTTATACAATGAAGTTTTAATATTAAAGGTTCTTAGAAATGAAATGCCTAAATTCCCAGTTGGGAAAATATGTCTTTTTTTGCTGTTGGACTGTGATCAGTTTTTTAATTTCTCAAAGATCATACAAGTTTAATCAACTCTTGAACTTATTAGAAAGCCATGAGATCATGACATTTCAAACCTTAAACTAAAACTGTACATTTGTTTGCAAATTAAACAAAGAATTCCCAGTCTCAAATATTAATCTCCAAACATAGATTTAAATCAAATGATGCCTAATTCCTTTGGTATTTGGCCCATAACAAATTGCTAAAAATTTAATAAGCTAGATTTAATGTCTGGGAGATTTTTTCATAGCAAACTATATTAAAAAATATAACATTTGTCATACACTTAGACTTTGAAATAGACATTTTCTGAAGTAAATATCCAAAGGTCTTTTCCCATTGTATAATCTTCTAGTCAGGGAAGAGTTCAGGGTTTCCTTACAGTCATACCTCTCTCTCAAGACCATACTTTCTGTACTTCTACATTTTCTTAAGCGTAGTTCAAGCTATAGTTTTGTTTGAATGAAACTCTAACACTTGTGCACAGTGTCTATATGTGGTTTTAAGTTCCATCTCATCTAAATATCTCAGCCGAGACTATGGTGATAATCTCAAACACTGAAGCTTGAAGCTTACTGAAACTGATGGAAGCAGACTCTCACCTTGCATACTACAGCCTAAGAAACCACGTTTCAGGTGAGTATTACAAAATTATTTCCCTGCTTTTCAGTAACAAAATTACTTTCAGGAAGCAAGTTCTTTAAAAAAGAAAAAAAAATCTACCAGAAATATTCCCCTCCTCTCTTCCCTAACCCCTGATATTATTCATGTCTAGAGGAAAAAGAAAGGGAAAACAAACAAAAAAAAACCTCACAAAAAAAACAACTATATTTCTTAATTTTTCACTAACTAGATTCCTAATTTCTGAAATCTTTCCAGGAGCATAAATCATACGGATAAAACTATAAATCAGTGATACATACTAGTTTATCACTTGCATACAATTCTGTTGACTACAAGCTAAGTACTCCTGTCCTGTTCCTTCCTCTATTTGGTTCCAAAGGGGACAATCCAGATGACCTCCCACACAGAGAAGAGACTCTTCATGATATGACAAAATTCGTGCCTGATTTTTTGGTTGAGGTAAAAGCTGTATTTGATCAAAATAACATTATGCATGGTTTTTGAAGAAGGTAAATAATCCATAGTTAATAGAAAAAATCTGAACAAAAATCATAGTCATATTAAAAAGCTGTAAATGCAGTCTAATAGGTGCTCTTTACTTTAGGATTTTCAGAGTCTGTTACAGATTCTAGGAAGTTCACTCAGCATAACTTTCTCTGCAGAAGTAAAGGGCCTGAGCTCCAGGCACAGAGTGTTGGAAAGGAGCCGTGGTTTCACAGTGAGTTTCCAGCAGGAACCGTACCTGCTTCAGAGGAAGTTCCCCTCCACCATACTTGTGCAGTTGCCCATACACTGCACTGGTGAGACTGGGGTGCAATACTGAAATAAATGTTTTCTTGAGATGCCTCTCATAAACTGTTAGTGAGAATAACTTCTCACCTTTGTTCACTCTTGTTAATAAGGGTGATGAAGGAAGTTCAGGCTCTGAACTCTGTATTTCCCTCAGTAGGTCTTAAGTAAATTTTTCTTTATGGATTGACTGGGTTAAAAAATGCTACTTAGGTGTCTCACTCAGAAACATATATTTGAGCTAAAGTTGAGTTGGATACATACTGCGGGATCTTACAGCTCAAGGTCCGTCCCTGCTGGGATGTTTTTTGCTGGTTTGGTTGTTTTGGTTGGTTTTTTTGTTGCCTTTTTAAACTGTACACTGGATTATTATTTGCTGTTTTTTTGGCCTCTGCAGTGGCTTGAGAAGTAGCATTAATGTGTGAAGGTAAATAAGAGAAATTTATGCACACAGATCTTCCAGCTTGTTCTTCAGCGCTCTGATATAATGCACATATCAACAGAAAGTCTTTGCATAGTTCACTAACTGATTTTTCCCTCAGGATCATCTTTACTATCCATATGGTATCAGCAATGGCTAGGAAAGGCTGCCTGTGGAGTCCATCCTGCAGTTTCTGTACTGGCAGTATTGTATCAGGCAGCAGTTTGATTTTAAGTGGAGTTGAATAAATGATGCCAGGAGTGCATTTGCTCAGCTCCTTGCAAGTGACCCCCACTTAAGGCTGTTATTTCTACCTTTTGTGCTCAGGGGCTGGTGTTACTTGAATTCACTGAGACAGAAGTGGTTAAGTCTCCAATCCACTTTTGAAGACAGATATTGAATGACCTTTAAACGCTACCTTGCTGCCATATACACATTAGGAGAGGATTAATGCTTAAAGCTCACCTGCTGACCTGCAGGGGCAATACCTACAGTGGCACCTGCAGTGGTCTCTGTAGCTGACCAAAATCACTGGTACTTTGATATTCTAGCAGAATTTCCCCTGCTTCTAATTTATAAGCTATATTAAATGCTTTTTGATGTTAATAAAAAGGTACAATGAAGCAGAAACAATGGAAAGTTCTCAAAAACCCCCTGTAATTCAAAATTGCTTTCCAAAAATCACTGAGATTTGTATATGTACACAAGGAAAACAAATACTCTGAGATACTTCCTTACTCTTGTGTGAAATTCTGACATTCTAGCCAGAAAAGAAAAAATATGTGAGACATAAAAATCTTTTATTGTTATGTTACTCTGTAGGAGAATACAAGCATTGGATTTTTTTTTTTTCCCCACTCTTGCTGAAATGAAATTCATCAGACTAAAATCCAAACACTTGTCAGAAAGGATAGCTTTTACATGTTTGTGTCTGGGAACCACTGAAGCTATTGATTTTTAAATTTAAGAGTCTTGTCTTTTTGGGTGCTTGGAAAGGTTTCAAGACTGCTGGAACTTACTAGTCTCAGCTTAAGCAGAGAGTAGATTGTAGTACTATAATAATTTTATTTAGTTTTAGAAAACAACGATTTCAGAGCAGTCTGTGAACAAAGCACATTTTGCGAGTACAAGAGGAAAAAAAAACCTCTCCAATGTCCAAGAGTGTAACTCACCAGTTCCACTGAGATTCTTCCTTAAATTATTAAAGTGCTCAACAGACATGAGTAGAGGAAAGGAATTCAAACATTTGATTGTTTTGCAGAATTTTAGGAAGGGGTGGATGCGTCTTTGAGAGATTCTTAAGATGCTCAGGAAAACTTTCCTCACCTTGAAAATCTACTCTGTATCACAGGTGGTTTTTTCTCCAGTTACGTCTGATTTCCCCAGTCACAACTTTCCACTCACAGAAGAGGGTTGGCATCATGCAGACCCCAGTGCAGCAATTGTGAAGTGTTTCCTGGTAATTACTACACACTTTTTGTGGTTTTACTTATATAAGATCATCTTCAGAATCTTTCCACGCAAGATCAAGCTCCCCTAGGAGCTTAACCTAAGATTAAAATTTAGTCACAAATAGAAGCCATTAAAGTAGGACTGAGAAGATGAGATAAACTCCTCTGTTTGTGGCAAAAGGGAAGTCACCGAGAGGTCAGATTTGCACTATATGTTGGCTGACTCCCCCCCTCAATTTATCATAAGAAAATAAATCAAGTCCCACTGAAAAAGATTCAATTTACATGATGTTGTGTTCGTAAAATGGTAAGTTTGCAAATTAATTATTTGACTGGAAGGGAAAAATGTTGAATAAACTACACCAGGGAGTTTTGCTGCTCAGGTACACCACACCTAGATTTAATTTCCAAAGGAAGCACTTAACACAGAAAAGGCAGCACTTCTGCACCAGTGCAAATCTGTGCCATAGATATCTGCAGAATCAATCAGGACTGAATTCTTTGCTTCAACTGAAGCAATTTTGGAAAATGTTTCGAATGAGAAAGCTGCATAGAATTGGTTTGCTCGCCCAGTAACAAACTGGAAAATTCCTTTTCGTTTGTGTGGGAGCCAGCAGTGCCTGTCTAAGGTTCAAATCAACTTCTGAGGGTAAAGATAAATTCCCCAGCACATCAGGTGTGCTTTAATAGTCTAATCAGTTCCATCTGTAACAGACTTTAAACAATATCAATTTCTAAAGAACCCAGGAATGAAAATCGGACATCTGGCAATGAGGACTTAAGAGACACACACCACTCTTCTGCAGAGACATCTGAAAACCAGGCAAACATGGGGAAAAAGGGTTATTATTTCTTATGTTTAAGGTTGTGTAATTGTTCAATGTGGTATAAATTAGAACATATGAAAAAAGTTAAATCCTCAATGCTAGAAGGGCTTGAAAGTGGAATTCAATTTAGGACTTAAAAGTCTGGGAATTGAATAATAAGTTTGTCAAATATATGGTTTATGGTCAATAAAAATAACTTGTTTTATGACGAATTAAGCAAATGATGAGAAAATTAAAAATTAAAGTATTTTGGTTTGATCCTATTAAAAGCTATTTAAATATCTGAAAATTTACACCAGTTTGATGTACAAGAAGAAAGCAACACTAAAAAAAACATTTTCAAAATAAGCAGTTTACATTATATTATTTAGATAGAAAAAAAAAGCGCCTTTCCACTTTGACTAGTTACACATCCATTTTTTAATTCGTAGATTTTTCTGGCTAACAGCCAAAAATATCAACCATTATCCCAATGCAGCTTTTAGACCAATATGTACTTTCCAATATTAAAGAGTCCCATGAGCAGCAGCACCAATAAATCTGGGGGTCTACTAACGTGATTATTAAATTTCTGTAAATTGCTCCAGTCTAGCTCACCCAGCTGCCCATTTCTTAATGTTGGGAATTTCAGTCCAGTAGCATCCTCAGTTGCAGCCTTTATTCCCCAACATACTCTTTCCTTCTTCACCCCAATGACACCTTTACCTTTCAGTGCTCCCCACTGACCAGCTGAGGAAGTCACAGCACAGGCTTGAGGGATGCACTTGCAGTCTTCGTCTTCCCAGCAGGACAATCACTACACACAAGTGGATTAGGGAATTTTTAAGCCCAGACTGAAGATGTCAGTTTAGTGAGGGCACTTGCTCTAAATCTCAATTTTCCTCCACCCCAATTTTCCCTCTCACACACAAATCCTTGCTTCCCTCTTCCCTTTGTGAAATTGCTTCAAAAAGGGGATGGGGACAAGAGCATTACACAAAGTCAAGGATATCTGATAAAAAAGACTCATGTCTGCATTAGAAATTATTAGAGAACTTCAGTTTGCAAAACACCACATAAGAAAACACACAGATGATAAACAGTATTAAAACCAAAATTAAACTAAAGTAACACACTGCTTTTCAAAACACTTCCCTGAACTGACTGGCAGAATGAAAATTCATTGCATAGGTTGTTCAACCTATATTGCTGATCACTGTCAGACTGGCAATATACCGTTCAATTAATATCTGCAATACATTATTCAGCCTAAAATGCAGCTGCTGAAAAGTGGAAAAGACCCCCAATGGTTTCTAAATGAATTTTCTAAATGAAATTCAGAAATATAATTCATAACATATTCAACAAATGCTGTCTAAGTTGCCTTCTTATATGTGCAGATATTGATTTGTATTCCAGATACCTATGCTTTTTGTTTCCTAAGAGGAATTCTCAGAAACTAACTTTCCATGTAATCAGCTGTGTTTATTATTATCAAAAGAATATTAATTTTAGTCCATTTTGAAACAAAGTTACAAAATAACCCCCACAATAAAGAAAAACTCAAAACCAAAGAACCCCCACACAGCAAGAAACACAAACAAAAAATCTAACTAACTAACAAAACCCCAAAACCCAAAAAATCTCTTAGAATACAAACCAGAGAAGTGAAATGGAACTTTCTCACTGCTTTGGACACAGACCAATCTCAACTGAGAAACCCTTAATGTTGTGCAAGCACTTTTAACACTAACCAAAACGTTGGTGTGTTATCAACACTCTGATAGCCAAAAATCCAGAACAACACAAGAACAAGATGGGCTGCTTTGAAAAAATTGCTTTGCACTTGGCCAAAGAGAATTATTTATGTGTTTGAATCCAGTTATGTCCTGATAAATGCTAAGGCTAATGCAAAATCCAGGCTGACATGTTAAAACAAATATCACAACGAGAGGCAAATAACAGGGTTAAAATGCTGGTGGTCTGTTGACCTTACAGTTTTGACTTTTAACAAACCACCTGGATTTTGTAAAGCTCAGGACTGCAAAGAAAGCATTCACAGTAATCAAACACTACACAGAAATTATGGAACCAAGGCAAAAACCCAAAATAATCTTTAGACTTACGGCTTTCTTTCCACAGGACACCTCCAGCCCTGCTTAGTCCTTACTTTGTTGTTTGAGCAGCGGGGACAAAATTAAAACTCGCTCAAGCAGTTTCAACACCCAGGTGATATCAGGACTTAGGTTACTGCTGCAAAGAAGCCTTTGAGCTGAGCACTGCTTTGATGAGACAATTTCAGTAATATTCTGACCTGAATGTAGTCCATGGGAGTTTTACCACTGATTTCAGCAGAGCCAGGATTTCATGCAGTGAGTTACTATAATTTAGATTAGTCTTGCAACTTGCTCAGAAGCTGATTCAAAACACAGTGAAGCCAAAGGGAGCTGTATTTAATCAAGTTTAATCCAATTAGTTAATTGAACTTAATAGTATTTAAAAATTTTAATCAAAGCTAAGCAGATTTCTAAGGTTTTCCTAGGGGGCAAAACCTGTTCCATTCTAAATAATGTGTTATTCAAAGTCTGATGATTTTATGAAATACCTTTTAGCTCTTTGTATATAAGTTTATGGCAAGGGGCTATTTTTGGGTTTTTTAAAGAGTGCTTTTAGTTTTCCATGAATAAAAGGAGAAAAAAGACTAACAAACCTAATTTTTAATTTATAGAAACTTTATTGGGTAGGATTTCCAAGATGTCTGTCTTCCCATATTGAATAAACCAGAAGAACCAGAAAGAGCTTGAAATGATCTTACAAGATATTTGCCCTTTATTAGAGTAGGATGTCCCTTACAGGTCTAATATCTATTTTATTAGATTTATTAGATAAGATTTATTAGATTATTATAAATTTTGGCAGTAATTAAATAGGCAGACAAACCAATTTTCAGTTACTGGACTTATATATTGTATTGCTCTAGCTTCCCTATTGTATTCCTGTGCAAAGCAAACTTTTCCCTTTATTTTTTTTTTAATGGAGACACTGTAAATTAAACCATTTGGCTAATCATGTGAGAAAACAGACTATTCTGAAGGTTTTCTGAAAAATGTGTTTCCTATAATTATGTTATAGAAATCATGCTATAAAATAATATTAAATGCTTCTCGTTTAAAACCACCTGATACTAAAATACTCTCAGCTAAAAAGGAAATAATTTGAATCTGTGTTCCACAGAGAAGGCTCTAGTTGGACAATGTGACTTAGCTCTCATTAACAATTTAGTGAGTGTATTTAAGAGACAGCAGCTCAGTATGGCCGTGGATGTAGAGTAAGAACAGAATACTCTCAAATCAGAAATACCTTTCTGCTGATTTCTTTACCTCTTCCCGTGCAAGTTCAGAATCTGACTTTTCCATTATTACTTCAGCACTGGGGACATCAAAGCATGAAGCAAAGAGTTTTGTCTTAGTGTACAAACTTTTGCTTTCCTTCTTCCCTGTGTGTATGAATGAGCTCATCACCAGAGACATCAGTTGTTTCTGGAGGCTTTGAGGTTCTGTAGCATTAAGCAATAAGAGAGATAGTAATATCAGCTCTTGTATTGGATATCTACCATACCATTTATTCAAAAAGTAAATAAAGCCATATAAATTAAATAAGCTTTTATGATTAATAAAAAATGCACATATGGCAATCTTATTAGTGTGGTGAAAGGCAGAATTTAAATTTCACAGTGAATGAAATCAGAGAGATTTATTTTCAGATTGAAAGTAAACAAATGGGTTTGATTTTTCTCTGCTCATGTAAATTGAAGTTCCTGAGCTGTTCAAAAATTAAGTTAACATCTGAGTCAGCAAACTTGCAAATCAATCCTAGAACTTGCTATTATCTTTCAGGCCCTGAAAGTGTTATACCTGGAGGTCCTTGGGCATTTTTTGCTTCTCTGCAGCGCTCAAGATGTCATTCACTGTTCCAGGAGTTTACTCATCCATCCTCAGGGGCTTCCTCTCATCTTTGTCACTGCAGGATTTTACTTCCCATTTGAAGACCAACTGGCCTAGGAAGCTGGTTTCAGAAGGAATAAAAGGATGAAAGGAAAAAGGACAAAAGTCTTGTGCAGTCTCATTTGGGGAGATCTGTGTCAGAAGAATGGGAAGAAACTGAGCGTCATCAGGCATTGTTTGCTTCGAGTCTCAGAAATTAGCATCACTTAGTAGGAAGTGTTCACTTCATCTGCCACTACAACATAACTAATAAATGTATTTCTATCACGAGCCACTAATTTCCTTGTACAAAAGCACTGAAAAATCAACCAGCTTCCAAACACAAAATGTTCCTGGATGCCTTAGTAGAGAAAAATCACCAAAGCTGGATGGTTGCTTTTTACAAAGCTTCATTTGAATGACATTGAGAAAGGTAAAGTGTTTACCACTATTAAATAACAAATATGGTTATGAATTAAAATGGGCTGTTTTACTAACATAGCATAGTATGTCATGTGTCTGTCTACTGAGTTTAGAGAGTATTATCCTTTGATCACATTTTATATTAATATGTTTAAGAAATAATTCCTTTTTTAACAAGTATCAAAATACTACTTAGTCTATAGAAAAAATAGTTCTTGTAAAGATGTAAATTCAGTAATGAATTTCTAGCATTTCTGAATTCACATATTTGCATCCATTCCAGGACTTTCCTCAGCTTTTCTAAAATAAAATAGGAAAAAGCAGTAGGGGAGAGCACTTCCTAAAGCAAGATTGCCTTCGAAGCCCATTCTGATTTGATAATTGAGGTAGATAATCTTATTCCATTCATCTGAATAGAAAAAATGTAAATTTAAATTAATATTCAAACTAAATAATTTTAAAATTAGTCAGGACATGTGGAAACAGTACCTGCAATATTATTATTAGTGTCTTAATTTGCTAAAATGGATTTAAAAGAATATGATCAAACCTGATTAAAAGCGTGGCAAGTTAACTGCAACCATGGGTCTAAGTGCTTTCCTGAGTTGGTAACGAATGGAACACATAATAGCTCATGCTTTTTGCATCCACCTATTATCTTTAATTAATTTGTTAATAGTTTCTCTTAATAAAACTGAAAGATGGATAGGAACATTCCTATCAAGAATAAAATAGAAAGTACAATAATTTACACTACTTAAACATTTAAAATTTATCGTTTGTATCTTAAAAATTTATTCATAAATGTTCCCACACACTGCAAGCTCTAAATGCATTTTCCCATTATTATATCTCAGTAATGAAGCAGACATGAAAATATTATTGATATTATCCAAAAGAGGATGCAATATTTCTTGAAAGATTTACTACAGTAAGGCCAGCCACAGACTTCACATATGATCTTTACACTGTTATTAGATCCAAATCTCAGAAATTACTCAGGCAGCTGGTGGCTGGTAAAATCAATGTGAGACAGTTGCCTAAAAAAGGAGCCGAAAGTTTAAATATCTTCATGTTTCTGACCCTTAAGCTCGGTGAGAAAGTTCATCTAAAAATTACACATTCAGTTTAATCTAATTACCAAGGCTCCTTTTTTAGTTCAGAATAAAAAGTCAGATGAAATGGCTCCCCACTGGAATTTCTATCCATTGAACCCGTGAATAAAAAATAAAAAACCTAATTGGTCCAATTCTTTTTGAGTGCTTTTGGAGAAAGGCAAGATGAATTTCACCCTCAGTGCTTTCTTTTTCTGTCCTTAACCTAGGATAGTAAGAGAGGGGTTCTGTGCCTGGCAGTCAGGTGTGGAAGAATCCTTGTCTGAGCAGCGGAGGAATCAAGGGGTAGGAGTCTTGTACCTATCCCACAGCAGCCTTCTTTTCTACAGATGGAGATGTGTTTGGAAAATGTGTGAGGTCCATATACATTCCCACATGCTAAAAGGAGGAAAGGTTTCATCCAGGATCTCCAAATCAATTTATCAACAAAATTTTCTAGGATAATCCACCTGTGGAGGACACAGACTAAAACATTGGTCCCCAGAATATTAAATGAGGAAGACACAGCTTCTCCCCTCACATCCTCTCTGGTACTGAGCTCATGCTTTAGAAAGTGTCAAGGAGCATGACTCCTATAAAAGCTGTGACTCCTCATAATGCTCTCCTGATGGGAACAAAGTGCTGTGACCATTTTTAGGGGATTCTGTGCCACTTATCACAAAACTACAGCAGCTGTTTTCTGATAAGGTACTCCTCCTCTCCAGTTCATGACCAATTGGTCCTCCATGACTCTATTCCTTAAAAATGTTTTTCTCCTAGCCAGGTCAACCAAGATGGTTATGGAACCTCCATCCTGAGAAAAATTCAGTGCTTAACTGTGTATGACTGAGCAAACTGATATGACTTGAGACTTGCTTCTAACTTCAAAGCCAGCTGTGCCCTGAGTGGGAGCTGGAACCAGGTGACCTCCAGAAATCCTTTCATTCTTTTTTTTTTTTTTTTTTTTTGGAGTTATATATTTGTCTTTGATAATTGTTGGTCAATTATCCAATTCAGCCCCCATTTTAATTTATCAAGTAAAAAATGATGAGAGCTGTTGATGTTTGAAATCAACCAAGAATCAAATAACATTAAGACCACCACTGCTTGATTCTAACACACATAATCCTTAACTCATACAAAACTTCTATGACTGTTTCAGGAAGGAGCATATAATTTCTTCTTTCTCCCAACCCCTGCCCATTCATGCATTCAGCTGATCCCTGTGGTGACTCAGAGTTGCATAGGATTTCTGGCAGTGAGTTATTTCAGAATCTCTCAGTCATATGGAGAAATTCCCCTATATTCTTTATTTCAAACCTATCAAAACAATTGTGATTTTACTCCCATACAAACCAAAGCATTCTTAGTACCTCAAACTCTTGCAGAATTAAGCCCATAATTTGACATGAAAATGCTCTGTTGGAATTTTTGCTGAGTTTTATCTTAATTTTTTTTTAAATACTTTTTTTCTTTTTTTTTTTGTCCTGGCTAGCAGGACATGTAAAGTGAATGAAAGCTAAAATAGACTTTAGTTATCATAAAGGCAGAGCAATTGATTTTCAGGGACTGCCAATCAATGACAATTTTAAATCTGCCTTGTACCTCCAGTCATTCAGGTGTTTAGGGATTCTGAGTTTTCCTGAGATCAATGATTAGAAATATTAATAGGCTTTAAAGAACTTTTTATTTCCTATGAAATTGTCACTAAATTGAAGCAATGTGGAAGTCTCAAAGTAAAAAAGAAAACCAAACCATTTTCCATCTTGCAAATTCAGTATACAGCCAAAAAGGAACTGAATTTAATCCAAGAAAAGAGAGATCTGTTTTACTTTGGACACTGATTAAACACCTGTTTAAAATATCAAGTATTTTACTCTTGGTCATTAAATAATGACAAAGAAATGCTTCCTTTTGTGATTGCAGTTTGGAGGTTCTCAGCGCAAAGTGATGACTCCAGAGACAAAATCATTTTAAAGCAAGTTCTGATAGGGCTTTATCCAAAGAAATAGGTATTTTCCCTCTCCAGAACTTGTGAGATGCTATTGAGTTTCACTAATGTAGGACTGCATAACTAAGAAAATGAGACTGAAAATTGAGTTTTTTAAAAGGACCAAATTAGATATTCATTAAGCCAAAATTCAAAGAAAAATATCATATCAAATACTAAAATTCCATCTTCATTCCACAGCAGAACTCAGAAATAAAAAGTAACAGAACAAAAAAAAAAAAAAAAAAAAAAAAAAAAAAAAAAAAAAAAAAAAAAAGCGGGATTTCCTAGTTTTTTTTTTTTATTTATTTATATTGATTTTTGCCTATGAAGTATCTAACTAAGCTAAGGAAAGTCAAAAGCACAGAAAATACACCACTGGTAAAGTGAGGAAGACTTAAAGAAAAGAGTTATTCTCATAATTGTATGTTGTATGGGACCATAACTAGATAGAAATAAAATTCTTTTAATGGGCATACTAGAATCTGTACTCTTAATCACTGATAATGATTTCATAATTTCATAATTTCATAATTTCAAAATTTAAAAAAAAAAGTATGATTTTGTATTCACAAACATTTTAATCAGCCAATATAAAAGATTTTATCTCCTAAGATGTACTATCCAAGGTACCTGTTTATGTCTTGGAAATATTAAGAGACATTTCTGAAAGCTGGAACAATGTCTTTAATGTTATTCAAAAGAAGAAAGAAGGATGATTTTGTTCCTAAAAGCAGACATTAATATTTGAAAAGTCTTATAAATTCCATCCATGAACCTGGGAAGATTTTTTAATGTATCTTGCAATTTCTGGTGAAGTTAACATGAAGAATTATACTCTCTTCTGTCCCTCCACTTCTTTTCACTTAATGTTTCCTTTCTATTTCTTTAACGTCTTCTCCTTTCCCCTGGTTGTGAGGTCCCTGTGAATTGTATCATTTATATAGAGCAAGTTTAGAACTATTTCCAATTCTGTGGAAGTCAGCATGGCAAAAAAGCATAATCTCAATGTCACTTGACGCTCCATTTAGCAGGACCAAATGGATTAAAATAGCATTAAAGACCGTGTTAAAGATTTATGAATTGACTGACAGATCATGCAAAAAGCTTTTAAATGAAGAAATCAAAAAACCTCCATTCCCACTCCACATTTTTAGTTGAGCTTTGTGGATCTGATATCTTTTTCTTCCTTTGGTGATCTGGATGAATAAGATTAATAACCAGTAAAAGCTGTCTGTAACAAAGGTAAATTGGAAATAATTGAGAGGATATGACAGGTATATAAGATGTAGCTTCATACAGAGATAGATGCTGTCCTGGGAAGCAATTACTCTGGGAAGGATTTAAGGGCTGTGAGGGCAGGCAGTAACTAACACGAGTCCCCAGTGGAATAAGGCTGCACAAAGGGCCAGAGATGGATGGAAATACAAACCAAGTAATGAGAGGGATGGAGGAATAATTTTACCTCAGTCTGTGGCATCAGTGAGACAGCTGATGTAACACTACACATCACTTTTGATCCCCATAAATAGTGACTATTGAGTAACAACCATAACAACAATTCAGGGCCTAGGGAAAAAGCTGTTTAGTGAGAGACTGAAAGACCTCAGTGTGTATAATTTCTAACAAAAAATAATGTACCATTACTCTATAAGTGTCTGCACGCATACACACACAGAGACAAAATTAATGGATATTAAGGAGCTTTTTAACCCACATAACAAATATAATTTATAAATTACCTACTAAAATAAACGACAGTGCTAGTAACTAAAAAGTGAAAGGTCTGGAGCCTTCATCCTTCAAGAGTTTCATAATCAGACAGGAACTTCCTGAAATGTATGATATAATAAAGCTTATTCTATTGGATTTCAGATAAAGATGATTTTCAATGGTCTAAGCATACAAGAATAAGAGAAAAATAGTCCAGGTCACCTCTTTTCTGTTCTTAACCACTATCAAGCTGAATACCTTCACACATTCAGAACATTTTTAACGCTTGCCATAGACTTTGTTAGAAAATGCCTGACTTAAAAGAAATAAAAGGTAAAACATGGACCATATTTAACTGAATAATGTGAGGTAGTGTGAGACTCATAATGACTGACCTCACAGGTATTTCTGGGGAAAAAGTAGACATCACTGAAAAATATGTGTTAATAACCATGAAAAAACCTTCGGCATTGAGGCACATGATCCACTGAGGAGGCAATTTCCTCCCCAGAGCTCCCTGAGGCCATTGGAGGCTGGGATTGCATGGGCTCCATGCCACCTCAAGCCAAAGTTAGGGAAGGGGGACCCCTAGGATTTGTTCTTCTTCCAGATCACCTACCTGGCACCAGCACTCACACAGCATGGAAGGAAAACATGCCCCAAGAATTTAATGTGACATTTGTTTTGATTTCATACATGCTGAAAGTCAAGTTCAAGGAACCTGCAGACACCAACCTCATCCATCCTGAAACTTAAAGGTCTCTTTGGCCCACTATTTAGAAAAAAGTCTCCATTTTTCCCTGTATTCCTTTTGGGTCTTTTCGCAGAAGCTCAAACCCCTCTCTGGTCTTACATGCTGAGATACAACCTGTTGTTTCCCCAATACAGAGGCCTGACACAATGACTCATAGCTGAATCAAGCTATGAACCTGATTCATGAACAACATTGATTTAAGAACAATTACTACTTCTCTTCTTTTTTTTTTAATTTTTTTTTTTTATCCTGCACGTTGCTACCAGAACTCCTCTCCTATCTTAAACATCCAGCACTCATATGAATGTTATCTTTTGCTTGATCTATAGAAACTTATTTAGCCTCCAGACAGAGACAAACCAGAATAGAACAGAAAATGGTCTGCTAAATTCTGTGAGATACTTTTCCCTTCTCCCTACTTACCCAGGGCCCTAGAATATAACTAAACTTTTGTCCTCAAAACACCAGTGTTGTTTTCCTTCCTCAAAAGGAGTTAGACCCCTTTTTTAAGGAACAGCAAGATTGGTGTGAGTTAGGCAATGCAGTTGGATTATGCAGCGGCCCTTTTCCAGCTGTGCTGTATCCAGTCTCTTCACTACAGCAGCCAAGATGAATTACTGAAGAGCAGCAACACATCTTCTGCCTTTTTCCAGCTCTGACACTTGTAAGTCTTTCCTCACTGACTCACTAACCAAGCAGAAATCTACCTGGTTATTCCACTAAGTAGATTTTTCAATGGGCTAATTAAATTAGCTGATGGAGAGGTCCCATGGGCATAAGAACCAGTATAAAATCATCACCTGCCCATAGCTGACAAATGGTGGCCCATCCAGGACCCTCCCTTCCAGGAGTAACAAGAGTAAAATTGTCACTCTGCATCTCAGTGAATTATATTCCAAACACGATTGATTCAAACACAATTCCTTTATTTGTTCTTCCTGCAATCTTAAGTGGCATTTCTTATTCAGATCATTTAATTGATCTGAGGCGATCACTGACTCATAACAGCAGTCATGCAAGCAGATCCCACTCCCTGGTGCTCTCTCAGTGATTCTTTTCTTTGGCAGGGAAGAGAAGTGTCACTGATAAAAGACCTGTAATAGAATGAAAACAAGGGTGGTTAAATGCATTTGTATTGTTGCAGCCTTTTTAATACTGACTACACTTAAGTTTGATTCTTACTGAACTGATGCCAGTGATTTCAGAAATATTGGAGGGAGGGGTGGTAGGGCAGGAAGGAAAAAGAAGTAGAGGTGTCCAAAGCTGAATTTTTTCATTTTAACAGTGATAAGATTAGAGGTTAAAGTAAAGGTTTTCATCCTGGTATCCTTTTATTGCATATTAGTTCTCTCCTGAAGAAATATACCCAAATGATATTCCTTAAAAATAATGTAGCATTCACTTCATATTTTGTTGTGAATTGATAAACTACATAAGTAAAAAGTCTTGGTTGACTTCTGATAACCAGAGAGTAAAGACTAAATTAGATTTCAGCTTATCAGTCCATGATGAAAAGTCTTAGAAAAGTAAGCACTGTTTTAATTAATTCAGACAGCATTTTTTTCCAGTTTCTGGTTGCAACTGGAGTATGTATGCATGTGGATGTTGATATCTGTGTGTATGAGAAGGAAAAAGGGAAATAGAGTCACTTTACACTATCCTGTGAGCTGTGAAATATTTCCTGCTGAGGGTCAGTGCCTATAGCAGACCTTCAGGAGCTCAATATACCAAAATGGTCCTGTCTGAACAAAGCACAGGTCTTATCAGCCACCCATTCATTTTTCAACTGCTACTTCCTACCTTCAATTGATTTTAAAGAAAAAAAAAAGCTTTAGTTTTATCTTAAATATACTGTTAATTTACCTGTCTTAGAGCAAGCAGGAACTAAAAACCTGACGGTTGCATCAGTAACCCCATGGTTCAGCTGATTGTCAAAAAAAAACCAAACCAAAATGCATTTGCTTCATATGAACAGTCAAAATAATGAAAGCCAGTTGTGAAGACTGACAGATAAAAACGATAAATTGTGGAAGTAATAAAATTGTCACAAGGGAAAGACCACAAGGAAGATTTAATGAGACAGAAGAGACAAGTAAGTAAATTATTTATTTGAAGTCTCCATTCAGACATGACATGCTTCACTATCTTTCATTAAGCTTATGCATAGGTCTGACCTGCTGTGCTGGATGTAGTCACTGTTCTGTCTTCTTCCCTAAATTCATGACATTTATTGCAGACTAATCATGAGCACTTGTTTTACTGATAATTTATTGTCTTCATGGTGTTGGCCAATACAGATAGACTCAGCCTATACTCAACAGATAATTACCTAATGAAAAACCACTCTATAAAAATGATAAAGGGAATTTTTTTCTGCATAGACACCTGAGGCCCTCAAACAGCATGGTTCAGGTGGTGGGCATACAGTCTGAAGATATTATACCAGATTTCAATTATTTTCACTCAAATTATTTATTCTTTGGTAAAAATATATCCATCTGGATTTGATGGGTCAAATGCATGCCAGCAACTCCACAAGCATAGGGAAGCATATAAATGGTTTATACTTGGGTTACTGAGAAGTCATGGAATATTTGTGTTCTTGGGCTTTTTGGATGGCAAGATGGATAGAGATTGATACTTTAGATGTAATTAAAGCAGTGGTCTTCAGGCCCTGTTTCCTTTTCATTTGGTTCAGATATATGATGGGCAACCTTTCATTAGCAAAAGGCTGGAGTGATGAGCTTGGCTTTGGGATGTTCTTTAACAGAAGAACTCATTCCCCACTTTAGATTCCCAAGCACCAGAATGTTTTTTCCATCTAGCCTACTGGGGTGTGAGAAGGAAAATGTGGCAAATTATTTTACAGACAGGGAATAATTTTAATGAGCTATAACTTATTGCATGATGAGTGTTCCAGTCACCTAGACTGAGGGGACAGGCCAGAGAGAAATTTGCTTCTTCATTTGATTATTGCCTGGCTCTTCTTTGTAGCTCGGGGAGCTACTCTGTGAGACAATTTGCCAGTGGTTTGAAGGATAGTTGGGAGCATGAAATCTACTGAGCAGACTGAAGCCTCATTTCAAACATATCATGGAAAACTAGTGGCCATTTTATTTCTGCAGTGCTT
The DNA here is from genome assembly GCF_017639235.1 of Corvus kubaryi. Lineage (NCBI taxonomy): Eukaryota > Metazoa > Chordata > Aves > Passeriformes > Corvidae > Corvus > Corvus kubaryi. Next base: position 4,065,133 of record NW_024581130.1, read on the forward strand.
CTTCTCACAATGACTTTGCTTAGAACACCTTTATGAATTAAAGCAATTCCAACCAATTTCCTTAGCCTGGAAGCACAGTGAGCTGCCAACACAGAATATACCACAAATTTTACATAGCCTGTTGCTGGTCTTTAGTGAACCAACTCTCAAATCAATTACCTCTGCTGGCAAGGAAACCTTAACACTCTAAATAATTTAAAGTGCAAACTGTGTGGCATGCAATTCCTTTCATCAGCAGCAAGATTGATTTCACCTTGTGGTATCTCTGCCCTGCAGAAATGGCCTTTTTTAGTTAAGTTTTCAAAGTTATCACAATAAAGCAGTAAAGTCTGCAACGTGCAACACAAGTTACATCTGTTCTTCTCAGATCGGATAGGCAGTCATTAGTCAAAGTAAAAAATGACCAAAAAGGCAGCACTGAACAATTTTTTCCATTCCCTGTTAGACCTGCAAAAGGAGTTTATAGAAAATACCTTATTTTAAGCATTGATAATGTTTAGCACTTATTCAGGATGACTTTCAGAAGGAAAAGGAGATTATTTCAGAGTGCATGTAGAGTTTAGTCACAATAAATTCATTCCATGTAATTTTATAAATATGCTTGCCAAAATAACCTAAGCAAATCTGATGTTCCAAACAGATCTGTACTGGTCAGCTACACAGATGTGCCTTTTGTGAAATTAAGGGGGGACTGTGAGTTCCTTATCTAACCCCACTTACCTCAGGATGGTTACGAAAATTTCTCCATTCTCTTTCCCAGATCCATTTATCAGAAAAAACCTCAAACTAAGAATGCCTTTCCCACTGTTGTTTCCCCATGGCTTCACTTGGCACCCAAGTGTTAGGAAAGAAAAGTTTCACAGCTACTACTTATTTATTTAGAATATTCTTTTAGATTAAAGCCAACTTTCTTTGGCTACTTTGACAAAATACTGCACTAGCAGGGTCTGCTTCCTACAACAATCTCAACAGATTTGAGGGAAAAAATCCCATTCTTCTTTAACAAAAATGAAAAATTGCTGTTTGTTATTAAGTCTATAAAAATTGAACTGCCTTTGCTGTAATAGAATATTCAATTGGTTTCAGCAAATAAAGTACAAATTTAAAAAAAGGAAGAAAGAAAAAGGAAAAGATTAGTTTACTTACTTAGCTTTAGGATTACAGTCAAGGGCACTCTAATAAAGTACACATTTCTCTGCTTATGGAATAGCCTTTGAAAGCTGAATGGTGAATGTGTTTTACAAACATGATCTGTGGGTTCAGAAAGAAAGAGGTTTTGCACAATTGAATCTGTATGGCTTCCTATTCCATTACTGATATTGTGTATGCATAGGGTTTTGGTTTTTTGTTTTTTTTTTAATTAGGATTTTTTGCAAACCTTGCAGATGTAAAAAGAAGTCCTTGGACAAAATCAGGCAGGAATTTTAACAGAGAGAATTTTGCCTGTGCTATGTATAGTGGTCTTAATTTCTAGACCAGCTCGCCTGCAGAATCAGGCAAGCTGATCAAATCTGAGTTATCACATTGTAGATGACCATTTTTCCACTTACTTCAATCTTTGAAGTAGGACCTTTTTCAGTAACTTAAGAGTAGTTCAAATGAATATAAACCTGAATGTTTCACAGAACACCCCCAAACCAAAAAGGTCATTCAGTCACTTTTTCCAGTTCCATGAATACATGGGAATTACTCAAAACTGGAAGTTCAAGTACAAGCCAATGCTTCCATCAAACCATGTATACCAAAGCTGTGCTGCAAGATTTCCAGCTCTACTCACTGTGCTAGCTGAACTGTGTTGTCTGAAGGCCCACGACCTCTATTTATTCACCAGAATTACACAGTTCTGTGTAAAGGGCCAAAAGGTAACATTGTTAAACAACAGAAAATATGACACTGCATGTATTTACAGTTTTAACCTTTGAATAAACAGACCACTTAGATCAACGCTTTGCTCTGCTGCCACAGCAAACCAGAGTGCAAGTTAGAATCTAGCTTCATATTCAAACATGATTTTTGTCATGTGTATCCCTGGGATTGCAGAAGGAAGAGATGTTCTCATGAGGCCTCTTTATGAGGCTCTATTTGCCTAGAGCCTCATAAAATTATCGCTACTGTCTTTTGGTTTTCTGAAAAAAGGGAGACAGCAAAACCATAAAATGGTCTGACAGATTCAACTTCAAAAGACTAAGAACCTTTTCAATTGCATTTTGGATCTTACTTAAGCATATACTTACCAAGAAAAAATTAATGCCTTGTTCCAAGTACTCAATTGCTCTAAGGCAAAAGACATTATTTTTAGCCAGTTCTATAGAAACACAGTAATTTTGAGAGATTCAATTTGATAATTTAGGTGCAAATTTTGCTCTTCTTGCTGTGTACATATTTTTGCTGTGAAGAAAGTGATTTAGCTAAATTGAATTTTTTAAATGGGTACTTAGATTATTCAGGTGATAAGACTAGCATATAATTGATTTTTTTATTTTTTTTTTAAACAATAAAATGTTGCCAAAAATCTGGTAGTGGACAACAATTGAAGGGGAAAATTTCATCCTGGTTTTTACTTATCCACTATCTTATGAGACAGTTGAAATTAGACTCTTTCTATCATTTCTAGAATATATGTTTTCCATATCCATGTAAAAGTTCTCTTTGTGAGAACCTCCCTAAACTTCTGTAATAAACTTTCACAGCAGCAACTCTGACAGGCTAATTAAATGTTTCGTGCCATGGATTATTTTTTTCAATTTGAATTGTATTCTGTTTCAGTTTCATCGACTGTTCTGACAGTGTATAAAGCAGCATTGGATTTATCTTCTTTATCTCACCCTCCTTTAAATTTATTTTCATACAAAGCCTGACCTACTCACCAGTTGCATTAAGTAGAAGGAACTGCATTTCAAAAATCATATAGACTAAATTTGTTCACACGATGGATTTAGGAAGTCTTACATGCAAATAGTCTTTTATTTTCTTTCATACTCATGATCAGCTTCCTGGAGGTTTTAGCTCCTGTGACATCATCACAGTCCATAGGAAGAAGACAGTGAATTGTGTCATCAACATTTACAAACAGACAGTTTCTCAAAATACTGATTTTCAGTGAAATCCTTCTGCTTGTTTGCTTTCAGAGTAAATAGTATTGCAAACAGTATACTCCTATAACACACGTGACTAAGTCAGTAGATACTGTTCTCTTCATTCACTCTTCTGCTAATTAAAAAAAAAATTCTATATTTCTCTTAAAATTTACAACTTAAGTATGTGGTATGGACATTACTGAGAGCCTTTCTCACAAATTACAATGTAGAACAAATGTCAGGTGCAGCAGTCAATAGGGGAAAAAATGAGGTAAGACCAAATCGAAATAAACTCTCATGTAAATTATTAATCAATTGCTTTAGAGCTTTGGTGGTTTTACAGTTACAGCCTCTGCTTTTCTCACTGGGGATTCACATGAGGTTGTCAGAAGAAGGCCATAAATGCAAACCGACCAAATACCTGTGGTCTGACCTCAGACATATTAGTAAAATTAGGTTTCATAGGAATAAGTTCCCCTTTAAATGGGAACTGTCTATATCTTTTAAGTCAATAAACTCCCTCAGGCTAACACCCCCTCTACTGCCCAACCTTCAATTCTTCTCTTGAACTTCAGAGACCAGGGATGTGAATTACTGCACTGATGAATAATGATTATTCACCACAATGGTCTTTCCTAAAAAAGCAAGTTGTCTCACTGGACAGGACATAAATATTAATAAAGTCATCATTGTAGGAATCAGTGGCAAGATCAGAGAACTAAGAAGTATCCACAACCTCTGTAGTAGAGCTTGCCTAAGGGGAAATGATACTACCTGGTCCTTGATGAACCTATGTATCTACAAAAAAGGTAGAAAGAGAATCTCAGAATTCAAAGAGGAATAATTTACAAAGGTTATACAGTTTGCATTTGTGGGGCAACCATTTACTACATCCTCCATTTTAAAAGTAAAACAGAGTTTTAAACAAACAGAACAATCAAAAATATTTTTGTTCAGTTTGTTGGAGTGAAAGAGGACTTCCACTTTAAAGGCTAGGCTGAGTTTAAATTTAGCACAAGACACACCTTGCACTGTGCCCAGATTGCAACAAAAGGAGCAGAAGTGAGTGGCTCTCTATTGCCTTTCATCTCCTCTCATCACGTGCTCACCTCTCCTTCTCTAGGCTCTGAATCCTGGGAAATATTTGGAAGCTTCTCAAACCACGATACAAGTGAGAAATTCCCTGAACTGCACCAAATATCTCCTCCCCACCCCTCTTCATCAGAATGCTGAAGGCTATGCTGGATATTCTTGCAGGTTTCCCCACAGGAAAAAAAAAAACAAGGAGGTGCTACTGAGTACTTAAAATCTGATTGATAAAATATTATTCAGGGAATTAAAAGACCCAAGTTCAAATCTTCACTGTCTTTTTTGATCCAGACATTTAATCCCAAACTTTGTAACCTGAATCAGTTCTGGGACTGAAACTTCCCTTCTCTACATCTGGAGCTGTGTGATCTAGTGTATAACTGATACCACTCTGGATAATTTTTGAAAAATAAGTGAAATACCAGTTACCAAAAGGTTAAAAAATTTCCACCTGGAATCAAAGAGATAGGATCAGGCCATATATTCAGTCTATTGTGTAATTCCTTTAGCCCCACAAACTAGATATTTAGTGGGAAAAAATTGCACAAATGTCCATCATCAGAGAGCCACAGTAAAAAAGTAAGGGTTTTTTCATGATGTATTTTATTCCATTCACTGTTAAAAGTTTTCCATAGACACAATCAAAGGTTTTAGATTTTGGACCCATAGTTTGTCAACGTTTCATTTAGGAGAATTCTCTCTAATCACCTCTTGGGGACCACAGCAGCAAAACCAAGTGTTAGAAAAAAAATGAAAGAATGAGAGCTGAGACCTAGTATTGAGAAGACAGGTTTGAACAAATGAATTACTATAGTTAATCTGAGATACACTTCTAAAGCTGAGACAAGTTTTAGAGACAGTGGGGGAAAAAAAAAAGGGCTTTAGAAGAAATTGTATTAAAAATCTAATGCTTTCTGGAAGAGTTTTGAATGGGTTTAAAGGAAGGAAAATGAGAGCAAAAGAGTATCAAGTCATGAAAAAATAACATTTTTCTGAGGTGGTTTAGCAATACTTATTGTTTTCTTCTTTCAGCTGCCTTTCTGATTTCCTGTGAAATGTTGAATACTGCGTAGGCAATTAACCTTTTTGATGAATGTCTAATTTTGGTAGTTAAATTTAGTTCTACATTTCCACGTTCATAATAGGTAATATTACATTTGCTTTCTTCTCATTTTTTGTTATATTTTATATGAAACTGTGGTCAGCTTAGTGTACCAGAAACACTTGCATTTCCATAATATTTTTGCAGATGCTAAAGTCAGGTATAATGTAAGCCAAAATATAGATTCAATACATGTGTCTGGATCTGCTACCTATTCTTTGTTTACTTATGTATCTACTCTTTGCTTACTTACACATGCATTTGCTGTGAGGATAAAAGAGAGATTGATCCAAATGTTTTATGTTTGTGTTGAATTTTCCATACATTTACACAAATACACCCACTGACTTACCTGTGTTTATTTCTTGGTAATCCATGGTTACTATTTCTTAACCCATTTGCTATTTAAAATGAGGAAACATTATTAGGGTTCCTTGCAGTTCTTGTTTCCTAGCAACAGAATTTCTTCTTAAATTGACCCTTGTATTTTCTGTGGATTGTGTAAAGCTCACATAGGCTTTTTACAGAAATCAGATATATCTTAGCACTAACTCAATCTGTCTGTTTGAATTTTTATCAGATATTAATTTAGTTCTTGAATTGGCCAAGTGATTATAGCATTAGGTTTAATAAAAACTTAGCTCTTTACTATATTAACATTTCAATAATCTATTTTAATCAAGAAATGAGAAAAAAAAAGGTATTCCTTTGAAACTTTACTGAAATATCATTTTGACAATGTTTTTAGGCATGCTTCTGAGTACCTATTTGCAGGATGGTGGAAGTTGTTGTTTCCCTCCAATTTCCCAAAAGGTCAGGTCAGCTTAATATAAGACCCTGATTCTTGGTCTAAAACAATATTTTGCTAATAAATCAACACATTTACAGCTAATGCTTACAAATGATGCAAGGAACACACCATTTCCAGAAGAAAGAGCCTTGGCAGACCCTGCTGGCAGTCATTGTGGAGGAAATTCATAGGAATCTTCATCTGGAACAGTCCCAAAGGTGCACTGTGTGGGCTAAGTAGAGTTCTCCCCACTAGCTGTGTAAAATCTTAAATTCATAATGAAATAAAATTACATAAAATTAAGATTATCAGCCTCTGACATTAATGTATGCTTTTAATATATGGAAATTTTTAACCTATCCTATGGTACAGTAAATTCCAACAGGTATTCATTGACAGCAAGAGGTTAAGGAGTTAGACACATGGTATTAGAGAGTCCAGATTAAATGCTATACTGGACCCTGTCTCTCCTTCACCTTGTATGAAACAACCTGAGACATGAAACACTAACTTTCCTATTTAACTGATATTTATGTAAAAAAGAATTGAGTGACACTTGAGCTAAATTAATGCACTCAAGTCTTTGCCTTCCTAACTGACTTTCTTTCAAAATATGTATTTTGTTTTATTAGTTTGGTTTTTTCTCATTGTTGCTCTTTGGTCTGATGGAACACATTATTTCTATCTAATTTAAATATACTTTAATTGTACTTAAGATTAATGCTTCTTTTCTTTAAACATATCCATCAGTAAGGTTAGACCTCTTCTGACAAATTCTATCCAAGAACTTACAAAAACCTATTTGACTACCAATCTTCTTATTCAGCTTCGTGCAATTGTACTGAAATAAATTTGAGGAAGTCTAAGCCCATAAAATGCATTAAAAATTTTTAAGGAGGGGCCTGATATACAAGAAAAGCCCAGGGAGAGTTCCAGAAGACAATTGTGTTGGTACTCCTCTCTCTGTCAAAATACAGATTGTTTCATTTTATCTGCTTGGGGCGGGGGGGTCCCTCAGTACAAACATGAGTGACCATAAAAGTGTTTTTGGTGACCTGTGTGAGTTTTCCCCATTGCTTCTATATCAGCATTTAATGCCTGTTTGTTAAAGAAAAAAAATAAACCAAAAGTAAGACATACGCAGAGATACAGAGAAAAAGAAAAAGAGAAAGAGAAAAAGAAAAAGAGAAAGAGAAAGGGAAAGAGAAAGAGAAAGAGAAAGAAAGAAAAGGGAAAGGAAAAGGAAAAAAGGCAAAGAGGAAAAGGAAAAGGAAAAAGGAAAAGGAAAAGGAAAAGGAAAAAAGGCAAAGAGGAAAAGGAAAAGGAAAAAGGAAAAGGAAAAGGAAAAGGAAAAGGAAAAGGAAGGAAAAGGAAAAGGAAGGAAAAAGGCTGGATTACAAACGATGTACAAGAATATCTGTCACATGATTCCACTTTTTCTTCCATACAACTCTGAAGGTAAATCTAAAACAATGGCAAGCATTAGAGATCATATTATCTAGAAAGCTCCTGATAGCTGGACAGTCAGAAATAACAGGTTGCTAAATGCCTCCAACCTGAGGAGTAGACTGACTGGACGTTCCAGTTTCGACATACAGCTGTGTTTACAAACGGACTCACAAGTGTAGAAATGAAAGAGAAAATTCAAGAGGTGTTTCTAGGCTCTTGTTGCTTATGAGACCAGTTCTTTCATCCATGTATTCTGAGCATCTGTCTTATTCTTTGTCTCCTTGAAAGGAAATATTAAGAATTTTGACGGAAAAAGTAAAAAGAATGGGATAAAAGAAAATAGAGCAGATTTCTTAAAATATAATTTAGGTGTTGATCATTGCCCTGTGCTCTCATTTTTCTTCCACCTTCAGTACTAATAAACACAAACATATTCAATGTAATATAGATGTTTATACATGTTACAGCTGGATGGATTTGCATCAGTATGATCCTCCAACTTGTGGTGAAAACAACTGGAAAACATTAATTCCAATTTATTTCAATTCACAGGATTTATTGCCATCATAGAGAAGCAACAAAATGTCTACATAAGCTGTCAGCCTAAAATATAGTATGGTGACTACACTTCATAGAATATATGTGTATTATGTGTCATGTGTCACAGTTTGTTTGATTTTGTCCATTTTCCTTGCTAATGGGCAATACAGATAAATTACCCACAGGTGTAGCATAACCCATGGAGTCACAAGGGAAGGAAAATAAAGGAGTAGACCTGCTTTCTTTGGCCCTGACTGCATATAACTGGTAATAGAGCCAATATGGGAAAGTAAGTGCTCTAAAGCTTTAATTTGACAACATGATCACCATTATTACTTACCTTATATTCACTTAGTCATACCTTCCACATTTTCAGGGATGGGTCAATACTTCATACTTTTGGTTCACAGTAGTCTTTACTCTCAATTTACTCTCAAACTGGTGACTGAAGAGCATTTCTTTAGGTTACATGTTTTGTAATAAATGTAAATGGCATGGTTTTATTCTTTGTCCATGAAAAAAATGGTGAGCTGGATGTCTCATGACTAACCTTGTCATGACTAACGTTGTATTAAAAACCTAAATAAACAACACTGTTTGTTTGAAATTTATTCATAACCCACTTGCATAATAAGCTTACTGGAGCATATGCTTTTCTGTACTAATGTGCTCAGAATACACCAAAGGTTCAGTTTGATTGATTTCTGGAGTTTGAAAAAGCCGAGACAAATTACATCCTTTGTAAAGCTCCTTTTGAATCCCAAATAGTATGGAGCTGGATAGCACTGTTCTGGGGGATCGGACAAGGGTGGCCTAGTTAAAAATTCCATAGAAATGAATGGCCTTGGATCTTCTGAAAAACTCTTTTCTTTCAGTTTATAAACAAAGGAGATTGGTCTGGGGTTTTCCTTGTTTGTTTTGTTGTGTTGTTTGGGTTTTTCTTTGTTTTGTTTTCAAATTAACTCTAAAATGCTCTATTCTATAATTACTGCTGCTTCTGGAAAATCTGTATGTTGGTTGTTGATGAGCAGCCTGTTCAGTGGGACAGAGAGTTTGTAGAATCATAGAACAGTTTCGGTAGGAAAACATCTTAAAAAGTCATCAAGTTCAACCCTGTAAAAATGAGCAGGGACATTTTCAACCAGAACATGCTCATCTTCAAGCTGAACAAACTGGGGAGAGTCCGGACAACAGCCACAGCAATGGCTCTGGGGAACATACTGGAAATATTGACTTTGCCTAATGTGAGGAAGGAAAAGCTAACAGAGTGTCTCTCCAGTCTCTCACCACTCACAGGGTGGCTGTCTGTCAGGATCCAGTTATTGTGGTTCTTAGAAATACCTCTGCCCGAATTAAGGTGCAAATGAGACCAGTCAATAGTATGGGTTTTATTTGATAGTAAATATGAGAGAAAGAGAGAAAAAAGAAAGAAAATAGGATAGAAAATAGGTGGGGGGGACAGAAAGAGAGTGGACAGAATAAGGAAAATATCACCACTCCGTGGATCCCCACCATGTTCCGCTGATCCTCTCCAGCTGGTGTTCATGGTGGTGAAGGTCCCCCCAGAAAGCACAGAATCGGATGGGTTTATATACCCTCGAGCCAGGTAGCAAAGTCCAGGCATGTCCCCCTGGGGGAGGGGGGCAGTCTCTCACCACTGACTCTGGATCTGTTGCATCTGGTTGTGCCAAGCCTCTGGGGAGCACTTTGAGGGGTCTTTGATGGATTGTGACTCCCTCTTGGCTGTCTCTCACAGGAAAGTCCCATGGATGTGCCCTGTGGGGTTGGGGGTTCCACAGCTGGGCCAGTTTGTGTAATGGAGGATGGGTGTTTATTGGCTCTCACCACAGGTTGCACCACGCACCCAAAACCTCCTCCTCCCCCCTCGGTTCAGGGAGAGTCTGTGTAAACCTGGCTTCTGTGAGCTGTGCTCTCCCCTCACCCCAAACTCAGCCTGGGATAGTTGCAGCTGGTGGCTTTGGCCTTTTGTGGATGCACACCTTTCCCTCAGCCTGAGATGATCGAACAATGGGTTTCCCTTTATCTAATCAGCAGTGTGACTTTCAGTCCAAAGTCCCACTCTTCAGGGAAGCTTCTTTGGTTGTAGCTTCTCTATAAGGAGAAAAACTTTATATCAATGTTTGAGGCATGAACTATTTTCAGTCTCTGACACTGTCATGGAGAAGATAGAGCCAGGCTTTTCTCAGGGGTGCACAGTGAAGAGGCAACAGGCACAACTACGCACTGACACTATATAAAAAGACATTTCTCCTTATGGGCTCCAGCAGAGCAGTGGAACAGGCTGGCTAGAGAATCTGTGTGTTCTCCACCCTTGCAGATTTTCACAACTCAACTGGACGAAGCTTGGACCACTCTCTCTAGCTTGAGTGTTGGATCTAAGTCCGAAATTAGCCATGTTCTTTGGAGGGGAATTGACAAAGTGACCCCCAGTGGCCACCTACAAACTCAATTATGCAATGATTCTGTTGAAAGTGTTTAAATTTAGAGCACAGTCTTTTGGTATTTGATAAGTTAGACAGATCAGGGATTTGAATTTCATTTCACATATGCCAGATAACAACCTTGTACCACTGAGAACAGAGTTGCTCAAGGTAATTACATGTAAATGAATTTTTAAGCAGCCTGAATTACCTGCTTTAACTGCTCATACTGGAAAAAGCCCACAAGTGAGATTAACTTTTTTTTTTTTTATAATTTTCTGCTCCCACAGCAAATTGAGACAGGTTTTTATTTTTATAAGAAGACCAACTGAAGCCCTCACAAAGCTCATCTCCTTTGAATCTGAGAGGAGCTCCAAAGTCCAGTTGTATTAGGCCTTCACCTTTTAGACCTTTCCACTTGTGAGAAAAACAGTATTTGCACCTTGATGGTGATGCAACCTGGGCACACAGCTGTGAATATTTTTAGTGTAGACATAACCTACATGATTAGCTAACAAGGAGAAGTCATTGGAGTTTAATGATCATTAAATCCAACACACAAACACTTCAGATCATGATTAGACTTTCTGAAATGGGAATAGCCTCAGAGTGTTGCATCTGAGTATTCCTGACTCAGATGTTTGAGTAAATGGCCATGTTCTCCTGCACTGGACCTCAGGGGGCAGCCTTTACTAATTGCCTCTTTTCCAACCAAAGTTCCTCATTCATAAAAACAATGATGTAAAAAGAGGAGGCATGAGAGTGAATTAATGAAGTTTCACACTCCAAAAGATAAAAATAATTGGTTTATATATTTATACAATTAGAAATTATTTCTAAATATTGATTATACTGATATTATTAAAATAACAGACATTATTACATAACTATTCCTATAATATTCATAAAGGCTTATATACTTATATCATTTAACACTGTTGAATTAATTTTAGTCACTCTCTATTTGCAACATTTGCACTTCCAGCAAAGATAATAAAGGAAAGATAGGAAGTGCACTTGCAAATGCTATTTGCCATGCAGAATTTACTGGAGGATTTTGTATTCTCCTTGTTAACTGTGACTAAAAATAGGAAGGCTGCTGCCTTTCCACTGTGTGGATTTCAAAAGAGGTTTGAATTTTTATTCTGTTGTCTTTATAAGAAAGGAACATGTAATGGATAACAGTGACTAGGATCAAAAGGAGAGCTGTGGGTTTTGTTCTCAGTAATAATAATCACAACTGCAAAGCAGATGACTGCTTTATAATTCTTTCACCTGTAAAAAACTTGGTTATGGCAGCAAGGCTCTGTTTCTAAGCCTCATTTTTGCCAGTTCATTTCACCATAGCACATTTCAGGCAAAACAGGGAAAATAAAATCCACTGAGTTAGGAGAGTTCCACTACTTTTTTTTTTTTTTTTAAATTTAATTTGTAGCTCAGGTTGCTGTTATTCTGAGAAATTACAGGCAAACAAAACTCATGCATACTGCAATAATCATAAAATGTCTTGGGTTGGAAAGGTCTCCACCACCCACACAGGAAAGAATTTCTTCCTAATATCTAATCCAAATATCTCCTGGTTTAGTTTGAAACCATTCTCCCTTGTCCTAATATGACGTGCCCATGTAAAAAGTCACTCTCCTTTTTTTATAAGCCCCCTTTAGGTACTGGAAAGCTGCTATAAGATCCCAAGACAGAGCCCTGAGGGGCTGTCCAGTCTCTAACTGGGCATAGAGACACTGACCACAACTCAGTGGCTGCATCCATCCAGCCAATTCCTTATCCAATGAACAGCCCACACCTCAAATCTGTGACTCCAAATTGGAGGTGTCTATTATATACCATTAATGTTTGATTAAAGAGTATCTAATGTTTCTCTACTGCTTCTCTTCCTCCTTAATTATTAGTTGGGCTGAGAAACTGCGGCCTGAGCTCAAATCATCAGCAACATAGGAAGAGATGGAGAGGCACACTAGCCTAGATTTTCTTGAGAATATGATATTCAGTGTGAATTTATTGCAAACTACTCTGCTTCCAGGAGTCTCTTAATTTAATATTGCCTTTTTTTGATGCTGTCTTTTCTGTGTATGTCTCATTAGGACCCTATGTGTTTGTTTTCTAGTCCTGCAGTTATTTGGTAATTGTCTTGTAAAGGTCCATTCTTATCTTTGGTAGATTATCCCCAAAAATTATGCTTCTATTTTTCTTCTGGAATGTCTATTTTCTAAATAAACCTGTTACTTGCTAATAAGTAAGCAAAATATTGGTTTGTTTCGCTTTCTTTATTTTGGTCATTATTTTTCCTTGGTTTCCACTTTGAGGTTTACTCAGCCTACTTAGAGACTATCAGCCAACTAAATTTTCTTCATTTTCTCCCTTCCCTTCCTCCTTTGTTATGGACTTTCAAACATAACTACACGTGGAATATGCCTAGTTTTTCTGTTATATATCTTGAAGAACAGCTTCAGCTGCCCTTAGTTCCAATGAAGAGCATTCACTTACAGGACAACTTGGGGGAATATGTATGTCTGAGTAACTGTGAACCCTTTAGCCCCTCTGGTAAGCAATCTAGCCCTTAATCTGTTCCCTAATTCCCTTAGTCGTCATTACAGATTCCTTGGTTTTACAGACATCTCAGAGTGCTGCAATCTCATGTACCACAGATACAGAAATGGAGTTTTTTAATCGCTGAGATGTGAATTTAATAGTTCCTTCATATTTTGCCTTCCCCGCTAGATGTAAGAGGCTGATAATTCTTGCAAAGTTTAAATCTATTTCAGAGGCAATTTATTTCAGTAGACTTTATTTCTTTTTTTATTAGTCTGTGGCAGTTTAATTTAAGATTTAGAAGCTGAAAGTGCACTTTTTGTAAAAATAGAAGATAGATATCTACTATACATCACAACATAGCCATTAATAAAACAAATATGTGTATTCACATGTAGAAATCCCCCTCTAAACTTAATTTATTGTACATTCACAAATAATAAACATGCACAGAGCTTTTACACTGCTATGTAAGACTCTCACAAAAATGTAAAGTCTGTATCAATATGATATATTCAAGTAGATCATTGGTATTTACTGAATTTAGGCTTTCCTGGTTAAAGCCAAATCATCCACCTACTTTGGCTTAATTTTATGTTATTTTTACCCTTGAAAATTTTTACAATATTTACATATTGTATATGTAAATGTATATATGTATATGTATACATATATACAAAGGAATATTTACAATACAATATTCCTTTATAAGGAAAGATTCCAAAAAACAGGGGGTATATAAATTAACCACAAAAGACAGCTCTGTCTCCTATAACATCTTGTCTTTTTGTGGAAGAGGGGAGAGAGCCTGCATCAGCACTTTGCACAGCGGGGGGAAAGCTGCTCCAGGGCTAAAGGACAGTTTCACACATGTAACTGCACAAACCAAAATGATAGGATTTCTAGACTAGCAAACTGATGACACAGTCTTTAAGTGAATTATAATGATAGGCTTTGTATGCTGCAACTTCTTGTTTTTTCTATTTCAGTGGGTTGGGTAAACATCATTCAACTGTATTTCCATAAACTAGAATTTCTCTCCTCACACATATTACAGTAATTTTCATCTGCGTTTCCTTTGTTCCATGGTTTGAAAACTGTCCATTTTATTGCTATTATCTTTAAACAATATTTTTTCGTACAATTTTCAAAGCTAAAATGCAAATACTTAGGCAATATGTCTGAAGAGAAAGACACACAAAACCCCCTAAACAACTAAGCCATGCTAACAAACATCAGCTTTGAAACTTTCTACTTAAGCAAATTTCAATAACCAGCTGTGTTTTGGTACAAATTCATTCCCTAAATATAGACTTACAAGACTGGTCACCCTTCTCTAAACTAGAAATGTTTATTCAGAATGAAAGGATGTTCTGTTTAGATTTGTTCTGATTAGATAACATATATGGAAATTATAGGTAATCAGAACACTTATCTAATTCGTGTATTATGATACTTTTGTAATTTCAAGCTTCTATCCAGATAGCAGCTATCAGCTGAAACACCAAACTATTCCAGCTGTCACAAGAGGAATCACTCTAAGACATCTTCAAATCAAAGAAACTGGAATGTGCTGGTACATGAAAGAGAAAAACTCATAATAACAGAGAGCATGCACTGAATCCATAGACATCCCTGTTCCAGCATTGAGCTTTTTTCTAGACAGGTTTGGGAGGCAATATGAGGACAACATCTTTTGAAGGAGCTGCAGAAGTACTTAAGATTACATAATTTGTGAAATTATTGAATTGTTCATAGATTTCCATTTTCAAAAGTTTGTCTTTCTTTTGAAGTCCCTGTATGACTTCTTCATGCCTATATTTCTTTTCAAAGGGTCTGAAGTCTGCCAACTCACCTGTTGATGCCATCTGGATTTTCTTCAGAGCAAGGACACTGACACAAAACTTCACATGTATTTATCCAGTCTGGATGCCTTAATTTTCCATACACTGTATGAAGAGCCATAATGGGACCTGATTCTTGTTGTCTGTCTTCCAGTAGTCAATTTCTTTTAATATTCATCAGAGATCCCAAAACTGAGGCAAATAAATCCCTTATTTTTTTATGAGGTTCTCAGTCTAGAGAGTCCTTGTGTCTCTAAACTTCATACTTGCAGTCTGTCTATCCAAATTCACAGCCAAGTTTCAAACTGGATATGGCTTTCTACTTCAATACCTCAATTAAATAACTCCTATATAACACTGGTTAAAAGTGAAGTTATATACTCCTTTTCTCTGCTTTGCAAAATTTTTCTGCAATTGAAAGTTTAAAAGGACTTTGAACCTGTCAGTTCAAAGGTGACATAGATGAACGAATAATATTCCCAGACTGCAGAGGTTAACATCTGCTGAAAAAGAGTGAGGAAAATTTTACATTTCTCTACAAAAATGCTCATGTAGGACAATATAACTGCAAGTGTTGGAGATACAATCCCGAGAGGCCAAAAAAGAATTTTTGTTGTGTCTAAGAAAGGAGTTCTGTTTCCGACAGGAAAATATCTTTCTAAATGTAGCTTGAAAAAAAACTATAACATCTATAGAAAAAAAGTTATTTTTTGTATTGATTTCCTTAACAGCAAATCAGGTGAGAAAGGGAAGAACCAGTACCTTGTATATACTTAATCTATGAGCAATTTGCCTTAAAAATTTCTGAGCTATGTTAAAATAGGCAATTCTTTCATACACAAGCTTAACTTCCATTTAATTTAATGCCACTTCTCCTAGCTGCTATAATTGGGAAAATCAGGAATAGAATAACTTGAGAGACTGCAGTTGTCACATTAATTGTTGCCAGTTTCTCCCCTAAAGAGACACAAGAATTTTAGTTTAACGAGGAATTTTTGTTTGATTGGTCTTTTATTTTTTAGATCCAATTTATGTAGCACCAACATGTATACAACTAAAATAGCAGATTACTACATCACCTGCTAGATTGTTCACTTCAGTTCTTTTCTCCCATTTTGACTGACCTAGAAAATGAAAAAAAATGGAGTCCCTCTTTAAATACATGATGGAAAAATACAATGATACACACTTGTTTCTTCTTTACAGAAAGGGTTGTATATATCTCAGGCCTTGTAAATGCATTTGTATACAGCCCCAACTACATTTATTAAAAGAAAAAAGAAAATCACATACAGTATTTTTCGAGCCTAACCATGACACGAGCACCAGTATATATAATACAGTATATTTCAGCAATTTAATATTAAGAAATTACTCATCTTCCAGCCTTATGCTTCAGGTAGCATTTTGACAGAAGAAGCTACCAGAAAAAGAGTTATGACAGGCTTGTTCTGTTATCAAATAACTTATTCTGAAAATGCCATTAAGTTTAATAGGAGGCAGCAACTTTTCTACCAGATGGACTGGAATATTAGAGGGAAATCTGCCCCATTTTGTTAACCACAGAATGAACATTTCCTGAAGCACCATTATACATAATTTCTGATAAAAGGTTACGATAGCAGGCTAAAGTCTGCTTCTATTTGTGGTGCCACCTTTACCTCTAAAAAGTTAGAATCAAAAAGATTCATTCTTTAACTCTGATTCGATTTATAAATGGTCTTACCTGTTCTTTCTTCTCAGTAACTTACACTACAAATATGAAACTGCAAATGTCTCATTCTTAAAGTACTTCAGGTGCTGTGAAGTAATGAAATCACTGCGTTACTCAGGATTCACAATGCAGATCTTTTAAAATTTGCTTATCAACAAACTCTTACTTATTTAAGGGGTGTGAAGGAAACAATTTTTAGTGAGACAGTATTGAAAAAAGATTAAAACTTTACAGTAATATTTGTAGTAATTTTCATAGAGACCTTAGGAGCGTATATTACATTCCTCCTATGTTTCATCATAAAATAATACTTTACATAGTTCTTTTCTTGCAATAGTTCCCAAAATAACACAAATGACCCTCTCTTCATATGACCCAACAAAATACAGGTCAAATTATTACATCAACATTTAACAAAATACATTATTTTAAAAATAAAAAAATCTATACTCACATAATTCTTATTGACTCACACGTAGTAGTATGTAACATATTATGAAACTCAAACATGACTGATTGCTTACATATCTCTGAAGACAAAGCAGATGTTTAGCTGTGGTAAATTATTCCTGTAAGTCTTGATAACCTTCCATCTACTTTCATGGGTAATGCATCAGCCCTTAAAAGAGTGAAAAGAGAAAAATTTATGGATCCCACAACAACAACTGTGAGGTTAGGTGAGATTATTTCTGCTGAACATACTTATAATGAGCAGTGGTCCTTTAATCCTTTCCCTCTCTGCAAAAAAAGAAAACAAGCAGGTTTTTTTGTTGTTGTTGTTGTTTTTTACTTTAACAATAGGTTTACAGTGTTATTTAAACCAGTGTTTAATTGTCAAATTGTTATCATGATCACAAAAAATGTTCAATATTGTGGCTTTAGGCCACTTACTGGATTTACAATGGAGAGTGGTCCTGAAGGATGGACACATCTGTAGAGAACAAGTGTAAGAGATACAGATCTTTGAGTAAAAATGTTTGTTTGTAAGGATGTAATTCCTTGTTTTTCTCTTTACATAATAATTTATTTTCTGTCAGAAATTTATGAATTCTTTTCACTGAGTTAATCTTCATATAGATGTGCTGTCTGATAACACTTCCAGCTAGGGGAACTTTTTCCTTTGCTCTTTTTAGTGTAGTGTTTAATAAGAGAAATAACACTTTAGTTGGTTTATTTGGGCTTTAAAATATATTTCTAAAAGTAAACCTTCCTTCCAGTTTTATAGCTATTATTTGCACCATGCACGTGTTGAACCCAAACCCTCTATTTCTGGGAGGTTTCCACTTGTAATGAGGTATTTTCATTGCCTCTTAAGTCCCTACAAACAATAATAAAGTTAAGCAATTTACTAAAGATTCAAGATCTGTTAGCCAGTGGTCCATGTTATTTGCTTTAATTAAAATTTCTGACAATGTTTATTGGAGAAATATATTGTTAAAGCAAGGGAAAAAAACATTTGTGGAACAGTGACCCAGCTTGAAAAATCACATTATAAGACCCTCCTGACACTGTAGGAGGGTAAATATGCAAGTGGCAGTGATTTACTAGTGTTTTTCTTTCAGCTGGGAAATTAAACAAATGTTACTGGATTTCTTCTTTCTTAAGTATTCTGTTTAGTGGTAGGAGAACAGCAGTTTAAAATGATTTTTCTGCATCCCCTACCCAGTAGTCTTTAAATGTGGGAGTTCATTTCAATGTAATCAAATGTAGAGCTTTAAAAAAAAAAATCAGGCACTTTAGAAATGACAAACACGAAAGGCAACAGGCCAGTGAGACACATCCTGAGGGGGTACAGCACCATCCATATAAATCACTTACATGATTTCCAGGGCAGAACAAGAAATTTGCAGCTGAAGTCATTGTCCCTGATCCTGGCCAAGAATTATCATCTTCTCACTCAAAGCTACCAACCACTCCTAAGCAACTACTCAGTCACTTGTACTGATGCTTCCAAAATAATTTCCATCAAAATTATTGAAGTTAAGTTTAAATACATTATATTTGCAAACCCTAAAGCATTTTGCTTGGCCTTGGCCTGAAAGGGTTTCAATAAGGTTGTTAGCTGATAAAGATACTAACATCTAGAAAGAAAAAATGATAAGCCATGGTGGACAGGCTGCAGACTGTCTTCATTCAGCACAGAAAGATCTGGAAGGAAAATTGTGGTCAGCAATAATGTAAGACTCAATGCTGGAGAGAGAAAAGTGCTATTTAGTAAGAGAGCTACATCACAAACACGAAAAGATACTCTGTGGCTAGGAGGCAGGAATATGATTTGGGCAGGCCAGATTCTGATTCAGGCTTCACATCTTTTTTTCTCGTTTTGACCAGCAAAATTACACTAAATCATGATTTTTACCTTTTCATGTTGAAATTTCCTTTGGAAAGAAAAGTGAAAAAAAACCAAAACCAAATTTTTATTGTGTCTTTTGACTAGACAGATGCTCAGGGCTTGTTTATTTTTCTTTTTTTAAATTTCACAACCACAGAACAAGCATGGAACAAACACCTATAAAATAATGGAACTCACACAAAGGAATGCAAAGGATTTCCTACCTTTGGCTCTCTATTGCTACTGTAGAAGCATACTAACTCTTGGGATCTGTCTTATTTATGAAAGAAGATCTTCAAAACCAATAAAAGTTTTATCAAAATTATCTTTGTATCAGAGATTTACACTGTGTTCTTCACACAGCTTTTAATCAGCTAGATATTAAGCCTAAAATATTATAAGTCTTTATGGAAAATTTCTCAAGCATTTTTCACTATCTTCAAGTAAATATATAATGAAAAGTGTTCATACCATTCATTCAAGAATAATTTACGTGAGATTTACAAAACATGCAGTTATGAATGAACATTTTTAATCAAAGGATCAAATGATGTCATGCTGAGCAGAATCTGGAGCTGGGGGAGTACTAGTTTTGCACTATAAGATGGATGCAAAGGAAAAAATGTCATATATAAGTGAGAGGAACTATTATTTTTCTGTATCACCGTTTTGTATTTTGTCCCTTTTTCTGACAAGCTGCAAGTTCCCCTCACTGGCATGAGGTGCACAGATCTTTTACTAGGATGTTCAAGACTTAGAAAGGACAGAGTGGCAGGACCTGGGAAACAAAACAGGCCAGGAAAGGTATTTTGCAACAGAAAACCTAAAGGATACTTAAAAGTTTGAAGATATACTGGGACATTACTGATAAGTTTATTTATATGTGTGTCTTTGGGTTCAAACAAAGGAAATTCTGTCAATTACTGTTCCTTGAAAGTTGACTTGCAGAAAATACATTCTTCAAAGTGACTGTACTCAAAATCCCTGAGCAGCTCAAACTGAGTCACTGCAGCAGTCCCAGGGAAAGAACCCTCAGAATTTACAGGTGTGAAGTCCTGAGACTAAGCCCACAGGATAGTATGCATTTAGCCCAAAAAGTCCTAGAAGGGCACTTTCAGAGGCCTACAAAACAAAAGTTCATCTTGTTTCAGGTTTACCTGATGACTTAAGTGTTATTTATCAGGGCATTGCCCAAACACAAGTGCCAGGGTAAATAAAGTGTTCTCACTGACTTCTGCTGAGGTCTGTAGGAATTGTGGGTATCCAAGCCTTTCCCTGCAACAAATAAAACCTAGCATCAGTCACTAAAGATCATTAGAAACCAGGTAGCTATGGCAAGTCCATCTCACTAAAATTATTTTCCTGAGAAAGAGTTTTACAGCAGCCAAGAAGTGAATGCAGGGCTAACTGATTGCAATGGTAACTGCCAGCAAAGTGGATTTGTTTGTAAATACACATCCCAGAGGGGCCAGTCTGTTGCTTGAGCACAGAAAATATACATGTTAACTCCTCTTTATGCTAAATCTTACACATATTATGACTGATCTTCAGTTTAAAGGTATTTGTGAAATGGTAGACACGGCACAGAGTAGCAATAATGGAATAAAATGCCTCTGCAATATTCATTTGCTGTCTACAAGAGGGGATCTATGCAGTGATTCATCTTTCCACGAGTTACATGCAAAGATAATTTTAATTCCCAAAGCAAAGCAAGTACATCAGAGAGGAAAGTAGCTGCTTGCAAAACAACTCTGCCCTAACAATTCTTTATAATGATGTGAAATTTCAGCGCTTAACATCATTAAGTGAGCAATTTCCCAACATGACCCTTATGGGTTTTTTATGTTCCCGTTACTGAGGAAACTACTAACTTCAGCTGTAAAGTGAGATAGTTATCTTTCATAGCTCTGAACAAATATGAATCCATAGAAGAATCACTTATAAGATACAGCAGGAAGATATGTCATCTAGATAGACTATGTTTAGTGTGAAGTGAGGAAGGGAACTTCCAAAATCAAACCTATGGCTAATCTTAGTATTTAAAACTGAGATTTGCTAAAAGAACAAACCAAACAACAACAAAAAAATCCCCTATCAAAAACACACAAAACAATTAACATTTTTTTCAAGAAATTCCTATTCCCCCAGTTTCACATGACTTCTAGTCCTTCAGAGCACCCAGGTTGATGAGCAGATCATTATTACTAATACCTGAGATCAGTATTTTTCAGCAGATTTCCTTGCACATAGGTTGATTGGAGATGTCTTAATTTTCTCAGGAGTGCAGAACGACCTCACCCTGGTTTATGACATCCCTGTGAAAACTGAGTTTCCTTTGTTAAACCTGGAAATTATTCCTTTAGCAGAAAGATGAACTGCACTACATTCAAATAGAATGCTCTGCTTATTGTATTTCACAAGAGTTTTGAAAAGTTTTCTAAGGAACAGCTAGAGAATCATATGATCCATCTTCTAATCACTTCTGACATTTGACAGAGATGTGTGGGAGAAAGGTGGGGTGGTGGAATATACTCAGATGCTGCTTTTAGGCTAAATATCATTTGAATAGTAATTACTGGTGCTTAAGGTGGAATATTAATGGCACTCAGACTATTAGGATAATGTATAACATTATGTGTTATACACAAATGCCACACAGGCTTGCAAGGCCATTAGGACTTGCTGCATTAAGGGGAAACCCACTCACTCAAGAGCTTGTTCGTGACCAATTCATTCCTCTTGCCTTTGACTGTGGTCTGCTGGAGACTGAAAACATTTAAAGAGAAGCAGTGGAGAAAAACTGTGCTTGTAAAAACCATGTACTCAAGAGCTAAATAACATGCAATGTCATTTGAAAGATTCTCTTAATCTAATTTCCTCTGTTTCCATACATCAAAAGTAGATTACAATTTTAAGTTTCATGCTACAATTACTCATAGGGCTTATCTGCAAAATGAAATTCAAGAACATGACATGAACATAATGTGCTGGCAGAAGACACCGAGATGCAACTAATCTGCCTCATATCACACTTTATGTCACTGTCCCCATTCATAAGAGGGACTGCATTTGCTGGGAGATATGTTGTGAGCACAGTCATGCTTTCTTTGCAATCCTTGACAAGATCTCCCCCACCTCAGTGTAAAGCTGTACATTAACTGTTATCTTCTCTGTTAGAAGTAGGACAACCCAAACAAAAGTCTATCTGGCATATGTTTTTCTTTGCAGCTTTTATCAGAAAGGCATTGACAGGTAAACGCACAACAAAAAAAAAAATGACCTCAGGTCTTGCGGGTCCTCAAGTCCTTTGTTATCCATGAAAATAGTGTGTGAAAACCTTAGTTCAAATGGCACCAGATTAACTTGTCTTGTTTAAACACAAATACTACAAAAAGCATTATAAAGAAAGTTTACCAGATGCAATTTCACAGAAATATGAGATGAGAGCACAGACTGTGATAGCATACCTGCATTTGTACACTAAATAGGATGTAATAAAGAAGGGCAGGGACCTGAGTTTTATTATGTTTAGAAATCTTAAGTACTTTCAATTTTTTTGAGACTTTTTGTTCACTCTCTTGTTTACCAGTGCCTCCTGAAATACCTAAATCTGTGTTCTTTAAATGGTGTAATCAGAAACTTTGGAACAAAATGGAGAAAAAAAGTGTTCAAATTATCTCTTTTCCAACAACTCTAGTTTAAGGGGATACCAGCCACTGCAAGTATTCTGCTGGTGTCAAGGATATGTTCTGTTCACATCCAATCCAGGAAACATTATTTAGGATTTTACAGAAATCTACCATTACCAGAAGCTCCATTTAGAAGACAACAAGAAGCCAAACCTCATTTATGCAATGTATTCTCAACAAGCCAGCTGTCAAGTTGTATTTCTATTTCTGGTATATGTCAGTTGTGCAAGAGTTTAACAGCAGCAAAATCACAGCAGAAATAGCAAATGATAGAGATCAATCAACTTTTTAAAATTCCATGATGTACATCTGTGCAATAAACACCAATCAACCAAAATAAACTGAGGTATTTTCGTTATATCTTGCAGTATGAGCTATTCATAGAATAAAGATATTTTCTTAAAAACACCCCAAACTAAATATTTCTATTTTTCATAATGAATATTCCACCATCAGTATCATAGTTTAGAACCTCTCAATCACCATTGCTGTCATGTAATATTTGAGTCAGTAAGTTGTGTTCTTGGTATCTGGAGAAGTAAAGAAATGCTAACTGATTTCTAACTGACTTTTTTTCAAAGGAAAATTCTTGTACAGAACAGAACTGAATTTAAGTCTTACAATAGTATTCATTAGACTAATCTCGCTTATTTGGTAGGGGGTTGCTATTCTCAGGTATTGTAAAAAAATTGAGGAAGTTTTGAGGTTGGTTTAGTTTACACCAGGTTTCAGAAAATGAAATTATTAAAAAATAGATTATTACACCACATGAATACACTAATTTCCCAAGTTAACTGTATCAAACTATATATATATTTCATTTCTTTTCATTTGCTTCCTGGTCTTCATTCTGGGTTTGCTTGTTATGCGTATTTGTTGTACTACAAGTAGGTTATGGTAAAAAATCTTACCTAATTAGAAAAATTGTACTTCTTCCCTTCAAGTAAAATGCACAACTCTTCTTGTGGCAGGAAAATGGTTAATGGTTTTTTTTAAAAACAGGGGAAAATTGTGAGATAAGCATCCAGGAAATTACCTTGCCTCTTTCAAATACAAGTATAACAACTGGTCCTCCACCAAAACTTAATTCTATGCTGCCTTCTTCAAATTAACAGTATTTACTTCATTCTTTTTTGTTCTTGGATTTTGCAACAGGACTTTAAAATGGAATTATTGCCTTCAGGATTGTGACCTCCTCTGTCAAAGTGCCAGATCAGAGTATTTAAGTAGAAAATAGAAGACATGCAGAATTTGTTTCCCCATTAGGATTACTGGTTATATGGGGCACACAGCAGGCGTAGATGGCATCAAAATGCACCGTTCACAGTCTTCCCAAGTGAGAATTGCTCCTGAGTGATTGGAAATATGTTACTGATTATGGCAGGAGGTTTTCTGATTTCCATTGTCTCTTCTGAGAAAAAACTCATGTCCTGTTTTTTTGACTAAGGACTACACACTCAAACTGCTTGACATAATGGTCTCTTCTATACAGACAACAATATTTTAATTGCCAGATCATTGAGGCACTTTGGTTTAGTACAGATGTGTATAATTCTTCTTGGCCAGTTCCTCAGTTATTCCCCTAAATTGCTTGTACTTTCCTGGAGTTAATTGTGCAGAGTATAATGTAAATTTGGCTGTTTTTGTCATGGCTCACCATCACTGGAAAATCTCCAGTGGCTGAAAAGTGGGTTTAATGAAGCACCTGACCTTTCACTAAGTCATCTCCAGGCTTGTTAGCTCTCATGTTAATGACAGAGTTGGAATAGATACTTTGTTATGTGCCAGGGGGCACATGTACACACAGCATTACATGAGAACAAAACATCGCTGAGATAATCTTATAAAGCATTCCTTAGCTTGGAACTTGCAGAACTAAAGGCAACCTTATTTGCTGTACAGATAGAAAAAGAGGTGAATTACAGTTTAATTGCTGTATTATTCTCCATTTTTACCTACAGGAGCCAAAGGCATTTACTCGTAAAAGTACTTTTATTGTATCCCCCAATTACTGTGTAGGACTAAACATGATTTTTTTCTCATTTTTTTTTGTGGTTTAACCTTGGTAGGCAGCTAAACATCACACAGCCACTTACCCCACAGTGAGGTGGGGAAAGAATTGGGAGGGCAAAAGTGAGAAAGTTCAT
The DNA here is from genome assembly GCF_017639235.1 of Corvus kubaryi. Taxonomy (NCBI): domain Eukaryota; kingdom Metazoa; phylum Chordata; class Aves; order Passeriformes; family Corvidae; genus Corvus; species Corvus kubaryi. The sequence continues at coordinate 4,089,894 of NW_024581130.1, forward strand.
GGACTGAGAGAAAACCAGTTCAACATGCAAACAAAGTAGAATAAAGAATTCATTCACTGCTTGCCGTGGCCAGGAAGGTGTTCAGCCATGCCCAGCAGAGCAGGGCTCCGTCCCACATAACAGTGGCTTTTTCAATGCCTTTTCAGATCACATGCTGAGAAAAAGTTCAGTGATTTTCTGTGTCCACATCAGACTTTTCAGGATGTAGGTTGTTCTTTTTTCTATCAAAATAGGAAGCAGGTAAAAATTTACTTTCAAATACTCACTGAATTCATTAGCATGCCTGTAGTTTGGCCTCCAAAGTGTTGAAATTCTGTTGGAATTAAAGAAACACCTACGACTCATCGAATATTTAAAAACTACAAAGAGCTATGGTACATTTGTAGAAAGACTCAGGTGAGTTAACTGGAAACATATAAAAGATGGCCTTGTTTCAGTCTCTCCCTAACCCACTTTGGTTCCTGTGTCTGACTCTGTAGAAGGAAATTGTGCCTTGCTCTTAGAAAGCCCTGAGCTCTTTTGGCTCAAGTAATCTTGGCAGACTTCAGCCTGAGGCAGAGATCAGCTCAGGAAATTTGAGGAATGAACAAAGGGCTCCTATTTTACAAACCGTTAGTGAGGCAGCGTTACCAGCCACACATAATTAGAAGTCTGGGGTTTTTTTTGCCTTTCTCTGTTTGATTGCTTCTCTTTTCTGTTCTGTAACATAGAGCAGCTATTATCAACAGACGGGGGATGGGATCTTTAAAACGACATTGTCTGTTTGAAAGGTCTATTAATTTCTTTTTACAAAAGCTATCAGCTTTTGGCTATTTTGTGCGGATTTTCACAGTTTTGTTTCAATTCCCTTATGTCAACCACATTAGTTGTAAAGCTAACCTTGAAAGCAAGTGATAAAAGGTAATAAAAGTCAATTAATCCAGGTAGTTAAAAACCTTCATTTAAAAGGCTTTTAGCTGCAATATTTCTATAATTTAAAGATAAAACTATTAAAATGTTTTTCCAGATTTGTTGTTTCCTGAAAGCTTACACAAATAGGGATTTACATCATAGAAAAAAATGCTTGCCTTACTTAATTGTATACTATGTTCTCTCTAAAGTAAAAATTAATTGCACAGAAATTTTAAATAGGCTCCACATAGAAATTTTGCATGTACATTATACTGAGCAAAATAATACCACACAGATAAAATATGACTATTTCTTTCCTTTGGAGTTTCAAGTATACTCACTGAGACATAAAAATTCCTGATTTAATAAGACCAAAACTAATTCGGTTCAGTTATTTTCAAAATCAGGAGAACCAAATATTCGTGTGTGACCATCCTGAACTTGCCTTGGCAAACCAAACTGTCTTTAACTGAGTGAGGGGGAAAAATTTTTAAGGAACAAACACAAGAAAATCTACTAACTTAAAAAAAAACCCAACAAACTGAGGACTAGAATGCCAATTTTCAAAACTGTCACCCTGGTCAATATTAGTTTCAAAATTATTCCTAAAAGATCTCATTGTTAAATAGACAACCACCTTTTTTTTTTTTTTTGTATTTTTAATTTGTTCATTTACATTTGGCTTTAGATGTCTTGATCATAATGAAATTACCGAAGTAAGAAAGTATTTAAAATGAATCATGGAGTTTTAAAGTTTGATTTCACAATTTCCCTTTCTAGAGGTTCAGGTAAAAGAAAAGTTAAATTCATAAATACATTGATGCTCGCATTTTGAAATAGAAAAAATGAATGGTGCTATGCTGATGAATGAGAAAATCCTGCACCAATATTTCACAATTTGTCAGGCCCTTATTGTCATTAACAAATGAAGGCTTTAGGGTATATTGTTCTTCTAAGGTAAACTCTGCATAACAGGTGGTTTTCCTCCTGATATGACTAGTATTAAAATGTCTAGTGAGCATCATGGTATTTCTCAGTCCTCCTAAACTAAATATGTCAGACATAATATGGGCAGAAGGCCCTTAAATAGAAACAACATAGGCAGCTGCATCTGAGCAGGATCCAGATCTCAGGCTCACACTTGGCTATGACACCTGCTTGCTCTGGGACTTGGGGCAACTCATCCTCATCTCATTTTCTTTCACCGTGTAATTGTTCTTGTCTATTAAAATTGTAAAAGTTCTTTGGCCCAGGCTTTCTCTTACAGCATTTCTACACTACTGAAATCAGAATGCATGTATCTGTACTGCTGTCCAGTACTGAAATGCATCTGACATCTCAGAAAATACATAACTCATTTATATAGTGTGCTGAATCACTAAATCTGAATGTAAATTACAAATTCACCACAATTATTTTTCCCAGTTGCGTGCCATCATCCTCGAAGAATGTATATGATGCATGCCCACAGTGGCTCTCCAACACAGGTTTTTATTTCAGTAGTTCTTAATGATCTTTTAAACTTGATTTATTACATAAACATGTAATATATCATTTACAGAAGTGATATATTTCCCACTAAATTTGGTTAAACTCCTTCTGAGTATAATAGAAACTGAAGGAACATGGCACCTTGTAATTATGCAGCCCTTTTCTAGCCTGAAACCTGGAATAACCTTAGCAAGTCTCTCTGATTGTATTTGCTCTGCTGGGAGGGAACTAACATTGGGAAATGGAAGTTTTTGAAGTCTGTCTTATTTTTTATGATGTTGCTTGAACCAGGCATACAAAATATAAGTAATAGTAGTAATCAGATTTAAAATCAGCAAAATATAGTGTGTATATATATATATATACACCCCATGAGGTTAAAAACTCCACATAATTTATACATTTACTCGAAATATAAAACCAGAGAAAACTAATATCTACACACACACATAAATATAAATAAAACATACAAGTAGTAAGCAGATGATTAATTTACATTTTCCTCTCTTAACCATAGGGTTGTTCATCTCACAAATCATATTTCTGTGGGAAATGAAAGGTGCACTGCTGCCAGCATTTTGTAAGAAATAATGACACACTTTACTACTTGTAAGTGCTGACTGAGTGCTTCTGCTTTTCCTTCCCAAGGTGACTGTAACACAGATTGATGAAAGATTTGGGAGGACTGCAAAGGTTAAAGATGCAGACCTGGAGCTAGAAGGCAGCCCTGACACTGATGGAATACAATACAATGAGAGTAGCCACATTATTGTCCCATCCTCTGATAACCAGTGTAATATGAAAACTGACTAGAGGAGAAGGGAACAAATTAAATCCATTAATCAAGCATATCTGTGCTAAACAGTTGCTCTGAAGAGACGAACAAATGAAAAATTTACTGTTTGTTTCTATGCTTGCTACCACCAGAGAAAAAAATTAATTATAAGGCTGTGGCTCAACTATTAGTTAAGTTTTTTCTTGAGAAAACTATTTATTGCTTTGTCAAAGAGCAAATGAACCTCATTAGGGAGATTAGTTTCAGCTGATCATTTTGCATTAGGACAGTCTAAAAATATACCCTTTAAAGATACATTCAAGGAAATAGCTTCAAAGAAATAGAGTCCATTCTGTTGTATGAGACTTCAAGCAGAAATATATGATTTGTCACTAGCTAAAAGTCAGCTTAATTTTCTTCATATTGCCCTGGTAAAGTGGTTATTCAGTTGTCTGCAGTCAGTTGTTTGTCAGGTATTCACAATGGAGTCTCTCTAGTCAAGGGGTCTCACAACTCACTCACAAAATTCCTCTCTTGAAGTGCATTATCTGAAATCTATCTAGTTCTTGAAACAACCCAAAACCCCTAAATAGGGATTGAGGGGAAGGGGGGCTTGGGGTGTGTGTATTTTTTTTACGAAAATAAAATTACACTCTGATTGAAATTCAGTTAAATTCTTCCAAAAATTTCTATTTATAAAGTGAAGGAAGATATAAGGAAGTTCTCTAATCTACAGAGCAAAGAGTACAGGCTGTTTTCATATATTGCTCTGTCTTCCTGCTGGAAACTTATGAAAGCAGTCCCTCCCTTTTGGGAAGAAGACAAGCCAGCTCTCTATGAACTGGAAGCCTTCAAGGCAAATTATTACCTGCAGAACGTCAGAGAAGTTATGCATCTACCAGCTGAAATGGGTGAGGGTTTGAAGTGCAGCATTTTTGCCAAAGTTTTTAATCTCTTTTTTCAAGAAGGAAGTTCTTCACAGTGGAAGTCTCTGGTTTGCAATGTGCTCTGCTGCAGTGCTGGGTTCCTCATGATGTAAAAGCCTCCATGGGGGAATTGAACTGAAATCATGAAGATAAAACAGCCAGATTTCACACCATAATTAGCTTGTCACTACTCAATTGACCTGATTCCCACTGGAAGTCTAGAGGCAAAGAAGCAGTTGTCAAATATCACAGCTAAGGAAGTCTGCTTCCATTGTTTTAAGGTCTCATGAGTATTAGTTTTGATGAGCAAACCTAGAGGAAGAGCTTACAAAGCTCTTGGTACATTTGAGAAATGCTTTCTTCCCTAGGGAAGTGTGTCTCATACTGCAATAACAATCTGCTATTAGTTTTCACATTTCAACACTGATAGTGTGCATTTTCCTGCCCGGAAACTCATTTTCAAAAACCTTGAATAAAACTATGCTTTGCCTGTTCTGCTGGAACTGAACAAAAGGTTAAAATGTTACTGATGGGACGGAGAAGGAGGAGTTATAACAGCACACGGAAACACAGATATGCTGAACTCCACGGGCCTGATTTTCTTAGACCAACTAAGAATTGCTCTATCCCATTATTAGTCATCCATAGAGCAGCACAACATGGATTCTCAACTGCTGAAACCCCAATATTTAAAGACAAAATTTTGTTCAGCTATGAATGGAGTCATTTGCCAGCGATCTCCGACAAACGGTACGGCGGGCCCGGACAAGCGTTCCAGGAGCTTTTATTAGTTTATCAGTCTCACATCCAGAGTTGAGACAAAATTGGTACAGAGCTCATGCTGACACAGAGACATCCCCCTATTTCCTGGTTGCAAAGCATTCTTAAAAGCCTTTTGGCCAATAACGTGCTTCTAAATGTTACAGACATCTGTCTTAACCTATCTATAATACCACACATACCTCCATTGTACACAATAGTCACTTGTTATACCTTGTATAATAACGTACAACATCCCATTATTAAGCTTAAACTTATCTCTCTAACTAAATATACTTTTTGCAACTTCAATATCCATCTAGGCCAAGCCTAAGAACTAACCATTGTCTTTTAATGTCCTTGCTGCTTATAACTGTATCTTCTTCTAATTTTCCCAGGCAAAGCTGAATTCTAAATCACTTGCTTTATTTCCTGAGGCCTGCTTCTGTTTCTCACACCTAAAACCCTTTTGACTTTTTGTGATTCCCCACAGTCATTCATGGTTCAACACCAAACTCCACCCAAAAACCAAGCACCCCTCCAAAAAAAAACCCCTCTACTAGAAGATTAAAGGACTTAATTTCAAATACAGTTTGTTTAACTATCAAAAACCATCCGGAGCAGAACAGAAAGTCTGGCCTGGAGTCCCCATTACCTTCTGACGAAGTCATTTAGCTGAGTTTCTCTCTACAGATTAAAATTCAGTAGACGTTAACCCAACAAAAGCAGTTCTAGAGACCCCTGATAGTCACTCTTGAAACTTACATTCAGTTGCAAAACTGCTTTTCATACAATAGGGGCTGATGATTCCTGGTGGTAATGTTCAATACTATCAAGATTTAACTGCAGACCTCACACTCATATTGTAGGTTCAGGCATTCCTGCAGTTCAAACAAGACGACCTTGTCTGTACATTGTTTTAACTCCCATTTAACTCCATTTTGGTAACAAATCCACCCATCCTCAAGCTATTTTAGCAGGAAAGAATATATTCAATAGAAGTCTCACATGGTGTTTCAGTGCTCACCTTTCATAATGCACCTCCGTGCTAAGTGTCCAGAGGTTATCTTTAACCATATTTCTCTTTTGGGTGCATGGCAGGATAAAATCGTTGATATTATGTCCTTAGCAGGAGATGGCTGCATTAGCCTGTATTCCCCATGGTGCCGTTTGACAGATTGAAGTGTGAATGGTGATATCTGGAAGGTAATGTGTCATGGGCATAAAGGCCCATGATTCAAAAACCTCCCTTGTTTTTTTTCCCACTGCTGGAGCACTTAGACATTCTTAGTAAGAATTCAAGTCATCCTTTGTGGAAACAACACTTTAAAGGTTATCCTGAAGAGCTTTCTCTTTTTATTGCAGTAAATCTTCTGTGAGTTACAGGCAACTGACTACCATAAAAAGGCAATATTTTCTGCAGTCTGTACAGCCTCTGATGATTCTGGCCCATAGCTGCATTCATGATTTTGAATGATAAAAGTAGCTTCCACTTTCTGCATGAAGAACGTGTTATATAGATGATGCAAACGGAGGTGGCATGCAATGAAACTATCTGAAATATCTATTACTGTGAGAGAAGTTTGCAAGTCAAGGAAGGTGACTAGAGAAACATAATAATGGCAACAGTAAGTATGAGTGAAACAATAATTCGGACTACTGATGCTTAGCCACAAATGATAAAAAGCATGTTTGGGTTTCCTCCTAAATTATATGGAAGTGTGTGTATGTCTAAGTAAATGAACTAGAAAATGGATAGTGGATGCTATTATATCTACGGCATTTCATAGACCTGAATAGCAGCAAATGATGGATTCACAGAAAATGTGTAAATAAAATGGAAATAACACTTTATTTACTCAGATGTCTTATTGAAATTGAGAGATTAATGAAGAATGAAGAACCTGCAAGCCCAGGATATTTGAATTTTGAAGAATCACAATAGATTACATATAAATTAATAATAAATATTAATATTTAATAAATTAAATATTAATAAATATTTATATTTAATAAATTAAAGGTTGCTTTAAAATGAGATTGAAAAGACAGATTTCAAATTAACTTTCCACTGACAGTACTGTTGTCTATGATGTGAATAGTTGGAGTTGGTAGACTGAAAAAGGCAAATCTTGAAACTCAGTGTATCGTTTTAGAAGGTAATTGTTTCACTTTTTTTCTGTGTCGGATGAAGTATTTTCTGTTATTTTTTACATGAAGTGCTCATAAAAGTCTCTATATTTCAAGGCAGAATAAGAAGATAAATATTGGGGGGGTATGCATTCAAAAATATTAATTGACATTTTTTTTCCCCCTTGATTTACAGAGTCATGGCATATTAGATTAGACTTTGGACTCACTGAAATGTTTGCATTTTTGTCACCTGCCTTACCAAAACAATCTGTTGTAGTCTCATTTCAGAAAACTATGTTGACACAAACTCTTTTTACAGGTTTGTTGACTGAAAACGGAAGTGTTTGTTTTAGATTTCTTCAATTTGTTCTGGTACAATGATATCTCTTGGGGCTTTCGTCATAGCTTTCAACATAATTTTGTATTTCTCAACAGGTTAACCTGATATGCAATGGGTTTGACTGCCTGCTAGATATGGAGTCTTCAAAAAATCGTTTATGACTAAATTTTTGAGACTATCATCTGACAAATGTGCTTGTATGAGCATTTCATCAGAAAGCTCAAGTGACACCTAGAAGCATAATCCATCTTAATTCAGAGATGCACCTTGAGGTAGCTCCACCACTCTCTCCCCAAACATGCAAACCTAATGAGGTTTGAATCTTGAAAGATTTTAGTTCGCATTAATCAGTTAGAGGAGAAAAAGTTAAAATACCTCAGGAAGGTCTCTGGAGACTTCATCTTCCCTGAACAAGGAGGAGATTTTATTGCAAAGGGCACAGCAGTGTCTCTGGACACTCTCCTGGCACTGCTGCAGGCATCTCTACAGCCACAGTCACAAGATTTCTCCTCTTTCTGCTCTCAGAGCTGTCAAGAAACTCTGTGAGACACCAGCTTTGGTCACATTAAGTGAATTAATAACCTTAAACTGCAAACACACTGTAATCCCTTACAAATTCCCACTCCTGCCAAGATCAAGTTCAAGCTTCTTCCCCAGTCAAGAAATTTGACCACTAAACTGTTCTTTCTTTATTACAAACAAATTAATTTCGGCCTTCAGGACTCATTAACTTTTCTTCCTTCAGAAACAGCTGATTCCTAATGGTGCTGACCTAAAATATTTCTAATTTTAATAAACTCATGTATCTCAGTGAGGGCTGAAAGATTAATTTCTTACAGGAATTTATTAATAATCCTCTCTTTCACATAAATAGTTTGCTTTATTAATTTGTTTATTTTTAGCTTTGACCGGTGAAGGCATTTTGCCCTGTAGTGTTAAACCTAGAATAGCGAAACATTATACAAAACCCAAAAATTTCTTGAGTCTCATCAATTATTCCGTTCTAGTTTGTACTACTATTTGAGATAGTTTTTATCTAAGTTGTTTATTTCTTTAATAATATAAGGAACTGCTTCTCATACATTAAAAGTTAATATCTAAGGAAGAGCAATGTTAATATATGCTAATGTTAATGTATGCTAATCTCTAATACTACCAACTAAAAAATGCAACTAATATTATCAAATGTATGATAATTTCAAAGACCGTCTGAAGATCCTAATTCTCCAACTATTAAACCAAAATCAAAATCAAGACGTATGTCAAAAATGCTTTTGTTAAATAGATTCATTACATCTAAAGTGGATAACAGATAAAAAGAGCAAATCCAAATCAGATATTTTTCTCATAGAACTTCATATTGGACAGTAGAATTTCATATTGCATGAGAAAGGAATAGAATTCAAAAGCAAAAATCAAATAAAATTTTTCTTAATATCCAATATCAATATTTGTTACACTTTAAAGACTTTCTCATAAAAAACTGAAGCTTTGTTCACTGGTTAAGCTAAATTATAAGCAACAAGAATTTGATTGCAGCTGTTCCCATCTGGAGTGATTCCACAGATTTTAGTGAGACAGAATAGCAATAACAAAGTCTAGAGTATTACAGTTTAAGTCAACATCTCATGAGGATTCACACTGAAGAAACTTAAATCAGGATGTGGACACTGATGATTAAAAAAAAAAAAATAAACAAAACCAACTAAACAAAACCCTAATCTCAAACAACTAACAAACAAATAAATCCACAAAATTAGTAAAAGGAAGGGTTGGTTGGGTTTTTTTTAAGTTACTTTTGTGAAATTTATATTCTCTTTAAGAACCTTCTAAATAAGGTTCTGATTTTGGTTCTACTTAATCACAAGGCCAGCTTCTGCAACCTCTACTTATCTGCTGATAACTTATTCAATATCTTTCATTTAACAGCAGTATTAAAAATCAGGTGTAAGCAAAAAACAGATGGTTGGGGGCTACATTCTATATTCCAGACAGGTCTATTATACTCCCTTCTCCTATGTATCACCTATTCATTTTTCATAGTTGTGCTGTTCTGTACTGAAACTGAATGAATTTAAAACAAAATGAAAATAATGTTAGCCACGTCTCCAAGGTGGATGGAATCTAGCAGGAGCTCAATGTTTGCAGAACTTGTGCAGGTGCCTAACTACAAGAAGGATTTTTTTCTGAAAATCTTAATCACAGGAAATATTTCTCTGCTGTAACAAGTAAAAAAATAAATGAGATTATGAAAACCAGAAACTATTTCATTTTCACTTGGTTAAATTTCTAGACAGGTAAAATTAAGATAAATGTGCTCCAAGTCAGGCTTCTCATTTTGACATTCTTATTACAAATAGTATAAATTATAAGGAGCCCTCCTTAAGATCCGAGGAAAAGGCCTCTCCCATTAGGATTTACACATTTATGATCATCATCATCATGGCTTTTTTGTTGTTTTTTCAAGGCAAACTTCGAAGAATTTTTTTTCCTGGAGATAAAGATACTCTCTTTCCCTGTAGAAATTCTAGTTCTTTTTCAAAGCCCACCACCCAGAAAACTGCTATCATGTGGATATGCAACTCTCAGCCTCATACTGGTGCAAACTAAGCTATTCCTAATTTTGACACCTTTTCCACATTTCTTTTTATTATCTACAAACACTACATCATGTTGTGTCTTGGGCCATGGTGCTATAGTTGGTTTAGGTACAATGTGGACAGTGCACATTTGGCTTATGTGCCCGTCCCCTTATTCAAGGGACTCAACATCTTCATTAAGAGCATTGCATTCATAAGCACAGGAGAGGCCACTGAAAACTGATTATCCCTGCAAAAAGGGACCTACAGGGTTTGAGGGGACCTACAGGGAAATTAAGGAAGAAAAATTACACTATGTTGTTCCTTGCACAGGTGGATATTGCAAACCCCTGCAGGAACTCTGTAGAAAAGTGAAGTGATGAGAAGTAACAGGGCATTACAAAATGGTGTTTTGGCATGGGACCTAAGATTTTCTCACCCCCCCCCACCTTCCTTTTTTTTACCTCCTATGGAAAAAAACCTTTCAAAATAAATTTGTGTTTGAAAAAAAAGAAGTGTTCAAGTAAAGGTGTGAAATAGAAAACTTAAGTATAAGTGATTAAAAGTTCTTTAAAGAAACACAGTATTCCAACAGTACATAGTGAGTAGACAAAAAAAGATAGAGTTTTTCATACTTTCATTTAATGTATTAATGATTTAGGTTGAAAAAACTGTAAAACAATGCCATTCAAATTCCAGGCATTCAATTAAATAATAATTTGAAATTACACTGCAAAATGCTATAATAAAATGCTTACAAATAAGTACCCCACATTTGAAAGTAGTCATTTATCATTTTCACATCATATTCAGCTTTGTCCTTTTACCAGCTGACAAACCATTGGAGAAAACAACAAAACCACAAAGAAATGTCAATATTTTAGCTGTGTTAACTGTAAAGAATTTACCCTGAATATGTAGATGCCTTTCTGCATCATTCCAGGAATAGAGACCTAATATATATGAGTATTTATACATACCTTGGGACTTGTTTAGAATTCTGTAAGACTGCTCCACAAAGGCTTAGGCTGGCCAAGGAGATGTTCCCTTGAGTGCAGAGGAAGCGTGGGATGCCTGGCTGACACCAGGCTGGGTGGGATCCAGTAATGAACTTGTCACAGCAGCAAGGAAAGGAGGAGAGGTTGTAATCTGAAGACAATAAATAAAAGCTAACAAAGAAATTTGACAGCTACTTCCAGTGTTGTCACAATTAGTTAGACACAACTAAAGGAGAAATATTACATACATAAACACCTTATTATTCTAAGAAACTGTTTTCTTGTAGAGCAAGCAAGCAACACCCCCAAAATTCATGTAAAATGAAGGAATGTCACACAGAGTTCTGCTGGGCACAACAAAAACAGCAACAAAACAAGGCTGCATGGATGGCTTCATTTGCTCTGAGGAACGCCAAGCAACACGGAAAAGTGTTGAAAAAGTTCTCTTGTCAGGGAAAACTTGAATCTTGAAGGATAACTAGGAACAGCAGGAACTTTTGCTCAAATTGCTTATTCTTTGAAATAGCAAGGAGTTGCATATCAATCCATGAAACCTGACTGTATCTGACACCATCGACTGAGTGATGTTTAGACTGAGTCCACAGTGGATATGGCTGGTTGGGCCAGCCCCTTATCACAGCATCTGGTGAGCAGAATTATCAGTCTGATATCACCTAGCACCATGTGTGTAAGGTGGCTGTCAGTAAAGGAGAATTTTATTTTTATTTTTCTTGTTTGATCTAATACCCTGCCCTTGAAGCTCAGTATTCACTGAGTCACGTGTAGGCAGCAATACAAATGAGATTATTTTTTCTAGCTCATGCCAACAAAAGTTGGGAGTCTTTATCTCCAGTTTTTGATTCATAGATAGAGACAAAAGATATTGTGAATTTAATAAGGCAGATGGTGTAAACAAAACAGCACTGCACCAGTGCTGATTTTCACTGGATATTTTAGTGCAATCTCTACCTCTTACACTTCTAACTTTTCAAACAAATCAAATCACCTCTTCACTTTGGATGCCAGTTGGATTTTGACAGGTAAAACATGACATGATGTTCATGTAGCGTGAATAACTCTAAGACCTTCTTGCTCCAAATATTATTTCTGTAACTGCAATTGTTTGAAGAACCTAATTTTCATTACAAATAGGCAAATGTTTGTGTAAGAGCATCCTAGATTGATGCTCATTAATGCTGGAAGGCAGCTATGACTGCCTCATCTCTGATTCACATTGAGGCACTGCACCTTCTCATGGTTTCAAAGTCAAAACCTCCCAGTCTAGATGTGAGATGTATTTAATCTTCAAACAAGCCTCAGAAAAGCCCATCTCTCTTCTGTCTTTATCAGCATGAGCTCAGTGACACCAGGTTCTTCGTCAACATTAACAGCGTCTCCTGAGTGAATCTCTAAGAAGTAGAATGAAGGGAAACTGAAAGTAAAATATGCCTACCTGGGTAGGTGGCAAGAACACAAAATTTAGGGCACAGCGTGCTGCTTTGTTGGCGTCATCTATTTTGGATTAAACAAAAAAGAGCAGGGAGAAGTAATGTTTCTGAAGAACATTATGTAGAATCTTGCCAAGGCTATAAGACCTTTGGTCTGGGTCCTGACTCTGAGGAACTCTTCTCTACTGCACATTTTTCATCATTTTAGGCCAAAGTAAAAAGTGACCTACAAGGAATTTCATCGTATCTCCTGCTAAGATTATTTTAAAGAAGATATGTTTTAACATAAAGGAGCATTTTCCTCCTAACCAGTTTGAATGAAATTCATTGCATGTATTTCTGAACATTTCTTCTTATCATGACTGATGCCTTTGGTGATATTCTTTCCTCTGGTAAAAAGGGAGGAATATCTAAATATTTAAAAGTCAATATGTTTTCCTATTTTTAACCAACTCAGAAGCTTCTATAGCTTTATTTTCTGTTGTTTTCTAAAGTTAATTCTACTTTTCAAACAAATGAATTATGAAATATTTAAAGAGAGAAAATTATTTTGAAGTGAAGAAGAAAAATATATTTTATACAATAGAAGTTTTAGAAGTGAAGTCTCTTCATTTCTCTGCTTTTGCCAGGAAAACCACTTCCCATGCTGCACAGAATTGTGTGAGGACATCCTCCAGGTCCCATGTTGGAGGATCCAGAGCCTCTGCATCCTGTTTCTCACTTTTACCTCACAAACAACTTGGTTACTCTACCACTACGCCAGTCTCATTGGAAGTTGCTTTAATAACGTGAGATCCACAACAGATTCTCTCCTAGAACCTGCAAAAAAGAAGGGATCACCCAAAGAGACAACAGATAAAAGTAGTTCCCAAGCACTACTGTTAGTATGTAGCACTGGAGCAAGATTAGGTTTCTTATAAGTAATGCTCCCCTTTTATAATATGTAAATATGGAGATTTATCAAGAAAGTCCAAGTAAGGATGGGATTTTAGAAATCTTAATTTAGTCATACCAAACTGCTTATCTGTTTTAAATCACAAATTTTTGCAATCAGCGTAAGGAGGAAATATTTTTGCATAGTTATTTTATAAATTTGAAAGTACTGGAAGAACTGTAGGACTCTGTCAGGAGAGAGTCAGCAAAGCCTTCAAACTTTTTGGTTTAAAAACCTTCCCCTTACAAAAAGTTAGATAATCATTCATTTCCTAAGTCCTAAAGAAAGGACTTTTTTTTTTCCATCCTGCATTCAAGGAAGAAAAAGTGAAGCTAATCAGGGGTGAAAAACTACATATCTCTTTTCTGCTATCTTTCATTTTCTTCTGCTTTTTATTCTGCTACACATAGATACTTGGATTTATATAAAATCTGAGGTACAAATCATGTGGGTAGAAGTGAAATGTTCTCCCTTCCCACCTATCTAACAAACCAACTTGCTAAGCTTCATTATTGGAATGTATGAGAAGTAAGAAGATACTTGCTGTCACTGTGGCTTAAACCCCATATTTTTAAGCAAAACTTGCTTGGAACTCAGGTATGAGTTGCCATTCAAAATGCCAGTGTGTAACTGTTTATTATGATCTATTTTTCTACAATATAAAGACTAGAATTTTAATACTTTTAGACATAATATTGCTTGTGTAAAGAGGATATAGGTGCTCAACATTACCTAAAATTCTGTCCTTTGCCAAACTTTTTTTTTTTTTTTTTAAGAGTAAACTAAAATTTGGCCATCCTATTTGGCCATAAGAAACATCAGTAATAATCCAACAAGCAAAATCCAGTGTTGGCATACTTAAAATCCTTTACACACAAAAAGCACACAGAAATATTATTACAGAATTTCTGAGCAAACATGCATTTCATAGTCCCAGAATACTGCAAACAGTATTTGAAGTACAACCTTTAAATTAAACCTACCAGGTAATGAGGCTGCTTTATCCAAGACTTTCTCACATAACTTTTTCCTGTTCTTCTTTTTAAACCTCAGATTAACACATTGAGCTGCTGGCAATATTTAAGCTCTAAAAGCTTTTTACAAAAAGTCCTGTTTTTGTCGAAGAAATGTTTTGATGGGCTGAATATTTTAGTGATGAGCCTAAACAACATCTCAGACTATGTCTGAAGGTGATATATATTGCATTTCATTTCAGGTGCTCGTCTTGGTCCTCTTGCATGAAACCACACAACCTCTCAGAGGCAAGAGAGAAACATATTTGGGGGAAGGAGGCTAATTGGGTTGTTCTTAAATTGTTCCTCTCTTTTCAACATTTTAAGAGCTAGCTAGGCAACTAATGTCACCAAGCACAAACTTCTTCAATGCTGTGCCTTCACCCAAAATCCTTTTCAATAAAACAAATGATGTAAAAATAAGCTCTTCTTAGTAGATTAATAATTTCAGAAGATATATATGAAAAGTCATGATGGAAAGCAAACTTTGACAACAAAGTTCAACATTGTTGTCCTGAAATATTCTGTGTTCTTCAACATAAACATTACAGTTATTCATACTTAAATACTTGGCGTACAGGTTCCCACTCTGTTTTGTACTCTGTGTTGAGCACAATTGTCATATTTTGAAAGGGGTGAATGGTGAGGAAAAGGACAAGAGGGGAAACAATGTGGTGGATTCTAAAAAGCTACACAACGCCAAGGGAAAAGAGAACAAGTTCATGAAAAGTGGAAGGCCACAATGAATTATTAACTATACACTTACTTACAGCCATCCCCGGGTCAGACAGTCCCTGAGCAGCAAAATGGTGGAGACTGGGAGACCCTTCTGGGACATATCACTCTGTCCATGCTCTTTTTTTGCTCTGATCCTTAGGCAGCCTATATTGGTCATTCTCCAAGACAGGATACAGGACTACCTGGATTCATACAACAGATATCAATATTACAGCTCAAAAACATTCCTATTTATTTATATATATAGTTATTTCATATATGTAGTTAGGCTTTTACGAATGCTATACCATTCGTTTTAGGATCACTAATAAAGTATATCTTGTTCACCTTATGTGCAGCTTTATTCCCTTAAAACCTGCTTCAGGAAAGAATAAAAATCCTGCCAGACTGCAAGCTTTTAGTAATTTAAAGAACAAAGCCTTACAGTCCCAACAAAGTTGTCAGACAGAAGTAAAACAAAATGATCAATGCCACAAAGCACTAGTTTTCTCCCTTATGCTATATCTGGAAGGAGCAATAAAAAAATTACTTCCTGGCAGAACTGCTGTCATAATTCTGTGGATATTTTTCTTTAAAATAATGAAAATTAAGTAACTTTTAGGCAACAGATATTTGAATAATAATCCACACAAATGGTGTTCATATACCCATGAAGTATCACTGCCAAGCCTGGAAAGATAGTTTCAGTAACTAAATGGTCATATATTTTATAGGTCACATAGATGAAAAATAAGAGATGTGGAATTACAGAATTTACCGAGTTGGACGGGACCCACAAGGATCATCAAGTGCAACTCCTGGCCCTGCACAGGACACCCCAAGAGTCATACTATGTGTCTGAGAGCACTGCCAAAGACTTTTTGAACTCTGCCAGGTTGGTGCTGTGACCACTGCCCTGGGGAGCCTGTTCCAGTGCCCAACCACCCTCTGGGAGAAGAACCTTTTCCTGGTATCCTACCTAAACCTCCCCTGACACAACTTTAGGCCATTCCCTCAGGTCCTGTCACTGGTAACTGAGTGAAGAGATCAGTATCTGCCCCTCCTCTTCCTCTCGTGAGGATGTTTTAGACCACAATAAGTTCTCCCCTCAGCCTCCTCTTCCTCAGACTGAACAGACCAAGCGACCTTAGATGCTCCCCGTATGGCTTCACCTCCGGATCCCTTCACCATCCTCATGGTCCTCCTTTGGACACTGTCTCATAGCTTTACATCCTTATCATTTACATCCTTGTCACATCTTTTGGAGTGAGATTATCAATATAACAATTGCTATATGTGCATCCCTCACTGAATTTTAAACATTTAGATATAAACATTTAATTTTCTCATTCTAATACCTTGTTTAATGTGTCAGCAGCACCCTACACAATCATTCCTAGTAAAAGTGAGTTCCAAAGTTATGTCTAGTCCACTACCCCATATTTTGAAGGTGGCCAGCAGAGGATGTCTGGAGAAGCACTCAGGGACAGAGTACTCAAATTCTGCTGAATTCTCTGGCAGCTTCCAATTTTCCATGTTCTACAGATTTTCTGAGACAGAATAAATATTAAATATCAATAATGAATCTTTATTAATGCCGTTGTACTTAAAATAGTTATATTTAATAGCTCGTGCTCGCTTTTTATTTCATCAGTGTTTGCGATCATTTCAGAACCGGTCTAATGCCACAGCATCCTATTGAAATGCAATTCACTCTTTATCTACCCATTACATGAATAAGCATCTACTTTGTTCCAGTTAACAATCACTCCCTCCTTTTTTATGAGAGACATTCTTCATTTCCTTTGTTGCAGTCTTGATTTTACAGTCCTATGTCATATTCCCCCTTCAGTGCTCTCTCTTTCATTCTGAAGAGTCCTTGTCTATAAAATTATTCTTCGTACAGAAACCATTCCACAACTCTGTTGATTTCCCTTCTATTTTTCTAGTTCTACTGTTCCATTTTTAGATAAATTATCTTGACAGCAAAAGATAATCTTATGGATAAAGCATTAGAGTATGGTCCTGGAAAAAGGAGCTATATTTCTGTTTGTGCCACAGATCTTATGCATTATTCAGTCTTCTTGTCTGCTTAATTCTGAGTAACCGTTCACCGCTAAGTGAAAATATTCTTCAGCAACACGGAACATTTCTGCTTCCAGCACGTAGAATAGAACCACTACAGGATATTTTTACATGAAATTATTACTTAAATGGCACTATGGCATGAGTTTAATTTGGGTGTTTTTTAAAACTAATTGAGAACCTCACGCATTTGGAACAGACCCTAAAGAGTCTCAGAGACAATATGGTACATTCAGAAGGAGCTCTACTTCAGTGTCTGTGCCTCTCTCTTGTTTTGAACAGCAGCTTTTCAGAAGCTGTTTCCAAACTATAAATAACTCCTAACTTTGCATAAACTTGTGATAAAAGTCCAATATTCTAGATGGTTATGTAAGTTAAAACAGACCCATCTCCCACTTAGGTCATATACACTTGGATATTAAAAAGGCGTAAAAACCAGATGGGCAAACACACAGTTCTCAATTTCCACACTGCAGGTGAATTACTTTCATAAATGAGAACTCACTGATTTCTCCTAATAGAGAAGCACTATTCATTTCATGCCCTAAAAATGGGTAATGCAGAGAAATCTAGAGAGAACATTGCATTTTCCTTTTGTGAATGAGTGGCAATTTCTCCAGTGATATCCACTGATATCTGAATTCTATCATCGAAATGGCATCAATTACATCACCTTTCATGGCAAACCTGCCTTTATAAACAATATGAGGCTTTTATTTTTTTTCTTTTCTAGATTTACTTTTACTAAGAGAGAGAAGCTTCAGCAAAATCTGTGGCATGATGCCAGAAAGGCAAACAAGAAGGATGTCAAACTAAATGAAAGAGCAGTTGAACTCCAAACCTCATATTAAAGCATTACTTTCTAATCAGTGGATAATATCTCAGAATCTCTGTGCCTTCACACAGACCCTTAGGCATCTCAGCTGGAATCCAACAAGCCCTAAGGCTTTACCCACACTCACAGCTTCAAACTTAATTTATGTACAAAAAAGGGACTAAGAAAAATCCTCTGTAGGAGTCAAAAACCTTTTATGAATTTTGGGGGGGATTTGTGATATTTCCGATGCAGAATGCTTGGTGTAGTTAGTAAAGGCAGGGAAATACTGTAAAGCTTATTTCTCTCTCTTCTTTATGCATTTATTCACATGGACTTTCAAATATGCTGTGGCATAATATCAAAACATGTCCTAAATATTTAACAGCTACTTATTTAATTCAGAAAAGTCTCCCAATAACTAAAAAAAATAGTAATTAAAAAATTCAATTGTATACATAGGTGAGATTATGTTCAGTTGGTTTCTCTGTAAGTATACAAATTGGGAGTTTTGGGTTGTTTCACTGAATGCACAGATAATGTTTCCAGGACTCCATGTGCAAACCAGCACATTGAGCCAGAGGTCCCACTGTTGGGTTTGGTCCATCATTACTGAGGACAAGACAACAAAACTGGAATTCCTTTTGCACTAAATGCTTTCCTGGGTCACTGCCAGGAGACAGACAGCCTTTCCAACTTCAGTGAAATACTCCAGGTACTTCTCTTTGGGAGGAGGAAAGACACAACCAGGTTTTCCCCCAGTATGATCAACAAGTCAGCTCCATCCACAGCAACAACTGTTAAAACATCAAGAGCTGTCAGTACTTTGGGCATCAGATTACATAGACAGGAAAGGAAAGCAAAACTGGACAGTCACATCTTCCAAGGATGACTGCTCTCCTCACAAACTCACATCAATCTCACAGCAGAGTGCCATAGTTAACCATTCTATTTTCCTGGCTTTCATTTAATTTGATTTTCCACTTAGGGAATGACTGCACTTAATTGATCCATGTAAGCCCATCTCAGTGGAAGAAGTGAAGTCTACAAAATTCATCAGGGAAAAGCTAATGAAATTATTAGACACGAGCATCTCCCAGACATGGCCCAGTAAATTTTTATTTCATTTTAAAATGAAAGATACTGAACCAAGGACTATTTGAGGGAAGGCATAAATAAATAAAATATGGATGATTTGCTACAGAACTATTGAAAATAGAATTTGAAAAGTGCTTGGGTACAGTCTTAGATGAGGTAAAAGCTTGTGATGTAACATGCATTACAAATGATCGACACTACAAGAATACTGGTATCCCTTCATTTTATGCAAAGAAACAAAAGATACCCTGTAAATTAACAACTATTGCCATTATTCCAATATTTTCCACTACTTACTCTAAGATGACCCAGACAATGAAGCTTTCAAGATAACTTCATTTTTGAGGGTGCAAACACCATTTACTATTTTCAGGTATATTATTAACAACCCCAACAGTATCAGTAACAGTCATATTTGTTCTTACTTCCAATTCTTTCAGTCTTTTGCTTTTGAACAAAAATGTGTTTAGGCATAAAATAAGTACTTTTTAGAAGGTATTTTCCTAAAAGTACTTATGGTCTATATATGTGAGAAATAAAATTTAAGCAATTCCATCATATTCTGAAATTCTGCTTTAAAATAATCCTATTTAAATTAAACTTCATTTTTGTCCACATTATTGCTCCATATGTCCAGATATCAGGAGTGTTGCATTTTTTTTTCTTCTTATTAAAGAAAAAGTAAAGTTTGTGTATATCTCTCTTTGACTATGACTGCACAAACACAGAGGTTTTCAGCCATCTGAAATTTTGCCCTGCAAGACTCTGCATCACATCTTTCAACAGCATCTTTCAACACAAAAATTAGTAAAAATTACTTTGTTTCACCATGGTTGCATTTTTACTGAACAGTACCAGCAGAGCTGCTTGCACTTCTTCGAGACCAAATTCACAGATAATGTGAAACCTCTTAAAGGACCTTCAAGAGACCAAAGATGATGTGATGAAAATCTAAACTGGAAAAACCTCTTGCCCTTACTTGTGTTGCACAGGATTTCTCTCTTCACTGTTTGCCAAATTCTGATAAGCAGATGAGCTCATCTGCCTCTCCTCAAATCTCTGCATCCTCACAGTCAGTGAAATATAACTTGCTTTGCAATAAACAGAAGACTCTGGGATTAGCTGCCAACACAATCTACTTTATGGGGAATCATCAAATGAACTGAGACACCATCTCAACTCTTTTATACATATTTTAAAAAGTTTCTGGCCTTTTTTCCATGAAACTATAGAGCTGGCTCACAAAAAAAAAAAATAATTCTGCTGTGCAGAAACAAAATTCTAATTCTGCTGTCCATCTGGATGCTGTCGCTCACATACTGAGCTGTGAATTCCCTTCCTAACCTGCAGATGGATCTCAGCATTAACTGTCAGGGCCCAGCACCTGGGATTTCTAAAGCCACCTCCCAGATCACCTGCTGTTCTCACCTGCTGCTAATTATCCATTCTTATTCATTATCCATATTAACAGCAATATTATTATTGAAATCAATAATAATATTAAGACAATAAGTCTAAAGATGCAACATCTCTATAGACCATTTTGGATCAGTACTTACCACATCAAAGTCAGTCTTTCTCCTTTCCCCTTCTTTGTGTAAAGACATTAAAATAAATATATATACATTTTCACTTTTGCAGTATCAACAGACAAGGATATTGTCATGAACGTGTCTTGTCTCTGCAAATTCCAGGTAAATTATTTACTTATTCAGACTGTTGCATATGTTTGTTTATACATATAAACATTAGTTTGACATCTCTTATTTTAGCTTTCCAGTTTGCAGCTCTTCACTTCTACAGTGCAAGGACTTTGTGCCTTTAATTGGCTCAGCCTCTGATTCAATATTTGCGTGTGCCAGCTCTGTGGAAACAAGGCATGGCAATGTTTCACTTTTATCTGTAGAACTTCTTTTTTTCCTGTAATAATGTTGGTCCTTTCAAGGTTCTTCAAAGAAGTTTCATCATCTTTTGTTTTTTACAGTGCACAGCACCAAAATATCTGTGGAAGATCTAATAATGAGATAAGTTTGCTGTTATAGTTATTTTTCACCTTGAATGATATATTGCCTGAAAGTACATTTCTAACTAGGAAGCCAGTGTGAATAAATGCATAGTGTGTTATTCTCCTTTAAAAGGGTGCTGACAGTTATGTGTTGTGTATGAAATTGCATCTATATATAAAGCACTTATATCTATTTTTAGGTTCCATAGATTACCAGATTTACTCACCCCTAATCCAGCCTCCATTTATTGTATTCAGGGTATTATAAACTTGCTATAAACTTGCACAGAAATCTGGCTTTGGCAACAAGAATTTTGTCCACAATGACATGAGCTGTGGCACAGATCAAAACACCTGGTGTTGACCCTTCAAATCTGTCCTTCCTCACAAGATCACCTGTGGGCATTATGGACCACCATGGACTGCATAGTCACAGACAGAGGGCTGCTGTAGGTATGGCAGAAGGACACCTGTAATGGACTGATGTCTATAATCTGGGACTTTATTTTCCTTTGACACAAAAAATGACCATATCCCTCTGGGAATCATTGACTGCAGGGCTTGTGGCAGGACTTCATCACCTTTGGCCCATGGGAATGATAAACTATCACTGCAAACCTTTTGGGACAAAGAGGTATGTGGAAATTCTTTGTCTTAACTGCGCTGTGCCTTCAACAGTCTTTCACAAGTTGTCAGGAGGTGGCTGCTGCAGGGAGCTGCATCCTGCTTCTGGGCAGTCCTGGAGTAGGAATCCCACAGCAATGATGGGGGCTCCAGGAGCTGCGAGTTCAGACCTGCAGCTGGCTTGATGCTGCACTGATGCCTGAGGAGCACTTAAAAGTCTCCCCAGGAGCTGCAAATCTTCTAAGCTTCCAATCTTCCAATGCCCAGAGATTCCTCAGGAATTTTGTACTGGTCTTCTTGAGCTTAAAGCAGCTCTGCTTGTTAGTCTGCTCATGCCCTGCAGCATCCTGCAGTCTGCACCCTCCAGGTGTGCCCCCGGATGATTGAGCAATGCATGGCTCTCCAGTGGCACAGAATTTGGAAAGATTAGGAAAAGTCCTCGGGTGCACTGGTTGTTCCTCTCTGCCTCTTCTGGGAGGTGAAGAAGAGCTGCAACGGGCACTATTGTTTAGAGTTTATTAGTAAGATTAATTTCCCTATAATTCACTTTCTTTCTATAACAAAATTTGTTATTAGACTACTGTTACTAAAAGTTAAAATGTACTAGATGCCTCCATTTAGGAAATCCCATATGGCTTTGTTTTTACTGTTCTTCTCATGGACAAAAAATCCAAAAAATTGAATTTGGTTTTAGTGTTACACAAACACACACAGCAAGCTGCAAACTGCACTGCAGCAGCTTTGGCTGTGTAACAAAAGGCCATCCAAACTTCACTGATGAATGGCTAATAGATGCATTGAAGATAAATCTAATTTCTATCTCAAAATCCAGTTTATAAACCATCTCAAAAGAAAAATCTGCTGTTTGAAACATTTAAGCATCAAATATAATCAGTGGTCTCCTAATTTTTTAAAATACTTCCTGAAAACTACATTAAAGCACAGTAGAAAAGCTCGCAGGAAAAAATATGATAATCGATAGTGGAAATATTAAAAAATCCAATCATATACCCTTCTAAAAATATTCCCTTTATGTCATTAACCTTGTCAATCATTCCTTTAAATAAATCCCTGTTTAAAAATAAGAAAAATAAGGAAATGTACAAGTATGTACTCCTGGAGTGACTTCACAAATTGATTAATTTTTGAAACATTTTACTCTGATTAATGAGAACAAGACAGCTGAAATATGTGAACTGAAGACACAAATACACTCTACTTTTATATACTGCCATTTTTCAAACTGTATTTTCTGGGGATTATTTAGACTTAAATACCCGATACCTTGCATGAAATCTGGCAACTCCAGGATTGTTATTAAAATCATTATGGCAAGACATTTTATTACTGCTGTTATGAAAATAAAGTAATAGATGGATTTACAGCTCTGATGTACATCACCTCACTAATATGTGTAGATCTTGAACTTACAGAGGTGAATCCCTCCATCTGTACTCTAGGAGAACTAAAATCTATTCAAAGATTCCACAGGGGCACCAAAAGAGCACAAAATTCCTTCATCCCAAGCTCATTACAGCACAGGGTATTGGTGTATTAGTTATTAATATAACTCCGCATTCCTACACTGTGATCAGTGCGAGAGAATGACAGATTCCAAGAACCACGTCAAAAGATGCAACAAGAAGCCAGCATTTGCAGTTAAAAAGGTAGAGATGACTGAGTTTCCAGGGGTTTACTTTAAATATTTAAAAATATTTTTTTACTCTTGAGATTATTTTTTCTGTAGGTAAGAAATTTCAACAATTTTCTCCTACACAAAAGTAAACATGCAATTATTTCAAGTGTGTTTTACCTTTAAAATTCCACTTTCAAAGCAGTGGTATGAATAGGATCCACTGAGAAATGGGGTGTTTCTTGCCAGGAATGCTGGGACAAAGTTTGCAATAAGAGAGTTTTACTGGTTTTTGACATATGACTTTTTTTTCCTTGATGTTGTTGTTCTGAAGGTGATATATCAGGACTGTGACTCCATTCATGTCATATGGAGTATGACTATTCATACTCCATAAAACTTATTAATAAAATTATCCTCACTGGTGATACAGATGGCAAAAATAAGCCTACACTGAAGCTGATGGGAGTTTTGTGTACATGAAAGCTACAAGATATAGGTGTTAATAATTATCATCTTTAAATCTAACTTCCTTTTCTATGTCTTTGTAAGGAATTCAAAGTCATCTGGAAGGTATTTGATATGTAAATTCCAAGGGCTGCCCAAATCCAGTAGCTGAAGCTGAAACTTGAGATGAAAAAAAAAAGAAATGAAAGATTTTTCTGAGAGAGAAAAGTAGTTTGTGCTTCAGCCTTAAATGATCCTGATATCTGATACAATGGAAAAGCTGAAGAAGAGATTAGCCATTTGAAAAATGACCATTTCAGAGCTTTCATTGATTTCTTAAAGGTCTATTCACTAAAAATACATTTAAGACATAAATGGCCAAGGTCCTACTGGTAGGTCATTACTTGCATTTGAACTGCTTGTAGTCTGCTGCCTCAAAACAGCAAAAAAAAATATTGCTACCCTAGTAATGAGTTAGTATTTGCTGTAACTGTGGGATGGCACATGCAGGCACATGCAACAGGATTCAGTATAGCTGTGTGCATAAAAATAAAATGGTGCTACGCTCTACAGTTATTTAAATATCACTAAGGATGCCTGGTGGACAGTAGCCTAGATCTTTATTTTACAGAAACATAATGCCCTTTGGAAGGAAAGATGTGCCCAAAGGTCCAGCAGCTAGGGCAACATGGTCAGAGGCAGTGTTGGATTCAGTAGTGTGGGAAAGCAAATGTAGTAAAGAAGAGGAGATAACAACTTATCTGCAGCAAATGGCTGACATCTGATCTATTTGGATTGCTACATTATTGTATCAGTATCAGATTACTATTTTCTGGTTAGCTGCTAGACAGAATACCCAATATTTTGAAGACAGATGATGTCCTAAAAGACAAGAAATAGAAAGTATATTGACATTTTTTAGAAAGAAAACAAATTCTGGGATGAATAAGCAAATGAAATACACAACACGTGAAAGATTACAAGTGAACAAGTAGCAGCTGTCAAGAGCATATAATTATATAATTTTTATCTAAATTTTTTTTGAAACAAGTTAAAAAGTCTAGGGATAAAGTGGAAAAACAACACCATGACACCAAACAGTGGGGATAAGATCCTGTTGCTTAAACATAGTATTCCTTAGCATGCAGGCCTCCAAGACAACCATACAAGGCTGGCAGAAGTGACTCTCAACCCAAGTGAGACCTGCTGTCCTCTAGGTGGGAGCTGGAAGCCAGGCAGGATATTTTACACAGCTGAATGCAAATAAACCACACTGAATTTCTCAAAGCTTTGTGCTATTTGCAAACATGCCAGGTGATACTGGCCCTCTATTCAACACGGCAAGATCACACCTGTCCATGGCTGGGCTCATCAGCACAGAGAGATGGGCAAACTGCAGAGCCCAGGGAAGGGCCAAAAAGAAAGGCAAGGGATTGAAGCATCTCTCCTGTGAGGAAAAGCTGAGTGTGGGACAGTTGAGCCTGGAGAAATCTCAGGGGGAATCTCATTTGTCGCACTGAGTACTGACCAAGTGCCATCTTGCAAAGACTTCTGTTGTAAGCAATGAATGTAACACATTATCCCTGAAATTACTGCACAGCCTGTGAGAATGATTAATTTTTCTGTGAGATTACGAGGTAGTTAATTAATCTGAGTCAAAGTTAATTAAAATTTCACTCCCATAAGAAAAGTGTTGGTCCATTTAGCATATGTCAGTCTTTTTCAGCTAATGACCTCAAAAAGAAAATATTATGCATTCTCGAAGTTTATTTTTAATAGCTGTGGAATTCCTGTATATAATCCTCTGCTCAAGGAAAACAAAGGTTAAGTTTAGTATCTCTTATTATTCAGGTAATTTTACTTAACAACAGTGAGACTAAATACTGCTAGGTAATTGTGACATCAGAGCTAATGAGTCAATCAGATTTGTATGCAGAATTTCTGGTGGTTTGTAATATATCTAGAATCTGAGGGAGTCTGAGTACAGGCATTAGAAATGGAATGAGGAGAGTCCTCAGCTCTGTTTTCATGGAATTTAAAAATCACTTGGCCGCAGTTCCTGAAAGTCTCTCTTTCACACCATTCCCTCTGCCTGGGAAGCAGCAGCACGAAGAAAAAATCTAATCATACACATCCACAGAGCTTATAGAAATTGTGAGTTGCAGATTGAGCTCTCCCTTTTGCCCTTATACAACATCCTGATGTCAGTAATATTTCAAACATGGGGTCTTATGCATCATCAAGGTGCTTTGGCTATTTAGAGGCAAAACAACCATAAAACCCAGCTCAGCTGGCTGGCATGCTCTACTTCCTTTAGCCTGTTGGTGAATCTGCTCTTAAAGTTGAAATAAATTATGATATAAGATACTAGGAAAAACCAGAACTGATACAGAAATATCTTCTTTTTCCTGTACATTATTAGTATTTTAAGTCCTGAATTAATTTAAATAGAGTAAAACAAATAAGTAAACATACTCCTTAGACTATTTAGGATAGGAAGAAGTTCTTTAAGCACAAAAGCATCAAAAGGATGTGATAATTCTCCCAGAATAATTGTAATAAACTAAAAAAATATCTAAGCTTCACACAAAACAATGTTATCCCTCATGTGTAGTCCTATCATGAAAAAAATAATTTGAGGAAATTGGAAGGTGGCAACAAATAAAATTAATTGTAGAACATTTAAAAAAAAAAGGGATAACTGGGAGATGAAAATCATCTTGGATCCTAACATATGCTAAAACTTCAGGAATACAAAACTATTTTTGCAAATATTTAGGTGCATAATACACAGACTTAAAAATACTATTTCTGAGAAATCTATGAATAAACATATTCTGGCATTTCCAATAAAGCCTTCAACATCCTTTCTTGTTTTATCTTAAGTCACCTTTATCTTTTCTTATTCCATCAGTTTACTTAAAGTATTTGAATACACTGAAGGAAAAACTGTGATTTCGTTTGCGCAATAAGAAGCGGAAAGAGGGTTTTTTAGTTTCATTTTTTGTCAAAAAGTTTGGTTTTAGTTACAGGACAGGAGTCTGTAGAGAAACTTGTCAGAAATATGTGTTTATGTAATGTATATATTTTAGTTGTTTGTCTGGGTTTTTTTTTCAGAGTAAACTATTTTTATTTGAAATATAGAAGCCAAAATTTAGTGATTTCAAAGTGTAGCAGGTTGATCATGACTGGATGCTAGGCACCCACCAAAGTCTCTCTATCACTTTTTTTCTACAGCTGGACAGGGGAGAAAAAATATAACAAAGGGTTCATGAGCTGAGGTAAGGACAGAGGGAGAGCATTTACCAAATACCATCATGAGCAAAGCAGGCTCAACTTCGAAATATTAATTGAAATCATTAAAATCAGAGCAGGATACTGGGAAGTAAAATAAGACCTTAAAAAATCATTTCCCCCACTTCCCATTTCCCTGCTCTACCTTCTCCCCCCATTGGTGCTGGGAGCTGAGAATGGGGGTTATGGTCAGTTCATCACCCGTAGCTTCTGCTGCTCAGGGAGAGGATTTGTTCCCCTGATCCACTGTGGGGTCCCTCCCACAGGAACAATTCTCTGTGAACTTCCTCAATATAAGTCCATCCCACGGACAACAGTCCTCCCCAAACTGCTGCAACTCGTCCATGGAGTCAGTCCTTCAGGTACAGCCTGTTCCAGCACGGGCACCCCATGGGGTCACAAGTCAGGAAACCTGCTCCAGCCTGGGCTCCTCTCTCCACAGGTCTGCAGGTCCCTGCCAGGATTCTGCTCCAGCACAGGTCTTCCACAGGGTCACAGCCTCCTCTCAGCATTCATCTGGCTCTGGCATGAGCTCCTCCAGGTGCTGCAGGTGGATCTCTGCTCCCCTGTGCCCTCCACGTGCTGCAGGGGCACAGCTGCCTCACCACGGTCTCACCAGGGGCTGCAGGGGAATCTCATCCCCTGGTGCCTGCAGCACCTCCTGCCCCTCCTTCTGCACTCACCTGGGTGCCTGCAGAGCTGTTCCTCTCACGTGCTCACCCTGCTCTTTTCTGGCCACAATTACATCTGCACAACAGCTTTTTTTCCTATTTAAATCTGTTATCACAGGCCATTACTATCATTCCTGATGGGCTCAGCCTTGGCCAGCTGCAGGTCCATCTTGGAGCCATCTGGCATTGGCTCAGCTGGACATGGAGGAAGCTTCTGATGGCTTCTCACAGCAGCCACCCCTGCAGACCCCCTGCCACCCAAGCCTGGCCATGCAAACCCAATACAAAAAGAGGACTTAGGGGAGAAAATGTGACACCCACCAAAATTTAGGCCTGCAATTTCCTCAGCTATTTATTAACGAGTTCTAGTATTGTGTTGTGTTAGGTCTAGACATTAAAACACAAAAATGATTCATAGTTTTTGTTATTATAAAAGGAGTGGTGAAGAACTGAATTAATATAATTTAAAATTATATAATAAGAACAATCCCATATAATGATTATCCTTCACGAGAATGCAAAAACCACCATGGCATTTGAATTTTTTAACTAAAATACTCTTTTGAAGAAATGGGTAACTGCAGCCAGTTAGGGTTATTAACTGCAGACAAGCACAACAGAAATTTCTTCAAGTGTGCTTCTAGCTTCTCTGGTTCCTGGCACTGCATCCTGCAATCCTGCCAGGACACCCTGCCTGCCTTGGTGAAAGGACCACGGTGTCTCAAAAATCCCAGACCAGACTGGAGTTAAGGGGACTGAGTAGAAATGTTAAATGAAGACTGCACTGTGATCTAATTTTAAAGAACTCTAAAGCAATGTAAGTGTGTTTTTTAGGCACAATGTTACACAGAAGCTAATTCCTGTTGTTGATAGTGATCTCTCATACACTGCAGCTGAGTGTTGGTAATCCAAACCAAATTCCCAGGCTGTAGGTGGGAGCATAAACTAGTTAGGAAGGTTCAGTGTAAGCATCAGTCCAAGGTCTAAAGGGTTTATGACTTGAAACAAGCTTAGCTAATTGCTAATCAATGGGCTGAGAGTCATGCTTTTAACCAGGATATAGAGAATAGTAAACCTGAGGGTAAAAAAGAGAAGTTAAAATATGTAGCCTAAAATGATAAACTAGGTCTAATACAGCAATTTACAGAAAAAGATGTCTCTCTTCAACAGAGGGAAATATTTTTCTGCGTGCATCATCACAAAATGAATCTTTACCCTTCCCTGATAACAAAGCAGAAAAAAAAATGGTAAAAATTGTGATCCATATTTAAGCTATGCAAACTCACCCTCGAAAAAAAATGAGTTATTTTCTGCTTGCTCTATTTAGTAATATGCTTGCAAATACATAGCAATAACTTAATTACACTGAAGCTTCTTGAATGAGATGTTTTGAAGCAGCTCACAAAATGCATATGAAGTTACAACAGTACAACTTATTGTGGCTTATATAGCAAAATTTGGTCTTTTGCTCTTTTGATGGATGAAGTAGATATAGTTAAAACAAAGACTCAGAAGATAGGTGTTTGAAATGAAGCAGGCAAGGTGAATTTGCATATCAGCTTGAGAATACAGATGGAAATGAAGGTGTATTTAATCAGCCACTTTATATTAACATTATTGATTATCTAAAGGCTTCTGGTTGTCACAGTAAATGTCAGATGCTCTAATTAGATTACTGTACAACTGGTATATGAACTAATTGCACAGGGGACTGCATATAAAACAAATGCAGTCTTTGTTTTACCCACATCTTTTTTTCTTTTCTTCCCCCTCAACCAATCTTTTACATCTGCTGGACAATGACAGCACAAAATACAGTTTCTGAATGCAGATTTGTTTTGGGATGTCCAACAACTTTAAGTATGCAGACAGTGTGATTCCTATCTCTGGTTTACCATTGGGAATATAAACCCTTGCAGAAAGATTAATTACAGCTTACATCAATTTTGGCCTCTAGATGTCATGTAAAGTACATAACACCAAAGAGGAAGCATAAGAATTTCGATACCCATCAGAGAAAAAAGAGACAATCACAGGTAGGTAGTGGAATTTTATGGGATTTAGTGGAATAGAGTTGGTTTACTGTTTGCATCCTTTCAGATAACTAAAATTGCTAAAATTAAGTGGGAAGCAGGAAGAAGGAAGAAATAAGTTCAAAGAACAACATGTTACTGATTGAAGAACTACTTCTATAAATCAGCAAGATTTGAGAAAATAATAAACAACATTCAAGAACTCACAGATTCCATACCACTGTTATACAAGGTCCAAACTGGTATAGAAAATAAAATATCACTCAAGGATGCAATAGGAATATAGTTATATAACTGACCTTTTGCAAACTCTACCTGCAGTTCCAAGCCTGTCTCAAAATACTTTTGATAACACTCATAAAACAATTTCACTCATAAAATAATTCCCTAAATATTTTAGCTGCAATTTTAAAATGCACAGTGAAAAGCCCATAAAACCACTTTGCTCCACTACAGCATTTATCCAAGGATCTTAAAATGCATTAGTCATGCAAGTACCATATAAAATAAATAATTAGAGTTATACTCATTTTTGCAGGTCGGTGAGCAGAAAAAAGTTATTGAAATGCAGGTCCAAACTCTAATTCCAAATTGATACCAAGGCCAGGAAAGGAAACTCAAAATCTTTTTCCCACTGAATTAAACTTTCATTATCAAACATAAAATATGTGACAGGAAATCCATTTAGATTCTGTAAGTGATCCTGCATGTAGGGTTTCTAAGAGATCATGCTTTTCTATACTCTGGAGAGCTGCAGGTGCCTGCAGACCCAGCTGTCAACAGCAGACACCTTCTCATCCTTATGGGCACTGTGCATCCCCACAACACCAAACACCCATGTTAAGCTGAGGCTTAAACAAAGTGTACATCCTAAAGGGTGAGTCCTGCACAGGAGCCAGTAGGGTAAAGCTGACCTTATCCTCAAGGCCAAAACCCTGGTCTTTGTAAGCTGTGCAATGCTAGGGGCTCTCCATTGCTTCTCCTCTCTTTGGCCTTATCAGCCCTTTATCTCCTAACTGTCCAGCAGCTTCTGCCTTTTCCTGTCTTACACGCTTCTGCTAAGGTTATCCCCAGGACTATCAACCTGCCAACAACAAAATTTTATCTCCCATCTTCTATTCCCACTGACTGACAACCACTGCCAAGCACAGAGTAAGTTAGGACCTAAGCTGGGATCCAAGAACATTGTGCCACTTGTTCGCCTCCTGGTAAAGGTTATTTCAAAATGACACCACAAGTTACTATTAAATGCTTCTTAGAGTACGATAGTTCTTTCATACTGCTCTAAGTGCCCATTTTTCAATTTCTCTCTCCTCCCAGTAAAACAACTTTTTTCCTTTGGAGAGAAAAAATGCATTAATCAAAACTGGCTGCAACAGACTGACCATGCTGATCACACTTAATAGATCTAATCCTTTAAGTATGCATTTTCCAGGACTTAAGGAATAATGAGATTAGCCTCCACTTACAACCAATACATTCTGCTTGAAAGTTCCAAGTGCCTCCAATGCATAAATACACTCAGCCTTGATACACAACATTGAGTATTTTTAATCAGCCTTCGGTATGTTTACACACTCATAGCTTTATTTCACTTCTATTAATAGTAGAGAGTGGAAGAGAAGCGTTTCAAGAAAAGGCAGTGCTTGCCTTGTTGTAACTCACAAAATTGAACCCTGATCTTCACCTTGCTTTTTGCCATGCTATTGTCTCAGTCTGATGAATGTTAAGTGTTAAGTAAAAACCACCTTTAAGAAAATTACCTCCAGGATCAGCTTCTTGCTGTTGCACCCCAACCAGGTCAGCCACTTTCCATCAGTCTGTGCAAACTCTCTGTAGATGACATGAGTCCAGTTCCAAGCCCTTCTTTTACCATGAAAGAAACCATAAAATCGCGGATGACTTTGTTCTCACGCAGACAACTTCTGCATCCTACGAGAAATCTCATTTTTCAACTTTGCACTAGCAATGCACAGTAAAAACTTGAATCAGCCCATTAAACAAAGATGTGAAGTAGATTCTAACACAAAATGAAATTCTGTATGACAATATGGTAACACTTCTGCAAATGTGTGGGGTACATGTTAACACCTAGATTTTTCAACCTTTTGTGGTCAAAATCATCTGCTCAGTTTGGCTGGGTCTATTCCAAGAAGCTTCAGATTTCTGCTAAACTGGACTTCTGCACATCAAGTCTTTGTAGGGTGAGTTCACAAGCTCCCCAGTAACAGTTTATGAGAGAAAAGGATTGTCCACAAACATAAAAAGTGTGGGGGGAAAAAAATGAAAGGATTAAGAAAGAAATAATTTTAAAAGTGTGTTTTTTTCTCCTGTAAAAGATTCTAACCTTGAAAAGGAAATAGTTTCTAGAAAATTAAACAGTAAAATACAAATGAATTTTTAAAACACCAGTTAATATTTTGTGTCTTGAAATTAATTAAATTAAAATATATTTCAGGCATACAAAGTGCCTTTTACTCAATTTAATCACTGGTTAATTTGATCCTTCATTTAATTTGATCAAAACCCCAGGAATCAAATCAGCTGTATTAAAAATAGCAAAACTTTCACTCCTTATTTTGATTAATTTTGATCACCTTAGGCAAGTAATATCACATAATTCAATCGCTGGTTATAGTACATTGCCATTTTAATTAATTATGAAAATGAAAAAAATTAAGTGTGAACAGAGATAAGAGCCCAAGGAAGAAAATGTATTTATAACAAAAGGACTCTTACAACTCAATGGTGTGATATTAAGACATTGCTACAAAAATTCGAGTTTTACCATTTGTCATTGCAACCCACTCTCTTCCTGCTCAAGCCCAATGCGGAACTTCACCTAGGACTGTGTTGTAAGTGCAGGAAGACCAAAATTCAATAAAAAGAGGTGCCACCTCTTGAGATTTCCTTCCATGGAGAAGCCACTCATACAGTGATAAGCAGCATTTTAGCCTTGTAGGGAATTTCAGTCCTGCCTTGAGGCAAATCTCCTCAGACAGGCTGCTGTTCCTGCTTTCCCACCTCTTCAGGGAAAATTTTCTACCAGAACTGGCTCAGGAATGAAATGAAATTATTTAAACAAAGCTGAGGAGAGAAGAGGGGGAAGCATCCAGCATGCTTTTCATCCAGGGATGCTTTTCATCCCTCTTGCTCCATTCTTCTTTCCTTTTCACTGCCCCCAGCGTCTGGATGGAGAAGCAAAAGAGGTCATGCTGGTGGCTCAGGAGAGAAAAGTAGAATCCGTGAAGACGTGCTCAGGCTGGAAGCACTCAGAATAATGCAAAAGACTGGTGCCACAATTAATTACTGGTCAAGCAGACTAATATTATGTAGATAAGTGATTCTGTACCTTCTCTCCATAAATATGGCAGGAATGCCAAAATAAGTGGTGCACATAAATAATTCCATATCCAGGGAACCACGAGAATGATAGCAATAACAACCACTACCACCACCAGGATGTATAATAAAACCAAAGAAACTGTTAAAAAAATAAGTGTGGGGTCTTCTTACCTGTTTATTTCCTTGTTTTCCTTTTTTATTTCTTTCTTGTTTTGCTTTGTTTTTCTAGGGTTAATAACATTGAATCACCAGTCCCTTAATATGAACACATTTGTTCAAAACTTGTGGAAACCTGAGATAAAATTTATCACCTCCCAGTTAGGCACCAGGTAAAATTTTTAGAGTCCATCATTTTGCAAATTAAGATCTGTTGAGAGCTGCCCTTGAGGGGAAGTATTCAGAGCACCAATCACTTTCCTTGATACATGTGTTACTAACAAAAATGGAAATGTCCTGTGTGTATTAAGACTGATCAGTACAAACATGCAAAGCCTTTTGTAATGACGCATCAAAACACTGAAATATATTTTCCTCCTATCATACTCAACTTTTTGACTCATAACTGGGCCCCTACTTTCTTCAGTAAACAGTGTTATAACTCTTGTGATGCATAAGTGCAACGGTAGCAAAAAATTTCTAGGTATAACAAGACCCAGAGCAACAGAGAATAAAGCAGTTCCCACTATTTGTCTTCCCCAAGAGAAGGAAATATTTTGGAAGCATCTTTTCAGACTCAATAGATCAATCTAAACCTGTGACATTTCATAGCTAACTATTTTTTCTTTCTTTTTACTTAATTAAATTCTGAATTTTTATTCCATTGCTCAATTCAGATTGCAATGCAAAAAAGCTCTGAATTATTGGATTATTGCTCAGAATCCTGAACCATTTAAAACCCTAGCCTGGCAGCAGCATATGTAGCCCAGTAGCAGATTCTGTGCATCATGTTCATTTTGGGACTAACTGAAAAAAAAGTAGTCACATTAAATACACTTTTTAAACTTTTACTTAATTTCATTCAAGTTGCCATAGGCATGGTATATTTTCTTGTTTAGCTACCCCAGCTACTCTCTGTCCATCCACAGAAGTTCTCATTGAGATTGTTCTCTTTCCACATTCCCAGCCCAACCCTTTAGATTAAAGACCATTTTCTTCCAGCACAAACAATATTCTAATGACAGCCTGTGATAGGTTTTATGCTGTTAATGTTTCTCATAACCTAAACAGGTTGTAAATGTTCCTCATTGCTGGAAGGTTCCCACAAAGGAAACATTCCCAGTGCCCTTACAAATGATTTCTGCACATTCAGGCATTTTCAGTGAAAAGCTTTGATAGTGGAGGGAAATTCTCTCAAAAGTCGGGGCATACATCCATCCTGAGTTGTTCAACTTTACCTGCATTTGTCCTGTACTTCCCTCAGGATCAGAGCTGTTGTCCAGCACAACATACACTAAGATTCATCTGGTAAAATTAGTAATTGTTCAAATAAGAAGGAGATTATTTTTAAAGACAGTCTATATTAAAAGGCAATTTCAGATCCAAAATTTCTTTTTAAAAGCCCTAACTTATTTAGAATAATGGACAAACAACTTTGCCCAGCTTTTGCAGTATGTCCTTTTTGCACTTTTTGTTGTGTTTTTGGGTTTTTTTCTTATGTGACATCTGTAAAGACAACTAAGATGATAGGGACTAAGAAATAACCCTTCAAAAGTAAGAGAACATAGACTGCAAATAAGAACAAGTTTGCGACTCTAAAAGACAGCGTAAGAGACAAGAACAACACTGGAACAAAACTTAGTGAGGCTTTGAAAAACAAAGGAAAATAATGAATTAATGTCAAGATTTTTTCCTGATTTCTGTATATTTTCTCCCACCAGCAGGTACTGTTCTAGAGAAATGGAATAAACTTATCACTTATTTCCTGGACTGTGTCTTCCCTGTCTTAAGGACCTGTGGTATTTTAAGTTTTCCATGTTTAAAACCAAACAGTTGAAATTGGTTATTTGGGGGAAACATAATTTTAAGTATTTTTAAAGGTATTAAAATGCAACAAAATATGGATTTAAATAATTTTCAAATATACTTTTATTACTTTTCAAATTTAATTACTGTAAGAACAGTATCACTATATTAAAACCTAATTACCTTATACTCTTTCTGGCTTCATGACAATGCTCATAAAATGCTTAATATTCATGTAACATGCTACCTCACCCTGTAATATCACCATATTTATGGAAAGAAATTGTAATCCTCTTTACTGGCTCAGGTTAATTCCAATAAAATATTAAATCCATTTTCTAATCTAAATGAGTTCATTAGGAGAGGCATGGTACTGAGAATACCAAACTCTCTACAGAGTTCAGCTTCATTACATTTCAGTACTGTGCATTTCCAGAGCTGTTGTATTACATTTATGAGGATTTATCTGTACTGTTCCAAAAACATTCATCCTAATTCTACTCCTTCTGTGCATGCTAATCATGAATATGTTAAGTGGAAATACTAAGCCAGCAGCCAATCTCATCCCCAGATGGGTTCAAGTTATGATTACAGACGCAAATTTGCCATGAGCACTCAT
Organism: Corvus kubaryi; assembly: GCF_017639235.1. NCBI lineage: Eukaryota > Metazoa > Chordata > Aves > Passeriformes > Corvidae > Corvus > Corvus kubaryi. The sequence continues at coordinate 4,125,528 of NW_024581130.1, forward strand.
AAAACTGTGCCAGAGAAGAGGAAATGAAGGTTTGGAGATTCTTTTTTTCCCCATTTTTTTTCTTCACCCCCCTGCCCCCCTTTTTTTTTTTTTTTTTTTTTTACTTTTTAGTATAGTGGGGGAAAAAATCTTTGCCAGGGAGGAGAAATGTCATAGCACATTTAGACGGTTATTTCCAGTCCGTGAAAATGATTTGCCTTGTGTTAAGCAGTGAAATGTAATGCATGGAACAACTTTAAACAATACAAACCAAACTCCTTTGACTGACCCCTGGTATCTTCATCTAGTTTAAGGGCACCCCTCCACAAAATATTTACACAGATCCCAAAATACAGCTCAAACTTCAGAGTGTAAGTGAAACAAATATCTTCATTAAAAGCAGTGGAAAAGATTCTTTTTACCAGGTCTTCTAGAGCATCACCATCAGGAGTTACTCTCTCAGATAAAATTTTTAGTTTTAAGGAAGAAATCATAAACTAAGGTGCAGACAATTCTTTATATTCAAGCGCCATGTGTTGTGTGTATGAACTGCCAGTCAGCAGCAAAGGGTGACCTTTATCCTCAAACTTTTTCCCTTTCTCTTCAGGAGAACTAAAGCAAGACTTGCTTTGCACAGTTAATTTGGTTTTATCTCTGTCATATACCACCAGCAAGACAAGGAAACCTTTAATGGCCAGATATATATGTAGATGCCCTACTGAAATATGGACAACATGGGCCAGCAGGGACCTTTTTGATCTGCAAGTGGCAGCTCTGTACAGAATTGTGAGAACACATCTATTCTCGAGGAGAGGAACACTCCTTTAAGCTCATCCCCAGAATTAGGACAAGTAGAAGGAAATAAATTAGCTCTGCCCTTTACTTCTGAATCATAAAATCATTCAGGTTGGAATAGAATGGACGTGAGTGGCTGGTTGTCGGCGGGACACACACAAGGAATAACTTGGCCAACTTTAGGTGACTGGCCGCTGGTTGTCACTGTTGCTCCACAAAACAGGAGCTGCAGAGGCGAACTTGCAAAAGTAGCTCTCGCAGCAAAAAGTTGCAGACTTTTGGTTGATCCCTTCGTGTGGCCTAAGGTAAAAGCATCCACTGAATTTTAATAGCTTTCAAAGCTAGAATGAGGTGTTAAAAAGAAGAGCAGCTTGTCAAACAAAAAGTGACCTGACAATTGGAATTTTTTTTTTTTGTTATGACAAAACAGACCTGAATATACACAGAAGAAAATTAAATTAAATGCTAAAAAACAAAAAAAAAAACAAACCACCACCCATATTTTAATCACAACTTTTTAATTCCCTTTTAAAGTCCATATGCAATTTAAAGGTTATGTTACACCAATTTAAAGCTCAACCATGCAAATACTTCTAAATACAATGCTCACCCCAAACCAATCTTATTTCACAGCAGTTGTTACTCTCTTTCCATAATCCCTGCACATTATGGAGCTGAATTCCAAGCATGCAAATATCAGTGCTTCCCTGAGCAGTACCAGTGAGAAATTTGCTTAGAGTATTTACAGTTTTCAGCTACTAACACAAACCACCCAGTGGCACTATTCTGAGTGACAAGCACTGAGTCAATACAGTTTCCAAGGTCAACTCATTAGTTTGCAATTGCCACAGAATCAGACCAAACTGGTTGTGAATCTGGTCTAGCACTTAGTCCCTATATTCTTCTGAGTAGCTTCTCCTCTGAAGATGAAGAGATGACCAATTATTTCACTTAAATGAAAAATACTATTTTTTAAATCAAGGGGAGAAACTTGCAGGGATTCTCTGCAATTAAATATTGGACTTGATGATCTTAGAGGTCTTTTCCAAACTAAACAATTCTATGATTCTATTATGTCCCACTTTATTCTGCTAAGAATTTTCTTACAGGTATCTTATACCACTGAAATGCTTGAGTTTCACAACAATTTGAGTTGAATTTTCACTTTAACCAGGAAGAAAAAGAAGGAGAAAATATTTGGATAGAAGAAAGGATACAAGTTCCAGGTTGGCTCTCATGGGTTCTTGTTTGAATTTTCTTTACTTAAATATATATGAAGTTTTTAAAATCAAGTTTTTTAAAATCAAGGAGCACAATTTTACTGCCTTTTTATAAAGCATATTCTTGAAAAGAGGAAACTGAAGTTTACCAAAATTAAAGAGCATGCTTTCACACTAATATCTCACTGCTAAATAAAACATTCACTGCTAAATAGCAGCACCTGCTAAATGATAAGGAATATACATTTTGCTGCTGTATGTTTATATTTCATTTAAGTAATAAGCTAAAAGGTAACTAATAGTGACAGATCAAACATACTTCATGGGTATTTCCAGAGTTGACCAGCAACACATATCTTCAGATAGCTGCTCCTTGAAACCCATTTTGTCTTATTTTTTTTACAGTTTTCTCTTACTTTCACTGTTTTAATGAGCTATTTGTTCATATATCCTTAGTTAAGCAAAAACTCATCTGCCACACTTATATGTCTAAAATAACCAGTGCTAAGTTCCCTCACAGCCAGTGTCTCTGGGCCCAGACAGTGACTTCAGTGACTGCTATTTTGGCTTGTACTGATGAGTATCAATTAACCGTACCAAACCTCCCAAGTTCACAATGCTAAAAGATGTGACTTTGAGTGCAATAAGTCACAAGGCACAAAACCAATTTAAAAAGCATAAAGCTGAAAACAAGGCTGGTAACTGATGGAATCCCCACAATGATTGAGAAAAGAAGGACTAAGAGAGACCATGACTAAGCTTTCTGTCCCATCACACACAGGTTTCTGCCTTAAGATGAAGCATCAGCTGCAGTTTGCCACAGGCACAGGGCTCCCCAAGCAATCCAGCTGTGGTACATGAGTTAATGGCTTGTTAAAAAAAAACCAAACAAAACAATACTTTGATTGTATGGCGCTGTGGAATAATTTAAGAAGAGCTCATAATCTGTCCAGCATACAGGATAGTGGGTCCCTTTCTACCTTTCTGTTCTGTGCCCTGCCTAAACTTTAATACTTAATTCCTGCTGCTTATGAAGCACAAAAGAGTTGGCAGGGCTGCAGAGGAGTATAAAATTTTGCAGTGGCTTTCACATGTGTCTGAGTACCCAACAGAGAGTATATTAAGGAGATTATTCAATTATTGCATAAATTGGAGTCATCTTTTGCAGCCTACTGTGATCTTAGAAACTCCATTCCTTAAATTTAAAAAAAAAAAAAAAAAACTAAAAAGGTATTTTATTTGTAAGTATAATAATAGGGGCAAAATTACTTCAACCCCAGAAAGCTATTTTAAAGCCCTTTGTAAAGTATGTGAATTACAGGTTATTCACAACCTGATTACATTTCACTACATTGTATAGTAGTTAGCTTTCTTCTGACAGTAAGGGGTTTGTAAAAATGTCCTCTTCTATTTTCAGATAAGGAGACTGAATTTCTATAATCAATCTTTTTACTGTGATACTTTCAGTCAGTAAGGAGCTACTGCATATGGACGAAGCAACTTTTATATGTTTATTTGGAGGGACTCTCAGTAGGGGTTTATAAATACCTTGCCCAGCAGCTCCCTGAGGAGAAGGTACATCAAAACCAAGCTGTGACATCAAATTGAGAGATAAATCCACACCAAGGCAGATTTCAGAGCTGCAGAGCTCCATCCCAACAGAGAAGTGATGAGAGGCTGCAGAGTCCGGTCAGGCTCCAAATCTGGAAGCTATGCTGTCAGATTTGGGGACAGACAAAGGAATTTTGCTGTCCAGGAACCAGAAGAAGATGCCCCTGGGGCAAAACCAGCTGTGGTAGTTACATAATTGTGGGTGTAAAGATGACTTTCTTTTACAATATTTAAGGATTTCAGTGATGTGAATGACATGAATGTGTTTGGAGTGTGAACATGGGAGAAGAGAAGAGAAGAAAAGAGAAAAGAGAAGAGAAAAAAAGAGAAAAGAGAAAAGTCCCCGGAACTCTAAGTGACACTTTAGTTCAGGCTAACCTTCATTAGCATTTTTGTCCAAGGGTATACAGGCAATGATTTTATTAACTGTGGCTACTAATTTCCAGAGGCTGATTAATGACCTGTTCTTTTGTAAGATGTTATTTTAAAACACACATGTAGCAAATCTTAAACCCTACTTCACCAAGCCATTAAGCAAATGCTTATCTATTTGACTGTACTAGGAGCAGAGCTGGACAACTGATATATGTAAGTTAAAATCCAGATGGAAATTCAAGGATGAGGCCAAAATGAGCATAAAAGCTTTTCTGAATAGGATTTTTTAAAGGAACTTCTGTTTTAAAAGAAGAGTTACAAAATTATAGCTAGCAGACAATAGTGTGTTAAGAAATAAATCTGCAGTCTAAAATAACAATTAAAGACATGTAAGACTAATCACAATCTCATTGCTAATTCACTATTGACACTGGTTTCTCAAATTGCTGATTTCCCCACTGCCTGCAGAGGAGGGTCATGAAGATGCTCAGAGGGCTGGAACAACTCTCCTGTGAAGACAAAGTTGAGGTTGTTCAGCCTGGAGAAGAGAAGGCCCAAGGGAGACCTTATAGCCCATTCCAGTACCTAAAGGGGGACTACAGGAAAGATGGGGACAAACCTTTTAGCTGGGCCTCTTGTGATAGGACAAGGGGGAATGGCTTTAAACTGAGAGACAGTAGGTTTAGATCAGATATTTGGAAGAAGTTCTTTACTGTGAGGGTGCCAAGGCACTGGAACTGGTTGCTCGGATGGGGCTCTGAGCAACCTGGTCTAGTGGAAGGTGTCCCTGCCCATTCCAGCTGGAAACTACCAACCTCTTAAAATCATTTGACCTGAGGAGAAGATTCATTTCAGTCATCTTTTTGACTGGTATCTACAGGGTCCAACCAAAAATAAGTTTAGCAACCAAACTGTGAAGAAATCAGTGCAACAGGGCAGTGAAGGGGGACAGTAGGTAGTGTTGAAGCAAGAGACTGCCTAGTACATATATTTCAACCTGGCAGCAGTGACTTTTAAGTAGGACTAATCAGTTAAGCTATCAATTAAAGATGAGGCTTAACTGCATCTACTAATGAGAAAAAACAAGGTATCATTATGAGCTGTCAGGATATTACTATTTATTTTCTGTGCAAAAAAAAAAAAAAAGTTTCTCCAAATAGCACAAGAGGGAACAAAAGAGAAACAGACTATATGGAGACATAGGACTGAAAAAGAGATAGAAAAAGGCTGGCAGCCACTTGCATGTCTCATTATGTGCTTATGTTATTTATAAAAGGTGCTTTATTTTGCGCTTTGAGAGTATTTCCCGCTATTCAGGAATAGGAGCACTAAAGCAAACTTCTTGAGGAAAAGAACCACACAACCCAACAATAAGTGCTGTGTGATTTTCCTCATCAAATCAATCTGTTTTGGGAGGTGGCAGCCAGGTTAACCACCACTCCTACTTGATTTTTGCAGAGCTAAATTATGCATGAACACTGAAGGCACTGGAGAAACCATCACTAAGATAGAACTACTCTTTGCAATGAATTCATTGATGTGAGAGGAAAAATACATAATCAAAGGAGGGGGGAGGGAATGGCACAAGCAGTGTCAGACAAGTTGAACTCAAAGCAGCAGAAGACCTTAACTCTGTTTTAATTCTATAGATTTAGATTTATGCCTGACTCCCTATTACATTTTTCATTAAATCCATTAGAAACAGTTATCTAAAACAAGGACATAGTCAAAACAATTATGTGACTACCTGCCTTCTCTATTTTCCAAAACCAGCTCTTCTTCCAGACTCTTTCTTTACTTATATAGGTACAACACAAGCTATCATAACAAAAACAGTTGTAGAAAGTATTTTATTATTTAACTTCAGTAACACGTTAAAAAATGTGGATTCTTTGGTATCCAGCAGATATTAACTGGTTTAGATATTTATGAAAGTGTACCTGTTATTGTTACCCATTAGGGGGGTTGGTTGAGGAGTTGGGGTTTTTTCCTTACTTCCCATAAAATGTCAAAACCACTCAACTATGATTTTGTACAGTCACATGATATTGCATTTCTCCTATTAATAGATATCTCCTTTTTTTTCAGGTAAAAATATATTGTTCACATAATGGAAGTTAAAATCTTTAAAAAGAACTAAAGGAACTCCATACTTTATCATGTGGTGATTGTTCATCCCAGGACCCTACCATATTCCATTGAAAGGTAATATTACTTTTGATACTGTCTAAAAAATCAGTATTTACCAGCTACAGCATTAAAAAGAACATCAAGACATTATACTACCTCTAACTGCTGAGATTTTTTTCTCTTATATTAATTAAATTATGAATAATTCCCATCCACTTGGTATTAACTCTGAAAGAAATTCCAGAGGGAACCAGCCCAGAGGGCCAGAAAAAAAGGAAACTCTTAAGCAGGCAGAGCAGAAATTCAGGCTACATTGGAATTATCAGAGTCTTTCCTTGCTGAATGTACCTCAAACCTCTACCTCTGCTGGCCCCAGGATGGTCACAAGGTGTAAAGGCATCCACCGAGGTGGCATTATACAAAAGATGCATTGCTGTGATCAAATTGCATGCTTTAAGAAAGCACAATTTAATAAAAAAGATGATATTATGATGTATGATAAAGTACCTAGTAAACAAGGTTTTAAGATGAGAGGATAGGGAACATTGGCTAAACCTCTTAAGTATGAGAAATAAAGTAACATTAAAATGTAAAGCCTTTTCTACACACAAAAGGTGTACAAAAGAGAGAGGGAAGTGAAATTTCACAGTAATTGTAAATTTTAAAACTGTGAGAGGAAATCGGAATCCAGTACTTTAATTACTCTTTATGACTCCATCTTGACTCAGGAGCAATATTTTTTCTTGAAATATTTTCTGTGGACTTATTTAAAGGCAGCATTGCCCATGGAATACAAAACTTAGTCTGGAAGTTAATCATGGTAAAGCTTCAGCCCATCCACCTGGCCTCAGCAGGTCCCTACACCTGGGAGCACCTCTGGCTCCAGATTCCTTTTTCCCTGCCATGTGCACAACGAGCTCTTCAGACACATTACAAACACCAGGCACCAATCTCAGCTTCTTTTTCTAGCTGCTGCCACAGTGCTAATGCCAAAAGCAAGGGCAGAAAATGAAATATTCTTTTCACCTATTGCTCAGCAGCGCTCTGAGGCTTCCCAGGTAAGATCAGAGACTCAAAAAAGCAAACTAATCTAGCAAAGCCTTCTAGTTTTTGGTCTTTGGCAGCTCTAGCTACATATTTTGTTAGAGTAAGGAATTATATAAACCCATCAGCTCCTGTTTATTTTCATGATGATTTTTTTTAAAGTGACTAACACTGAAGTAGGATTAATTTAAAACATTAACCTTCTCAAAATACTGGTCTCCTACAGAAAAAACTCAACCTGCATATGACATATTACACAAGCTACACAGTGATATGCCTTACTATGCAAAAAGATACATCCCAGGAAAAACTAGAAAAAGCTGGACAAAAATGTAACCTGAATATTTTCTCAGATGGAACTCTCAAGTTATTTGCTAAAACTCAGAAGCCAGACTTAGTGGCAAGCTTCTGGAAACTTGCACAGCTCTGATAAGAAAGGACATCTTTCATAAATATTCATTAAAAATTACCTTTTCTGGATCATGAATTTTTCAAGCAGACACTGGTTTGACCTCTGCAAGGAACAAAACCCAGCCCATAGCAGAATGTCTCCATTTTCTCACCAAACAAAAAAAAACAAAAAAAAAAAAACCAAAAAAAAAAACAAACCAACAATGAACCAACAATGAAAAACCCAAAAAAAACCCCCACCAAACAAGAAACCAGCTGGCTTTTCTTGTTGAGCATCTACTTTTTTTCCATTAAATAAAGCCCTGGGTCAGTTAGCTTTGCAACCAAGCATCCAAACATTAATATTAAATTCAAATTACAGTCTTTAAATTCCAGAGTGTTACCTCATTATTTTCTTGAAAAATTGATTGTGAGGCAAGACAATGATTTGCATTTTAAACAATTTTCTAATCTAGCTTCACCATTCCTCACACATCTTTCAGTTCAAACAAGACAGTTGTAACTGGTAATCTTAAAGCACTTCATTGACACCTCCTGAGCTAGGAAGACAGGAATGCATTTTTAAGTCTTCTCAAGCAGCTTCTTCCTGCTGGGAACTGGGGACTCCCCTTGCACAGGTGTTATCACACCAGGTAAAACAGGCAGATTATTCAGTGCCATCATCACTGGCTGGCAAGAAAGGTATAAATGGGTGCTGGGACAGCTGAACTCAGGTGTGCTGTGCTGAAGACCTCCTGACTGCCTGTGATCTCTCCCCAGGGACTGTTTCACAGGGGTGTTTCAATCTAATCAGCTAGTAAAGACTTGCAATACACTTTTTAAACAACCTTAATTTTAAACCATCATCATAACATTTGCAGCTTCATCCCTTTTGCTTTTCACCTTTACCCTAGCACCTTGATGCACAGACCAAAACACCACCAGCCGATGCAGGCAGAAGCAGTGGGCATTTTACCTCAGCTCCATACACAAACTGGCTCCAAAAAAGAGAATTATCCCTTGTAACAGTATTTTGACTTGGCTGGTCAAAAAAAGAGAGTATTGTCACGCTTTGTGCATCTTCCTATAGTGGTATCATCATAATTTCTCCTTATAATCTCATTATTGGGAGGTTACTTGAAAACTAAGGATGGAAATGAGACATTTTCTTGTATGATTTCTCCTAGTCTTAGGAATCTGAATGGGTGATGTGTTAAGCAAAATATAACAGACACTTTCTCTTCAGATGCTCTGTTCAATTCCTCCTCTCCCCCCAGCTTGTAGCAGACAAACCCTATGAACATAGATCTAAAAGTAATAGAACCACAGCTAACAGGGGAAAAAAAAATAGGAAGCTGCAAACTTTAAATTTTGGCATGCTTTTATAAAATTCTGCTTACTACACCGTTCCCAAACACCATAATTCATTTAAGCAAAACTGCATGATTTATTGCTTAAGATGAACATAAAATCCTTCCAGTGCACAAACTTATTGGGACATGCTAGCAGGGCTTAAGCTGTGTATTCACAGAGCTTCAGCAACAAAAACAATTATATGGGGAGAGGTTGAATTGTGTCTATCTCGGGTAGCAGGGCAGGACCAGGCATAAAGCTGCATCAGCACACTACAACCCACGCACAGTAATAGCCACATGCTAAAAAATGATTGAAAAATGTTCAGCATGGGAGGGGACTTTTAGAGAGTTTAATCTTGTTCACTTAACTCTTTGTTTTTACATGCATTTCTTTAGTTTGCCAATGACAGAAAAAAAATGAAAGAAATTACGGTCTGAATGCCAAAATAGAGTGGTTTGTTTGGTATAGAGGACAGAAATGTGTCAGGGGCCTTTATTACATTTTACATGTCGCTGCTTATGTGCTGAGAGAGCGAGAGGGAGAGGAAATGAAGCAACCCAGTTGCCAGAGAATCAAGATGTGGCAAATAATATATGCTCCCCCTTTCAAAGGCAAGGTGCATATACACATATAGGCTATTCATTGTGAACAACAGAATTGCTATTTGCCTATTTCAAATGGAATCCAAATGTGCCAAGCACAGCAAGAATACTGAGAGCAAAGAGTGCTTAATATTCTAGCCCAGCTCACTGAAAAAAGCACTGAATTGACAGAGCAGTGTTCTGTAGAGCAACATGATGTGTCTGCTTTAAATGGAGAATAATGGATTTAAGTTTAGTGCAGAACTAAAGGGCTCAATTACTATTCATGAATTCTGAAATGTTCTACTACAGAAACTCCTTTTGCATGAAATGTTCATCAGAATCAACGTGTGGAACTACAAAAAGTAAACCTTGCCCCCTCACGCAATACAGTACTTACCTAGATTTGTGGATTTACAAAGAGCATTGTTGCGGCATTTATCTAAAGCCGCCTAGACTACAGAATAAACTATTTTAAATGTGCTTCAGAGGGTTGCTGTAGGGAAAGATGCTCTACTAGTGACATTTTTTGTTGCTTTTAGATAACTACTTCACCATTTGCCTACCCTAAGATGGGACCAATGCTTCAGGAAAGCTTATTTCCATGACGTCTCAAGGGAGGCTTTTGGGCAGCAATGTGAGAAGGACAGTTTGCAAGCCCTTTGAAGGGTTTCTCTGACATAGCTGGATTTTTTCTACAAATTGCATTACCACCCAGAGCTCCAGTAATCTCTTTTTGTTCTTTCTGTAAATATTCAAAAACTCAATCTTCATTCAGCCCAAAGTCAGAAGCAGTACCTACATCCTGTACAATCCAGCATTTCACTGGAAATACAGGGTTTATTCCAAAATTCAGAAGCCTGATCAGCTTCCACAGGTTTAGTCTGTAAAGTTTGTATGCAACATGGGGTTTGATAGGTTGCTAAAATGCAATCAGAGAATTGTCTTCTCTCTTGTGTTGCATATACAGGCAGGTATTGATGTCTCATAGAACTATTTTTGAAACCTAAGCACGTGACTCTTCAGATATGGTTGCCTGCAGTTTGCAGTACTCATTATAATTATGACTAATCACAAGGAATATTTTTGCTCAGAATGGGAAAAAAAGTAGTGCAACCTGTCTTTAATATAAGATGTTGCTGGTATATCCCTTCTAATTATGTTCAAGTGATAATCTCCCTTAAAAATTCATATATCTTTTCTTTCTTTGTAACAAAAGGCCAAATGAATCATCTCTCGGCTTGGAAAACATCTGCCATTCAATATCTATTAGCATATAAAGGATGACAGTTCTTCAAACATTTGTGTATCCTGCATTATAATTGAGATTAGCACAGGAATTTTTTTTTGTTTGTTTATTTCCCCAAAACACTATCTTTTAAAGAGTGGAAAGTTTGGTGTGCTTTCTGAATGTTCAGATGACTGTCAGTCCTGAAGGGCTTCCAGGGGCTTTGTGTTAACAATCTCCTTCTGTTTGCATATTCCATCCCTCAAAGCAGCACATGTATAATTTTCTCATCATTGTGTGCCATCTGGAGTATATTGCTCGAACTGCAGGTTGAAAATAAGGTCTAAGGAGAATTTTCATTGCTTATATCTGGAAATATTATCTATTTCAAGGCCTTTTTCTTGTATAACATATCTGAAGTTTGGTTAGGACTTTGCCAGCATTTACAGTACTGTAGGAACTTCATTTGGGAAATCAGGTTTTTTTTTTACCCTGTCTGCTGTCCTTTTCCTTCACAGTGAACTAGAATCCAGGAGAGATGAAAACCAAATCTGATGCCTACCCCTAAATTTTCACGATACCTCAACTAAGTAGCACAAACTATGAACAAAACCAGCCATGACTGCTTATTTACACTTCCAGTTCTGAAAAATTAAAGGGAAAGTGAAGTAAAAAAACACTGACAAAGAAATTGCAATGAACTGATGACAGTCATCCAGGGTCACTTGACAAAGAAACTTGAAAGCTGTATTAGCTCCCTTTTAAGTTTTAAGTCATGTTTTGAGGAAGAAGACCAAGAGCAGGTCTGGAAATAACTACAGGAGCAGAGATGTCTTAACTAATTGCAAGTTCAACCGAAGAAGGAAACTTCACAGGAAAAAAGGCTTCTGCTGCCAGGGAAATGCCACAGGGAATGAAACCCTGACTCCTTAAACAGCCACAGCCTAAGGCCAAAGAAGAGAAAAAGCAGACACATGATACACTCTCATCCTTTAAATGAGCTCTACCTTTCCTTACACTAAGAGGGAGCTCTTTTTCTTCTTTTTTGTTTTCTCTTTTTTGTTTTACACATAAAATCTGTGAGTGTCTTAATTTGTTTCAAAACCAGGTATTTCTAAAAGGGGAAAGTGCAGTGCATGTGAATTGCTCTGGCGCACCAGAGAAGGTTGGGTTGGATCTGGGTATCTATAGGAGCTGGATCCAAGATCCTGTTTTCTAAGGGTCTCACTGACCCATGATGTGGGAGCCAAGCTTAGAAATATTGTGAGCATGCCTTTGTAGCTGAACTTCCACAAGGCTGTATGGCAAAGAGGTTCAACTAAAATTTTAATGTTTAGAGGGGCTAAATTTCAAAATTTCAAAAATCTTTCATTGCAAGGAATGAGACAAAAGGTAGAAAGTCAGTTTGGTATGACAGCTCCTTCATCAGGTAAGAAAATATGATTTAAAGGAGGCAGCTTTTGCTCTCCACACCATGGTACTGAATGGGGACTGCTGTGTTACCTTGAATTCTTTAATGCACCTTGGTTAAATAGTGACAAAGACTAGACTCAGACAATTTATTTTATGCAATCTAATGTTGCTGGACTACAGCTGAGATTACTTGAGGTAGGAAAATTTATCAGGATTCATCCAGTTGAAACAGTATAGATTAACTCTGTTGCCATAGAAACATATGATTTTGGCATAGCAAACACCAGAACAGTACATCGAGCCTGGTATTTCACTTCTACTAAGGACTATCACCTGATTATTCAAGGGATGATTATAATAAAATGTATATAATATGCACCTCTTCATAAATTTGAGGTTATTGAAACAGCATTCTTGGAGTTACCAAAAAGTAGTGCAAAATTACTTCATATTATTCTATGCACACTGAAAAGCACAAAAACTGCAATAATTAAATGTATGCAAGTATCCTAATTTTCTGTAATATGAAACTTCTGATAATTTTTTTTCCTGACAGATAATTATTTGAATTTATTTGGACAACTCTCAGACATCTTCAATAATATTTTGTAAATGCAAACCTTCTTGCAAAAAACAAGGTTGAGTGCTAAATCATATTAGTAGCTCAACCATTTTTCTCTTATATGTCTTTAACACTTGGAGTGGTCTTCAAGTTTGCTGTCTTCCTACAAACTAATTTATTTAACATTATTTTTCCGCTACTATGTCTAACAGAATTTCCTTTCTTGACCCATTTCTTCACATGTGGGACACACAGAAACTGGCAGCTGTTTAAACCAGAAGCAGCCATTTGTGGAATGTGGTCCAACATTTTGTACAGCAGAAGCACTGCCCCTTATTTCAGCCATTCCTGCGTGGAATTCAGCTCACAGCTGAGTGACGCTGCAGCTTTCAGACAAACACTAACTCTCAATTTACAGCTCTGTCAAAATGAAGTAGCACATACCTTTCTAATCTGTTCTACTGGTTAATCACTAAATATTTTGAATCTTAGTACTAGTTTAAACTTAACTGCCTAGTTTTCAGAAATTGCAAGTTTTTATATCTTCAGCTAGCAAATTTCAGAGAAGAGTAACATTGGGCATCTTCCTCATGGGTAACAGGTTAGTGACTCAAAAAAACTTTTTTATTAACAGTTTTTTCCAAATAAATGATTCAAATATGTTCTAAAGTATATGCAAAAAAATTAAGCCAGTTCAGTTTTTCACTTTACAGATTTTCATTTTAGATTGCAAGCAAAATTTAAACAAGTATGCTCTAGAAAGAATGAGATACAGGTAACGGTAAGTCTGTGACACTGGATTCTACATTTTAATTCTGGAGCACCTTCATATTAAAGAGACATTCATTCTAATAAGAAATGTAAGTCAGAATCTGCAAAGTTTTGAGACAATATTCACTGGACTAAACATGTTTTTTCACCCCATATTAGATGTCTCTTCCTTTTCTCTTTGGTAAACCACACCAGTATTAAACACAGATGAAAGCTCACAAGTGATCAGAATTACACCATCTCTATTTTCGTGTGTGCAGTCTTTTATTACTCTTCTTATATAGGAGCTGTGGTTGGAAAGCTCACTTTATTATATATCTCTCATTGCAAGCATAGGAAACATCAGGTAGACAAAATGTTTCAAAATGTGCTACACTTTTCAAGCAAGAAAATTCATGTATATAAACACCCATGATTCCACCTGAACTTAGTGACTCTTATAGAGAATATATTGTTTAATTCTATGGGTATTTTGGGGCCTCAGCAAAGAAAATACCAAATATCTTTAAAATATTCTGCCTCAGTAGGAGACTGGAAATGTACATTATTTAAAAGGCTTTTTTTGAAAGGTGGCTTTTTGATAAGATGAAATCTCTTTATTCTAAAGAAAAATTATTATTATATTGAACGTTTTTCTTAATATTGTAGGCTGACTATAAAGTCTTTTTATTTCATGCCTCCAAAATCTTTCCAAAATAAGTAGTATTTTGGTGGGATGACGTCATCCAAATGCCAGATGCTCACCCAGCAGTTTTCATTTGCTCTCCTCAGCAGGACAGTGGGAGAAAATAAGACAGAAAAACACATGGGGCAAGATAAACATCTTATCAGTATCCACTGTGGACAAAATAGATTTGCCTTGGGGGATATTGAATTAATTTGTTGTTAATCAAAATAACTTTGGGTTGTGAGGAGCAAAGACAAAAAAATAAACACCTTCAGAATCTTGCCCAGGCTCAACTTCACTCCAATATTCCCGCTCCTCTACCTCTCCCAACACAAGCAGAGCAGGGGAAGGGGAATGGGGGCCATGGTCAGTCTATAGTAAGTTTTCTCTGCTGCTCCACCTTCCTCACACTTCTCCCTTGCTCTGGCATGTGGACAGCCAATAGCAATTTTTAACCATCTACTTTTTAGACACACTCACGATCTATTAAAAATATAGACCAAAGTTTGATCAATTTCTGATTTGGAAATAAGGTAATGCTAGACAGATTTTAGAGCAGACCTGTCAGAACCCACACATATGTTTCTTTAGAACCATGTTCTGCTTTCACATGTGTTTTTCTATCTCACAGTTGTCTGCCATCTGGGTATGCTGCATCCTTCAATCTTTTAAACCAGATCAAATTAAGTTCTTCAGGACCATTCCTTCACCATTATCTCCAAGCATTCTACCCACTGGCATGTCACCTCTTAAATCCAGGCAGCTAACACAGCTAATACATATTTCAGAATGTGACAAAAAAACCAACCAACCCACCAGACATAGCTACTGTATTCCAATGACAGGACAAAACTAATTGCTTTGATACCGGAAAGTGTTTCACCAAATAAAAAGAAAGGACTGCTTAAAAAGCAAACAAGCAAAGCACCTACAAAGTGGATCACATCACCATTTAGCTATTGAAAATGTGAGGAGTTAAATGATTTGTACTTACAAAATATTATGTCTTCAGTAGTTCACAACAGGAATTGCTCTAAAGTTTGCTTTTCACTCTGCTTGAAACAGAATAGATCTGTTGTGAATCAGCAAAAACAATTAGTTTTTCCTAGGAGTTTTTACTATTTTGAACCTGATTCCCCACAGCAGCGTTGGCTCCCCATTGACCTGCACAGGTGGCCAGCTCCCAGCCTGACAGCTTCCTAAATCGGTCTCACTGGCAAGGGGACAACTGACAGCTAAATCACAGTTCCTATATGACACCTACTGCACAGGAGACAATTAGTAAGGGCTCGAACAGGTGACTTCCAGAACTTCTCTTCCAACCTGAATCTTCCTGTGTTTCTCACAATCATTTTCCCTGGCAGAACAACTCCTCTAGTCACAGGCAGATGCATCAGCAGCTATCCAGGCACCTCTGAACCCAAACTGTTCCAGAAGATCTCCAGGCTCTGCCTAAATATGAAGATGGCCCTAATGATGCTGCCGGTAGTGTCATTCAAAAGAATGAAGAGAGATTTTTGAAGGGGGATTCTGCTTCCTTCTACTGTTCCTTTTAGGCTCAGGATGTGTTATCACCAAAACTGCTGCAATCAACTTTAGTAGACTTAAAAGATACTTTTGTTAAAATTATCCTTTTCTGCCACACACTTTCTCATGAGGCACTCACATACTTCACCACCACAACCTGTGAATACAATTATTCAAAAGCTTATGCAATTATGTTTGCTTTTCAACAGACATCTAGCCCATGTGACTGCCAGCTTCATGCTCCCTTGCTGTTACTTACCATAGTCACGGAAAGTCCAATGTCTAAATTTTCTAAGAGGCCTTTATATGTAGGAATACAATTATTCCTCTCCTCACTGTTTCCCAACCCCTTCTCCATAGACAGTGAGTTGGGGAACTGAAAAGCTGTCTGGACACAGTCCTGGGCAGCTGGTTCTAGATGGCACTGCTTGAGCAGGATGGGTTGGACCAGAAGATCTTCTGATGTCCCATCCAACCTCAACCATTCTCTAATTCTGTGAGTTTGGAGCCTTGACACTTCACATCTCGTGAGGACTTGTGCCATAGGACTTTCAGGCTCTTAAGGGGTTGAGATATGCTTGTTTCCACTCTCATGAAAGGTGACAGCACTGAACAAACAAGTTTAGCAGTACACTCAGGCACCGGTAAATTAGAGCACCCAGAAGCATAAATAACTGCAGTCTAAATATCTTTAAACTTGTAACCAGAGCTAAAATGTTGTTACTTCAGTCAACATGCAAAAAAAAATTTGCATTTTCCAGGAGACATTTCTTATATGGAGTTATATTTTTTAAAGTTGATTCAAGCATTCTCTGACAACCATAAAAAAAGAATACAAGTGAAATTTCTCTGGCTTCTATCCATAAAACTCTCTATTGATGTGGTTAATCTTTAGATGTTACCCTTCTTTTGAGGTCACAAACTTAACAGTGATATCTGCATTACTGTACAGTGGTAAAGTACTAGAATCCATGTAATAACTTAAGGTTTTTTAAAAAATATTGCACCTTGTCATGGCAAGAGCCACCTACCATACTGAACAAATTATTTTGTAAATGTTTGAGTTTATTTTTCAATTCAGTCTGGAACATAAATACAGCTGATGGATGTACACAAGAATTACTGTAAATTAAATTTTTTACTTTTTTTTTTCAAATCTTCTGGAGGGAAAAATTTTGTACAACAATTCTATTTGATGCCTTAGGTTTTAACTTTTATATTTTCCAAATCCTTTACTGCTTAGTGTGTAACTCTGAAGTTTCTTGTAGCCTGTTCATTTCTGCTCTCATGCTAAGCAGACATAACAAAGCCTCTCCAGGCCTGCTCTCCAAGGACACCCAGACCCTCCTAGGCCCAAGAAGTATAAACCAAAAGCTTCTGAGAGGGGGGCAAGATGAGGGGAAATTACATCATTAACTGAAGCTTTAATTGGAGAATTAACCCTGATATGCAAATGAACCAAACCTATAAAAGTGTGAAGAACTCGTCACCTTTCATCCATCTTGGGATCCATTTTGGCAGTGGCCTCTGGCTCCCCAGGGGTACCTTTGAAGGCCTTTCAAATAAATACCTACCTTATTCCCTTACTCCTGTCTAGTCTCTGTTTCTAGGAGGCCTCTTAAGGCATCACTATCATTTCATTTTACAAGAAACGTCTGGGGAAATTACTTTTAATCTATGTGAAACCATACACCTAGTATTTTGAAAATGGCAAAAAAAGTCTATAGTTCTTTATTTCCAAAGAAACCACCTTTGTTACTGACGTGTTTCACAGCACAACTGACAAAACTCAGGAAAGGGAGACAGATAATGGCAGATATTCTCAGTCCATTTATAAGCAAGTACGTATGCATCCAACCTTGCAAGAAAGTCCTTTTGCCCTTCCAGTGTCTCATTTTAGATGATAATAATACATGTAAACCTTCTTCACATTAAAGAAAAAAACCAAAATATGCTCAGTAAATTTAACACCTGTGGAATATTTAAGCATCTAAGATTTGAACTCCTTCTTGTGTCCTTCCCCATGAAGTATTTACTTTAAGTCTTGTGTATGCAGCTCTGATTTATCTGTTGAGGTGGGCAAACGAGTATTCAAACAAATATATGTGGCTTCTAATGCTGGCCCTGCAGCAGCCAAAGTATAAAATGCATCAGCCCTACATGACAAGTTCCATCTCTGGGGTTTTTTTGACAATATCCCAACATCGTCACCAGGAACTAGAGGGGAGAGAAGCACACAATGAATTTTCATTTTAGAATGTGGATACACTCCAGCTGAGAGTCCAGATGCTTCTAGACTTCTTCCCACAATGACATCTTTTCAATGGAGAAATCATAATAAATGTTTTTAGACTAAAATCAGGATTCCTTAGGATTTATTCTGAGGTGATTGTGGCTTTCTACTCTTTTGGTTTCCTACAGCAGTATCTCAAGCGATTTGGGAATGAATTGTATTACTGAATGACAAAAATGTAGCTAAGTCCAGAAGACTTGTGCACCGTTTTAGAAATTTTGATGGAAATATAAATTTAAGGCCATTTCGCAGGTTCTCTCTTTTATTTCACACAGTATTTCTTTCAAAGGGTGCTTGTTAGAGCAGTGCTCCCTATTCTGCCCCCAGGTCCCCGAGGAGCTCATCAGTGGTCCTTCAGGGATCAATGGAAGACTTTTACTTAACTGTGAAACTGAGCCACCGTTTACAAACAGGGGCCCTTCCAGGACAGGAGAGGTCGTTTCCAGGGAGGTTTAAAGTGAAAAGAAGGAAATCAATACATAGTTTTAAAAATAACTCTGTTCAGAGAAGAGGGGAAGCAACCATACAATGGGACATTTTTTTAATTGTTTACTGTGTGTGTTACAGTGTCAGGCAGCAAGTACAGCATTTTCTATGCCATACATGAAGCAGAAGGCATTTTTCACAATGGAAAACAACGCCAATAAGTGGCATAATTTTAGCATCTTCCAAAAACAGCAATAATTTTAAGGAAAGGAAGAAATATATAAGAAAAACTGGAAATAAATACTAAAAACCATGCAAATTATCAGCTCCAGTTTCAAACTTTACCCCACTGAGTTATCTTATTTTGACTTTGGTTTTCATTGAGCAGAGGACAGTCTCACAAGTTTACATTAAATGGTTTGTGTTTACCTGAACTGGTTTGTAGAATCACACTATAATCAGCCTGGAGGCAGTGGGGGGAGCAGCAGTCAGAACCAGGTTTTCACAGGTTGATCAGCTGGTTGCATGAATTCTGACAAATACAAAATTATTCACAGCTCTCATTTCAGAAAATCCAGTCCTCTCTGTTTCCATTTCCATATCCTCCTGAACTGTAACAATCCATTGGTAAATGCCTAACTTGCCCCCAAATTCTTTTGAGAATTTACCCAGAGTACTTCTGAGATTATGGCAGTATATCTGAAACCTGTGATACAGACATGAAAATGCAGAGTCTGCATTAAAAAACGATTTTATTTTTGAGATCTTGGCATAAATTAGTGCTTGCAGGGAAGAGGGGATCAAAGATCCTTGCAATGACACCTTCAGTAAGGTCAGGCAAGACCCCCTGAACTGCTGCTCTGCTTGGCTCCAATAATCCAGCTGGCACATGGTTTTAGCATGACCTCTCTGGCACATGTAGGATTCATTGCAACTGGAAAATTTAAACTCCATTAAAAACACCTCCTAAGTACCTTACATACAAAAGACTGTTCTCCATGACCTTTTCTGCCTCTGCAGGAACAGTTTCTATTGACTATTTACAAGTGTCTTATCTCTGTACAATTTAATCAGTTTTGCAGCAGAAACCCCCTGGGGCAGTGTTGGAAGGAAGGTTCAGATTCTCCACCACAGATGTTGATCACCACATTTAAGGACAAAATTCAGTCGACGCACAACAAATCCAAAGAATTTCTGTTATTTGTTTGGATTTTTTTCAGAAGACTTCATTGAATTTATGTAATTAAAGTATTTATCAAAACATCATCAGAATACATCTGTTAAAAAGCATCTGTACCTGAGACAACAAAATATTTCTGCAGCACATGCTGCACACGAAATGCAGCAGTTACCCACAGAGCACAAGGGAAATTTTCTCCCATTGCCGACTTCATTTTATACTAGCTTATTTTTCACCTTTTAAGAACTTCTATCCTCTTTATCACTGAAGAAAAACACAAGGTCCATAAAATAAAACCTCTGTAAATTAGTATCAATGTTAATATTTAACAATAGTCACAAATTCCTGGTTGTAGGTTTTTCTTCTTGTCTTCTTTGTTTTAACAATCAGTAAAATGTTAGTTAAAACAAAACAAAAACAAGAAAAAAATACCCCCAAAATCAGCAGTGAAACCAACTGAAACAAATCCAGAATGGGAAAGAATGGGGGGAAAATTGCTGTAATATAAACAGCAAATAAACAAACACACCTAAGCAAAGATTCCTAAAATACCAAAGGGTCACAAAAGTCTCATCCCATTCTCAAAAGACACAAAGGAGTAATAAGTAGCAAGGACTCAGTGAATTTAGAGAAGCCTCCTTTTTTACAAGGGCATGTGGTGATAGAACAAGAGATTCAAACTGAAAGAGAATGGGTTTAAATTATTTTTTTAGATTTTAATTTTTTTTTTTTTTTTTAGAACACCACTTCTACTTTTCCAATGCCAGAAAATGAGAAATAGGCAGGAAAGGTTTTTTCTTTATCTCAGCAATCAAACTACACAGTTGTCGAACAAATCTGTGTTTTCAACTCCTATGAAAACTGCCAGTATAAGATGGTTAACTCAACTGTGTAGATAATTGGCCTTAGGAGACTGGGAAGGCTGTTTTGAGAAGGCTGCTGCTCTCACTGAAGGATTTTAGCACCGTGACAGAGACAAGCTTCTGCATCTTTCAAAACTCTTCTGTCATCTGTGCGTTAAGTATTGCAATAATTGTCTCTTTGTTTTGCCCATTCTAAATTTGTTTGTATTGTTATTTTGAGGCAAAAAAACCCAACTGATTCATGTGGCCTCCCTGGTGGAAAAAAACCACGGAGCCTCCTGCAAGTGCTGAAAGAAGGGAACCAATGCAGGGACAAGAATGATGAAGTTGAAATTTAGAAAATACTGGGAGAACATGATGCAAGAGACCTACTTTTACTTGATCTCCCAGAGGGAGCTGTGTAGGGTTTGCTACAATTAAAAGTTGGCTAAAATCCAGCCTGGAAATGCAGACCTTTCTGCAAGGACACTGAGGTTGGGGAAAAATTTGGATATAAATTTTACTCACCTTTTCTGCTTGACCTGGCTTGTCTGGCTTTCTTGCTTTAAAAAGTTAAACCAACTAGTTTACAGTCTAAAACCCCATGAATTTTCTCTAACATGAAAATGTTTTGATCTTCCTTGGGAAGCTCACTCTCAGAAAAAAAAAAAAAAAGAATTAAAAAGAGGTCTAGACAGGCCTGCCTGTTTGTTTGGGGCCTCATCATAGTTATCTATCTTCCTGTATTACCAGGCACAGGGCAGCTGTCAGTGGTGACTCTCTGTCCCTACAGGCCATGCCAGGGTACATCTGGTACAAGAAAGGAGCAGAAGAACAAATCTAAAAACAGAACAGAAGAGAAAGATGAGGAGTGAAGAGAATATGGATCTGTGCAATCTAGGAAGTGCAGCAGCCAACTGGAAGAAATTAATGTAGGAGCTCTGTCTACTTATGAAATCAGGTAGAGACACACTAAAGAAAACTCTTTTCTCCTAACATAACCTTTCAGATAATCAGAAGTTGTTTAGATGGATCAAAGAAGTGAAAACCAATTACCAGTTTAGCCTATAAAAATTTGAAAACACAGCTCTCTAAAAGAATTATTTTAGAAAGTGAAGAAGTTCTTCTGAGAACTCCAGGAGAGGAAGAAACTTGCGTAGGAAACTTGTGAAAAATTTTCAACGAATCTGAAATCCAGTCAAAGTCCTGTTCAAATAGAGAGTTTATGAAAACATAAACTGAAGTCAAACAGTAATGGTATTAGAAATCAACATCTGAGAAAGACAGTGCTTTGATATCTTAATTAATATTAATAAAATTATTAAAGAATTAATTAATTAATAAAAGAAAGCAGCATCATAAAGAATAGAATGAAAACAAGTGGACATAAAATGATGGCCCTGGCTACTAAACATCAGAGTTTTTACAATAGGAAAAAGAAAACAGAGATGAAGTCTAAAGAGAGAAATCTGCAAAATGCAACTGGAATGAGTTGATATAGGATAGCATGAAAGGTTATTCAAAATCTTGACAAGGAAATAAACCTGGAGCAGTACTCTATGCTTGGATGGAGTCATTATACTTGAAATGAAAACATGTTGCAGAAGTCTGCAGTCAAAGAACTGAAACTACCTAAAAAACCAAATATAAATCTCATGCACAGTGAACAAAACTCAAAATTCCTTTATGGGAACTGCTCAAGAGAAATCCACATTCAGAGGTTGTACTTATATCCTTAAGTATGAAAAACCTTCATGATGCACAGTTTACACTGATAAATAAATTAATATCTGTAGTTCCTTGAATGAATGGTTTAGATAGAAAACAAGATCATGCATAACACTCATGCATGTTGGAGTCGACACCTGGGTGGGGGTGAGAACAGACTGTGGACTACAACTTAATTATGGATGTAGAACTTGTGTTAATTCATGCAATTTTAAGTGTACCTTAAAACTCAAGATTAAGTACATACATTTCACAGGCCTGCAAAAACGAATGTAGGGAGAATCATAGAACCATGGAATGGTTTGGATTAGAAGGGACCTTAAAGATCGTCTAGTTTCTGCTACAGGCAGAGACACCTTCTACTAGACCGGGTTGCTCAGACCCCCATCCATTCCTGGCTTCCAGGAATGGGACACTCACAGCTTCTCTGGGCAATCTGTGCCAGTGCCTCACCACCCCCACAGTAAAGAATTTTTTCCTAATATCTAAACCTACTTTCTTTCCATTTGAAGCCATTCCCCCTTGTCCTGTTACTAAATGCGACTGTGAATTATCTCTCCATCTTTCTTGTGGGCTCCTGACAGGCACTGAAAAGCCATAGTTAGGTCACCATGAAGCCTTCTGTGTTCCAGACTGAACAATCCCAATTCTCTCAGCCTTTCCTCAAAGCAGAGGTGCTCCAGCCCTCTGATCATCTTTGTGGCCTCCTCTGGGCTGGCTCCAGCAGGTCCCTGTCCTTCCTGTGCTGGGACCCCAGAGCTGGATGCAGCACTGCAGGTGGGGTCTCAGCAGAGCAGGGCAGAGGGGCAGAATCCCCTCCCTGCCCTGCTGCCCACGGGGCTTTGGATGCAGCCCAGCACACGGGGGTTTCTGGGCTCCCAGAGCACACGGCCGGGGCATGTCCAGCCTCTCACCCACCAGCACCCCCAAGTCCTTCTCCCAGGGCTGCTCCGGATGTGTTCAGCCCCAGCCTGGATCGATCCCAGGCATTGCCCTGACCCAGGTGCACCACCTTGGAGCTGGGTCTTGTTAAACCTCATGAGATTCCCATGGGCCACTTGCTGAGCTTGTCCAGGTCTCTCTGGTTGGCATCCTGTCCTTCAGGTGTGTCAACAGCAAATTTGCTCAGGATGCTCTCTATTCCTCCACCTATGTCATTAACAAAGATTTTAAATAACACCAGTCCCAGTGTGGAGCCCTGAGGGACACCACTTGTCCCTGAAAAAAGATTATTGATAGCTGGCCACCTGAGGTAATCTTTGCAGACACAAGTGAGTACGCATATGCTACTCAGAACAGATAAACCTGAAAGGGCAAGAAAGAGTAAATCTTTTCACTTTGCTCCTGACTTCTGCACAGAAAAGAGAAGCCACTCTGTTTCTTCCAGAAAAGAAGATGGAAAAAGAAATGAACATTCAGAATCTAAGGTCGGACCCAGAGAAGACAGGAGAGGAGATGCTGCATGCAACAACCAGGAGAGAGCTAAACCCCCTGAGATACTTTGGATGCTTCAGGGCAGGGTGAGCTCACAGGCTGCCTGTGATGTCTTGACACAAAACTCAGAGTTGCAGTCCCAGCTCACTTTTCTCTCCTGCTTGCTGCCTTGAGACACATCTCCCGTGTGCCCAGCAGCATCCACTGAAGGTCGGGCAGTCCCACGCTGCCTCCCTCCTCCTGCTTCTCCTCACTGCTCCTGTGCCTTGCCTCGCATGTGGAAACTGGCTTTCCTCCAGGGAGGCAGGTCAGCACAGTCATCTGGCAGAAAACATGTTGCTTTAGCAGGTTTGTTTTCCACTAGTGAAGCAGCTGAGTAATCCCAGTTTGCAGAGCCTCTCTTACAGTTTAGTTAACCTGATGCATTCATTAATGACCCCCTTTTTCAGTTCTGACAAAATCCTGATCAGGTAAAACTGGAATAACTACAGTAAGATCCACACCTAGAGTGGGAAAAAAAAAAAGACTCCTGCCCAAAAAGGAGTGAGGAGTTGAGAAATGGAAAAAAAAAAATTAAATCACCAAACCACCAGGAATCACAAATCTCTGGACTAAATTTTCAACAGTGTCAACCAATTAGAATGTCAAAAATCCAATGTTGCATATTTTTTAAAGGGTTCTGCACTGGCCTAACTTCTTTCCTCACTGAAATCTCACCTTGGGATATTTCATGGACAAAATTTGCCCTGGCACAAGAAAATGTGAGTTGCAGTACATAAGTGGCATGTATAATGTGGAGAAGGTGAGAATGAGCAAATCAATTCACTGCTCATTGGAAACTGGTTTTTCCAAGGTCTGGTCACCTAAGCAACCTAATTATGCTATGCATGCAATCTGCTTCCACTGAAGATTCCATATTGATCTTTTTTTTGTGACTGCTATGTACAGAGACATAGACCACTTCTGGTGTCTGGACAAGAGCCATGTCCTTCTAAAATAGATGAGGTTTACTATTATTCTATGCAAGAAAGTAGAAAGAATTGTAACTCAGGCTGTCTGATTTACCATTGGGATCTTGTATACTCTCTCTTTCCTATGGGTATATATATATATATATATATGTACATATATATTTTATTTATTTATATATATATATACAGATACTTTTATATATATTTATTTATTTACTTATTTATTTATAACCCATTATTTTTTTTTCCTTATTTCTTTTTCCTTTAGGAAAAATGCTATTTGGCTGAAGTTAAATATTTTGTGAAAATGAATACATTTCAATTAAACATTTGCTAGGGTGAATTCTTATACACAGAAATTTTGGATGGAGAGCTAGGAAAGGATGGATTGTGGAAAGAATCCCTCAGATCTGAAGTAACAATTGCTTGAATCAGAACGGGCAGAAATTAATAGAACCTCTCTGCTCCAAAAGAGGGAAAGCATAGAAACTAGCTCAGCCATCCTCACTCCATGCTTTAAATACTCAGTAGTAGCCTGTTTGAAGTCTTTCTTCCTCTGTGAAAACCTGGTCTCACATTCATTTCATTGCAAAATGAAACAGGCTTCAATATTTCATAAAATTGATTTGCTTTTCCACTTTAATTATAACAGTGCCTTACTTAGATAGGTGGCCAGCTTTTTGTCACAACACAAGCAATGTCTTGTTTGAGAAAATCCTTCCTACTCTACAGTAATTGGAAAGATGTAGCCCACACTAAACATCCTCCAAGTCAGGCAACAAAAGAAATGGGTGCAATGCACAGCTACATTTCTGCTTGCAGGTGGTCCCCTGCTATTTCATTTATTTGAAGAAATGAACATTCAAAGAATCATGATGATCCCCTTAGATTTTTAAAAAAGAGCCCTTGGGTAGAATAGTGAATCAGTCAGGTGGGACCGGTATCTTTATCAGTGTGCTAACATTATATATATATATGTATATATAAAATCTAGGTGGCATCAGTGCAATGCTGGTAAAGATCATGAGTAAAACACCTTATTGTCTCAAGCTAGGAACTCCAACCCAGAAGCGTAGTTGAAAACTTCCATTAACTCTTGTTCTGTACATGTTTCCAGTGAATTCTACTTCTTAAGATAGGTATGATTTTAAAATAACATAATCTAAACCAATTCCTTCCTTAACTCTTTTTAAATGTTTGTCAGAAAAGTAACTTTTGGTTGGCTTTTATTTTTCTGAAAACTGCTGCCTATTATTACACTAATAGCTGTAAGGTTCATGCTATTGAAAGGATCTCCTAAAACGTTCAAACGTTTATTACAATAATTTCTGTAATGGTATATATTAAAAAGAAAGAAAAAAACATGAATATGTACTCTCACTTCTTTTTGAAGGTCGTAACTAACACTGTTAAGCAGATGTTCTAGTCTAATATGAATGCTGAGGAGGGGGGGGCCGAGAAAAAAAAAAAAGGGAAAGAACCATCTAAAGGAATGCTAATTAAAATGCGACAACAATTGATCGCGGCCTTTCACTGGGGGCACTTTAAAAAATTTTTGCATTTGACCTTCACTGCTAAGGCACACGAACTATGAATTCGTAGCATAACTAATTAACGATTGATCGCGCCGTGTTTGCAGCTGCGGGAGCCGGGCGGAGTGCGCAGCTCCTCCCGGGGCCAGCTCCGTGCGCTGCAGCCCCAGCGATCGGGGCAGCCTGCGCTGCTCGCTCCGCATCATCCCGCCCTGGCACGGGGCAGGAATGATCCCCCACACGGGTGTGTGGGGAGGGGCTCTCGCACAGCTCCTCACAGGGCGGCACTGCTCAGTTCTTTTCTCTTGGGGGAGAGCGGAGAAAACGAAAAGAGAAAGAAGGGGGGGGGGAAAGTAATTGAAGAGGCATTTAACAGACCTGAAAAGCTGCTCTCGTGAGAAGCCGGGGTGCGAGCGTGGCCCTGTGAGGTGCGGGCAGCGCCCCTTCCATTGCCGAGCCATGCCAGGCACACCGGTATCCCTAAGGGAGGGCAGGCGGCACATCCCCTTTCCGCGACAGGCTGCCCATCGGCGCCCTCACCTTTCATGCAAAAGCCGTGTGTTTTAGCAAAATATGCAACCTATATGAGAGCAAGGTGTGTTCAAGGAGTTCCCACCACGGGCCGGGTTCTTTTCTCTCTTCTTCTTTTCTGGCGTTCTGGAGTGATGTTTCCTGTTTCTGGATGCTGCTCTGCTCTGATGAGATGTAGCGACCAGCAAGTGCAGTGTGTGCTGCCTTGTGATTGAAGGAGTAGAAATGTTGGCACAGGTTACAGGTACACAAATTATAAGTAAAATGTCATAGTAGGTTCATACTTAGTCAAACCTAATTTAAGACCTTGTCCTTGAAGGTTCTGTCATGCATAGGCCAAAGAAAGGTATCCATGCAATACAATGTTGAAGCAATTGCACAGTAGTGCCTACTCAAAATGTGGAAACGAAATAGGGATTGATCAGCCAGGAAGATAGGAGGCTTAGGGGTGACCTAATTGGGGCCCTATGGTACCTGAAGGGAGCATATAAGAAAGATAGAGAGGGACTTTTTACAGGGGCCTGTAGTAACAGGACAAGGGGGGAGGGATTCAAACTAAAAGAGAGTAGGTTTAAATTAGACATTAGAGGGTGGTGAGGCCCTGGCACAGGTTGCCCAGAGAAGCTGTGGATGCTCCATCTCTGGAAGCATTCAAGGACAGGCTGGATGGAACTCTGAGCAACCTGGGATATGGAAGGTGTCCCTGTCCATGGCAGGGGAGTTGGAATGAGATGATCATGAAAGTCCCTTCTAACTCAGGCCATTCTACTATTCTATGTTTGCGGATTGGCTTATAAATATGTTCTTACTCTTTTTGTTTGGAACCAGGTATCTGTTGACTTAATTCTATGTTCCCATGTTATCACACCAAAAAAGATGGCAGGAAATCAATTTTTGCTCATCTTCTCCCATTCACCACTCCACAGGTTTCTTCTACATTTGTCGGCTCTTTCACGTTGTGTTTTCCAGAAAGAAGAAAAATTGCTCATTCACGCCATCTGCTGGAGTTCTACAAATAATAGGAGTCAAAATGGGACCTTTAATAGCAACAGCCTAATGAGCTCCACATCTCCCCAAAGTCGGTCAAAGCTCCTCAAAGCTTTCCTGAGAGGATCCTAAGCCTTAGCTAAGTCATACACATACAGTGACAAGAAGTACACTGAATGCAAGTTGCCCAATTTTCAGGAAAAAAACCCTCTACTGAGCAGTGGTTGAGCAGCACAATAATGTCTTTGGGGAGATAAATCATAGAACTATATAAATTTGGTAAAATTAGGAACTTGGAAAAAAAAGAATGGAAATTTTATCAAAACCAACGTCTTGGAAAATATTAATAGAGAATTCATTGGCTGTTCTAGACATGTGTATTTCAACAAAAAAGACTGAAGAAATCAAAATATTGCTATAGGCTGCTTGGTTTTCCTGATGTTGTGGAAGTAGTAAGCAGGTGGTTTAATGCATTTTTTCAAAGATGTGCAGACTTCCAACTTTTTCTGTTATTGGTAGGATTTAAGCATCTTAAAGTGTTTATATATCTGCTTATATGTGGGGTTGCATTTTTTTTCAATATTAAAAAACAAAAAAGCCCTCAAGTACTATTCAGAGAGCTTAGAGGCTGTCTTACCTGCTATTTAGCAACATTGTCTCTTTTCCCTACAAGCAGAAAGATACAGTGATATTACGCAATAGTTTATTTTACCTTTGGGACATGAAAATCTTTCTGCTTAACAAAGCCATCAAGAAATCTAAAATGACTGGCAAAGATATCAATGTTTTTTCCATATTGAGTGGGTCATAACAGGGCAGCAAAATGACATGGTAATGAAAATCAAATGTCAGCCAGAACATTTATAGGGGACATTATTACTTACCCTGAGTAGGAGTTAAAAAAAAACGTGCTGCCTTTGGTTAACTTATTAACCAGAGCATTCCAGTGTATACGAACTAAGAAACTGATCCTAGGAATTATCCTTTCTGTGACCAAATAAAACATCAGTTCAGGACTTTCCTTCCTTTTTAGCTCTAGTTTAGGGCACGGATACGAAGAGCTTCCAAACCGTATCTCTAGGATGCCGAGGCAGTAGAATTGCAGCCACACACAGCTTGGTAGGGATGTACCAGTCCAACTCCACTCACAAGCTCCTCCAGAGCAAGCACAGGCTGCATTGCAATACTAGATTATGATTTCATGAAATACTAGGTCCACCAAACTGTAATACTAAAAATCCTTGAAGAGTTGATAATAAAATATTGGAATATTCTGATGCGTGAGGCTTCACGGATAAAGAATATTAAATTCTCTATACAACACAGATGAGTTAGTCACAGAAATGAATATTGCATTACTTTGAAATGCTGAACACCTTGATCACAAATCTGTCACAGAAAGGGTTTCAAAAAGGAGGCAGCAATAATAGCAGGCAGCTGTAATTCTCCAGTGTTGAATTCCCTCCAGAGACAGAAAAATCATCATTTAATGCCTATTTCTCTAAGTCATGGAAAACATAAAAAATGAAGCCAACAATAATGGTAAAAAACAGCACAAGAACTTACACTGTAAATTAGAGCTTTAGATAAATGTTATCTGAGTGATTGCTCAAAGAGCAGCAGCTCTCAAAATAATTTCTAAACAATACACAGCTTCAGTATTGACCCCAGTGATCTGATTCTTACCAACTACAGTGTACACAAATCTTTTGTGCAGGATCCATATCCAAATTCTTCACAGGCCCCTACTCTGAGAAAATTCTCTTTCTTAAGATTATTCAGTTTATAATTTACGACAAAAAAAAAAAGGTATGGATTTCTCTCTAAGCTTCTCTTCAAACTGTGGGTTGTCAATCACTGAAAGAAAAAAACAAGGGAGGGAGGGGGATGGAGGGAAGGGGGAAAAAGGCATGCACATTTCCACACACAAAGGTGTAGAAGGTATTCCCTGTGATGGGTACATCAGACACTGCTTTCTGAAATCAAATCCCCAAATTCACCCTCCCCCTTCCTGTCTGTCTTTCATTATGTACTGTTTGTCATATTCTCTTTTCCCGTCTGGTGGCAGTTGTGTACATCTAATGAGTCTTCCAAAACTTTCAGCTTTGCATCCTTCTTTGGTTCCTCAGTTCATTTGCTGTTAACTTCTTAAAAGCTTTCCTCAGAGGCAGTCACTGAGGCGACACGTTTCCACTCTGCAGGTGTAAGGCAGGCATTACTGCTGCTCCCCGTGTTGCTTGCCCTGCTCTAAACCCCAGTTTTATGGCTTTTAGATTACAGTAATAGGCACACACTCTATGGAACAATATTCACAAATGACCCCATGGTTCAGTATTGCTGCATCCCATATGTTTGCTTATGGCAATAAATCCAATTGCATTACTTCAGCTATGGCAGATTTATACCTATTTCCTATCAGTCAATGAATTGACTTTAAAATTTTCTTCAGAGTTTTTCATTACCCATCTGAATCATCCCTTTCATACCTATCAAAATTGGTCTCCATTGATACATACCCTCAGTCCTTACTTTCTAATAATAAATCTCAAATTCATCAGCCCCCTTGCCAGGCCTCTCATCCATGAGTAGCAGAGCATTCACCTGTTATGCCCCTGAGCTGTGGAATTCCCTGAACTCAAGTCTTATCTCCAAATCCCCCGAGCTTTTCTAATCCCTCTTTGATTCACACTTATTAAAAATTACTTTTCATATTTGATCCATTACTGACACATGCTGTAGGCTTTACTAACATAAAAATAGTTCTATTTTCTTTATAGATGATGCACTGACAATGTCAAGACAAAAAAAAAAAAAAAGCCTCTTTATTGGTTTTATATATAGATTGCAAGACTTGCTTTTCTCTATCTTTCTCTTTTGGGGTTAAGCATCAGATCATCTGCTTAGGCTGTGCTGTCCAGATCTCAGCTCTGAGAATAAAAGTAGAAATTCCTATTGCTATTAGTAACATATCATGAATCAAATGCAGACTACTGAGTAGGCATATCATAAAAATCTAATTTGTAGTAAAGGCATTTTACAAAACATTAGCACCTAATTATCCCTATGGCCTAATTGGGTTCTCTGCTCAAGAAAACTGAAACAGAGTGAGAAAACACTCCAGGGCATTACTGAAGGGACTCAGGTGTTCCAGTGTCCAAACTCTGGGCTGGGACAAGGTCTTTTGTCAGCAGTGGGTACACCTGTGTCTTTCCTGTGCACACTCAGACTGCTGTTTATCAGTTTGAAAACACACATCTTATTACAGGAGCCCACACATTATTTGAGTGCTTTGAGGTGAAGCACAAGCAACTCTGAAGCATATGAGGACTGTAACTCCTGAGGGCAGGCATTATCTTGACCCAGGATCTGCATCCAAGTGACCTAAGTTTCATCTCATGCCTTCAGGGTGAAGTGATAGATTTGAAAGCAGGTTTAGCCCAGAGGAACACGTTTGTGGGAAGTGTGTATGAGAGCAAGATTTCTTTTCTGATCACGTGAAATGGCTGCACTTGTAATTATTTTTATTCTCTGAGTTTACTAAACTTAATAAACTGTGAGTTTTCAGCGATTTTTCAAGCCTTGCACATTCCACTGAACTCCATGCAACAGGGAGTGACTGCTCAGCTCTGGCTGCTCTCTGAGCACACACCTGGGAACACTGACTTACCATGTCTGGGACTTGGAAAGAATCGCCATGGGGTGCTTGTTGTTCTGTTACCAGAAATAATGAATAGCACTGGTGAAGGGAAAACTCAGAACAAACAGAAAAATGATGATGATTTCTCCTTCATATTTATATTCTCCCCTAGTTAAACAGTCTGTGACATGGCACAACAGGGTGCATATATTTATCATACTAATCTTTACTGGTTGAGTTCTAAGTCCAAGGTTTGGTCTGAGTCTAATATCAAGTTACCAGCTCAATTTATGGCAATCCATTCACTCACATAACTTATCTGTGCATTGAACTTGCTTTAGTGCTCCGGAACTTCTTCACTGTTTTCTGGTTTCTTTAAAATCAGCATCATGGTTGAGAGAGCTTTCCAACAAGTCTTTAAATCCTCAGGTGCATGTTATCTGGCCCTGCAAATTCAAAAAACACTTTAACTCTGACAGTTGTCATTTCATGATCTCCCAGTTTATTGCTCGAGAAGAAAGTAGTCCTTACACTGTCAGATGTAACTATATCATGCTGGTTCTTTCCAAACCAGAACAGAACTATTTATTGGGTTCTTTTAACTTTTCTGCACCCTGGTTGACAGCTTTACCTCCTTGTCTAGGATAATCTGTGCACCACTCTCAGTCTTCCATGTTTCTGCTGTACCGAAAGGATTTCCTGCTCTTCACCTCACATTGTCATTCTCTCTAACTTTTCCACACATATCTATAACTCCTAATTAGTAAAAAATTATTCCTCCAACAGCTTCTCAGCTCTCAAAATATTTTATGGTGGGTTTAATGAAGAACACTATTCCCTTTCAACTGGTGAAGCTTTCTCACACCATTTTGAAAATGTAATTTTCCTTTGCAACTCTGCAAAAGGAAAAGGTTCAACCTTAACTACAGTTTTTCACAGTACACTCCTGAAGTAAGTTTATTACCAGCTGAAGACAATGCCTCTTCTTACTTAACAAACAGAACCATACATACATTTTCATTCAGAATTTGATATTTATTTCGTTGAGCATTTTACATTTTATTTTAATTCATAATGGATAAATACTGAAAACAGAGAGAGTGCTGGTGTGAACTCTTTTTCTGCCAGAAGTGATTATTTATGGAAATTTTTAAATGGTAAATAGAAAATTTTAAAGGAAAATGTGCCTTTGGCAAGCAGCTCTCTCCTTTTTCACTTTTACTTGTTTTAAAAGTAATGAGGATCTGCCCCTGCCTTGTCTATCAGATGTTACAACATTAGGCCATGTTCAGGTTTTCTTTTCAGCACCTCTGATGCAAAAGTCAATTAGTAGTGGTATGGTAGAAGATAAAAAAGGAACCACATCTGGGGTTTTTTTGGTGAAAGACAGAAAAGCATGTCTTGCATCACTCCACAAAGGTCTGTTGAACAGACTCCTTTACACATTGAGCCAGAACACCTGCTTTAAACTGGTGGTGGCATCAGAAGACAATTAACTTCTTCCTGTGGTCTGTTTAATTCCCCACAGCACCATTCTGCTTGCTGCATCAGGGAATGTCAAAGGGAATGGCCCCAATGCCATGTGCCCCGGGGGCACTGTGCCATCCCTCCAGGGTTTGAGTGTTAAATGCCCACCACTGTGAGTTCAGGCATTTCAGGGATCCAGCTACTTATGCTGTGGATAGTAGGCAAGGGACAACAGCATTTAGGGCTTTGAACTTACTGTTTAGAAACTGTAGGAGGGAAAGTGTCTGTTTAGTTTAAGTTTCTGGAGGGAGAAGCTCCTCCAAGCACAACAGGCAACTCAGGAGTACATACACAAGTGGCTGTTTAAAAATTTAACAAGCAGGCAGTGGAGGCTGCTGTAATAGGTTGATCAAAGGCAAGAGCCAGCATCCTGACAGTGAATGAGTGGTAACAGCTATGATGGGGTTGGACTCTAAAGGACCTGGAAGGCAAAAGCAGTTATTTCTGATGCAACACAGGAAAAGGAAAGATGCCAGAAAAGGACAGTGAAAGAAACTGATCTTTTCAGTATTATCCACCACAGCTACAAGTGGAACAGAACACAATTTGTCAAGGCCAGAGTGAGGGATGTTGCTGTAGCTGAGAGAGATGAGAGGCTGAATGATCTGTATACAAAATCTTGTATGGAAATCTTTTTCAAAAGTGCTAAAGGAGGAGAATTTGTGAGACTGATATGTTGTCCAGAGGCCTCTCTAGCCAAAGTGAGCAGACTGTGGGCCTGACTGCCAGGTGAGGGTTAGAACAGCAGGCAGGGGCTCTTCTATTCCTACTGAGCTTTCCTGACGGCTCCCTGAATGCAGGTGCCAGAGGTGGAGACAGAAGTGAGCTTAAGGAAAACATATAGCTAATTAGATGAGAGAAAGAGGGAAATAAATGTTTGCAAAAAAAAAAAAAAAAAAAAACAACAAAACCCTGAGATCAAACAGCAGGAAGGACACAAGAAAAATAAGCTTTGAGAAGCATCTGAAGAAAGCAGGAAGGGGCCAGCAGGATTAGACCCCTTGTCAGCTTTTCCCTTACTGCTCAAAGCCCCATTACTTCAGTTATTTCATTGCTGTGGCTCATCCCTCACCTGCTACAAAGGACTGCAGTGGAATAAGGATCTCGAGGTGGGGAGCACCAAGGCCAGTTTATGCCAGCCTCAGGTGAGGCTGACAGAACACTGCCAGTCAGCAGGCAGTCACCCATCCTCATTTGGCACAAGCAATCACTATAACTTAGCAAAACCCTCTGCTGGTTGTTGATAATCTGGGAATCTTCTCTGAACAGCAAACTATTGCCTTTTTTTCTTTCTAATGAACTATTTAATTTTTTCCAATGTTCTGCTTAGTCATTCTAAAATATTCCTCTTCCCATTAGCTGTACAACACATGGCACAGTGGGAGTACTCTGTGGTTACAGACTAATTCTAAAACCAATTTAAATCAGTGTGGATGTAATTTACCATGTATATGCCTCTAACATTCCCTAGGCTCTTGTACCCTTTATTACAGTCAGGGAAGCCTTTTACTG
Source organism: Corvus kubaryi (assembly GCF_017639235.1). Lineage (NCBI taxonomy): Eukaryota > Metazoa > Chordata > Aves > Passeriformes > Corvidae > Corvus > Corvus kubaryi. Next base: position 4,159,777 of record NW_024581130.1, read on the forward strand.
TAGTTCTTCAGTTTTCCACACATTACTATTTTTAAATAATGTATTACAAACACTTATGATTCTTAAAGAAAACAAATCCACTTACATCTCTACATCCTGTGAACATGCTAAGTTTATTCTTGCATAAGATTTTGGGTCTAGCTCTTGCTTACAATTTTTGTGAAATATTATAGTGTCAAGAGGAAAGGTGCAAAGAATAGTTCTGTTTATACATCAAAAGAGTCAGAGGACAATCCATTGAGAACAGAGGCAAGAAATCCAGGGAAAGTACAAATCTGAGGACAAATATGGATGACAACATCAGAGGCAACAGCTCAGGGAACAGAGCTTTGGCTGGAAACAAGACTAAAAGGCTTAGAAATAATTTGGAAAAGTAGATTACCAGGTATTGAAGCTAAATTTTAGAAAATCTGGAACGGAAACACAGTTGAGAGGACTTGGGCAGGGCCAAATCCTGCAAGGGAAGGAAAGATAAATTGGGAAAGTTACTTTTGTCACTCTTTGCATGGAATGAATTTGCAGGAAACTTTACCTAGATAGGTGAAATGAGAGGATAGAAGAAAAGTTTTGAGATCTTACCTCTGGATCATCATCTGACAATCAAATTAGAAATGTTGCTGCAAAAATTAAAAATGTGAGTAAACAATTTGACATTGGAAGAGGAGTGTTACCTTGCATAGAACCATACAGTACTTTATTATTTGAATATTTAAGTGACAATTTCTCTGAAAATAGAGAATTTAACCCACAAGTTACCAAATACTTACAGAAAGAGATGACAAGTTGTAGAAGGGAATCTGAATTGAAAATGACCTTCCACTCTCCTGCATAGAGATACAACATATCTACAATTCCCCAAACCCAGTTGCTGCTTGATTTCATAATTTCTATCTATTTTTACCTGCATTAAAATCACAGTTAAAGTCAGCTTGAAGGTAGAAGCACTGTATTTATCTCTCATCTCAAATTTATACAATATTCTTAAGAAGGAAATCCCCAAACCCTGATCTATCTATTTTAGCTTTTGCTGCCTCTTCTGTCCCTCAGGAAGCAGGCTGAGTGCCAGGTCCTGTTGGATAACAAGGATGTAGGACTAGGACTTATTTTCATATATTTAGTTCTTTCTTATCAAATACTGATGCCAATTTGATGTATTTCTTATATCATTTCTGCCATCATCCAAGAGCATTTCACAAAGGCATTAAGGTATTATTTCCTGAGTCTCTGACAATATTGTTTGTTCATAAAAAAGATGAGGTTGCTGAGGGAAAGAGATTAAAAAGGCAAGTCTAAATTCTAATAGAAAAATTACACAACTGGGAGAACCCTACATATTATCCCTTCAAATAATGATGAGAGTGTCCTGAGGCGAGACAAATACATGAGTCAGTGAGCTGATAATCATTACATCAGAATTAAGTTGCACATAGTACAATCATTGTTGAAAGAAGAAAGGGTTATCCAAACAGGTAAAACTGACATCCATAAAGTTCCCCAATGCTACAAAAATCTATTTCCTAGATTCTCAGACTGTAAAGTGTCCTGTGTTTTCTGATCAGTCTCGAAGACAGAAAAACTGAGTACTGCACAGTATCTCAGTAGCATTACTCTCGTGAGCAAAACAAACTTCTTGGATAAGACTTAAGTCATGATAGCAATTAGTAAACTATCAAAGTTACATTAATTTCACCAGTTTGGATGGAAAAACATTCCTAATTGGTAAAATGTAACAACAAAACACCCGATTTAAAATATACATCCATATTTTCAATATATCAGAATGAAGATTCAGATTTTAGGTATCCTGAGTTGCAAATATTTTGGATGTTGTATCAAAGTGAGCATGTGAACCCTACACACGGAAGATGACAATGGGAAAAAAGCAGGTCAAACGTAACCCCTCTTATATCTTCACTGAAGCTTACAAGATGCCCAGAAAGTCAGTGAAGTCCCCAACAACTGGAAAGAGCATTCTGAGTAGACCTGCTTGCATTATCAGAGCCAGCTACAACTGCTTCTGTAGATGGAGGGTGAGATTTAGTCCATCAGCTGTCAAAAGCAAGAAGTAGAAAATAGCTTCAGCTAAAATAAAGTTACTTGCATTATTTCACATAAGGCCCTGTACATTACTGGAGGAAGGTTTAATTCCTTCCTTCCTCTTTGGGCTAGATTTCAAGCAACAAAATGAAAACAATCCCCATGAATTGGTCTCTCTATTTAATTTAGTTTCACTTGGATAAACTACCTATCTGATGGAGATAGTTAAAAGTTAAAAGTATAATATTAATTAAGACAGGAAAAGCATTTCCTTAAATTTTAGCAGAAATGTTAGGAGTATTTCAGTGCTAGGCACGATTATTGAAAAGGAAAACATACAGAACTTAAATGGGACAGTCATTTTAGAGTCCTTGCATTATTTTGTTTCTGCCTTGTTCATCACGAGCTGTCAGGTCATCCTTTTCATTACCATTTCCAAGGACTGTTCAGAGCACAGCTGCCTGGGATGTGGAGGAAGAGTTTCTTACCTTTGCTTTGAGTTCTTAGTTTCTAACAGAATAGTTTCTAATGAAAAACATTGAACAAGAATTTTGTAGAGAAATGTGTCATGTCCAGGATGACCTGTGACCAGAGCTCACTGCTGAGTTTAGATCCAGGATCTAAACCTCTTTTTTTCCCCACCCAGTTCAGAGCAAAAATCTGAACATGCACGTCTCAGATGCAAATTCTGACCAGGAGGAAATCTGTGCAGAGTAGGGGAAAACAGAAGAGGAATGAGGAAAAAAAAATCTCTCTTGCAGCTCCTCTCTACTCAACATACCATGTCAGCACCTCATAAAAGCCAGCCTTCCTCACTCAGGTGTATATGCTCATAAGCACATTAAACAACAGTGAGTTCAGCCTTTTGAGCATGGATCATCACAAAGTACACGCCAATAAACTTCATCTGCAGTGGGCAATAATATGGTTTTCTTTAAACTTTTCAAATATTTTTTTCAGAATTGGACAGCCAGAAACAAAACTGAAGGAAAGAGCGGTGTGGGCTTTTGGTTTTTTTACCAGGAACATCCAGCTGTCCCTTGTTAGGCATAACATAACATAACATAACATAACATAACATAACATATAAAACCAGGGCTGATTCTTTTGCTCAGACATGGACTTGAAGAGGTCATCCAACTTAAAGATGCAGACTATGCCACCCAGAGTTAATTATATGAAACACAGGAAGCCTTTCCCACAAACCAGTTTTCAAAACATCTCTTGTGGCCCGGGATCAAACAAACAAAATAAGTCAGAGCAAGCACTCGAAAAAGCATGGAGAAATGCTACTGGGAAGTTGTTTGTACAGAAAGGGAGGTTTTGTGTGATTCTCACACAACTTAAAAAGTGGAAGATCCCAAAAATTAAATATTAGGAGGGTTTTTGTTTCACTGAAAGAAATGGTAGGTGAAGTGCAGTCAGAAGCAGCTATTTCCAGTTGTAGCACCAACAGCACCAGTGGAATCATACTGTCCTTCACTCATAGGCTTGAAAGAAACTTTCCTTCAGGAAGTTGAAAACAAGCAGTGAAATTCAGGACATTTAAGGAGCAAAGAGCAGCTTACAGAAAAGCTAGAGAAAAGTTTTAGTCAATCTTTTACTATGAAGCAGGATAACATTTCCCCATCTCTGAGTGATTGTGCATCTCTACTTAATAAATAGTGCAATAAAGAATAGGCTGCCAGCACATGTCAGAGCAGAGAAATGCATCCTGAGTTCCTGTTCCCACACAGGAGACAAGGAAAAGCTTGGGTCACCCACACTAGATCCAGGAATTTAAGTTGATGTCTGTTCATCAAACAATTTGAACAATGCTTCTTTTGACATGTAGATTGCTTCTTGAAAGACACCTGCTATACACATTTTTTTCCTTCTTTTCACACCACTAGAAGTGGAAGAGCATTTTCATATCTGATTTTCTATTGAATTATTTTCTTAGTTTAGTTAGAGCAGGTAAAAAGATAAAGCACTGAATTATCCAGCTCCACATTTCTTAGCATTTCATTCATAAGGAAAAGCTTGTTTTTCAAGCTATCCCTGTCCATCTACTTTTCTGAACAAATACCAGCTTCTCTTGGGCTCTTCTCTTCCTCTTGTTTCTTTCTCTTAGCATGAACAACAGTCCAACAACAAATGTGCAGGCAAACAAACATTTTCACAACAGTTTTGACAATTGTTGAAATTAGGCCTTCTTTCCCTGCTTAAAAATGCTGAAATAACACAACCCAAGCCTGCCAAGTATGAGCCTCCCTGTTAAGCTGCGAGTTCATACTTGAGTAAAGTGAAGACAATCAGGAGCTCAACTTGAACTGCCTATGGCAGCAGGGGAAGGGAATGAGGTACCCCCAGAAATGCTGCCCTTTGTGTGAAGATAGGTCACAAGAGGAAGGGTGGAGGGGCTGACAGATGCAAATGCATGCATTTTGTTGCCACAAGGAAAAGGGTTTAGAGAAGGAGAAGAAATTACTGAGTTTCTTACATTCTTCACTGTTATAGTAGATTTTTGTCCACTCACAGCTATCAGTTCATTATTTCAGCTCCAGTCCTACCTGCCACGTTATTCAAGTACCATACAGTAAATTTGTGCTAGGCAGCTTCTCTCCTTTCTACTATTCATATTTTCTAAGGAGACAGCACCATTCTTACAAGAGGAGGCATTTAATTCACATCCCTGCCATGGGCTCCCTGTGTGACCAGAGACAAGCCACTTAACCTTTCAGTGCTTTGGTTTCCCCTTCTCTAAAATGGGAAGAATAATAATGCATTTCTTACCTTTTATTCATTTTGTCTGTTTAGACTGTAAGCTCTTTTAGGGTGGAGGTTATCTGCACTAAGTTACAGGACTGCAGCATTTATCAGTATAAAAATATCAGTTGCTCATTTAAAATAGTTCAGAATTTTTATTTTCATAGATGAACTGAAGTTCAGCACTATCTGAGCAAGTGCAAAATGTTCAAATGCTTTTTTAAAAAGCAAGAAAATTGCTCCACACTGCCTGTGCTTACAGATACTCTGCTGTCAGCCTGTAACAGCGGCGTTTAAGCGCTGCTGCTGTGCCTGGATTCCTGTTTTGTGACAGCTGAGAATCTTACAGATGGAGAGGGGATTAGGGACTGCCTTGTCTCTGAATTCCCCAGTTTTCTTGTTCAGTGCATTGTTAATGTGATTTTAATGTAGACTTGCAGTTATGTTCTTGCTTGATGCAGTGGTCTCAATATGCAGAGTAGCCATAAGAAACAAAATATTTCTTGTTTCAGTCCAGAAGGTGTCACAATTTGGGGGCTTAAACTGCTAATGCTTAAATGCAGCCAGCTACTTTGTATTACAAAGAGAAAGAAAAAGTGTGTGTGTACTGGCTTGCTAAGATCCCTGACTCCCTATTGACACTCACCTAGAATCAAGCACAGACCTTCCACCCTCAACAAGAAGACTTGTGGCTTTTTTTCGACTCGGGGAAATGGACACATTAGTCTACATTGAGTCTCAGCATGGAAAATGGTAGAATTGCCTGATAAGCTTGTGAAAATGGAAAAACATTTGTCTTTTAGACTACCAGCCTCATAGTCATGTCTGCAGGCTTTACTTCAGATGCCACAGTCAGAGTGGCTTTGTTCTCCTTATGTGAGCTCCAACCTCTCCAGGATAGCAGAGGACAAACGCTCCTGGGCTTGGAACCAATTTTAGGGAGTTCAGCAAGGTTGATTCACCCTTCCTAGTAAATTTATACTGAGATCTTTGGGAAGACAGGGAGAGAAAGGGAGTATGAGGGACTGGGATGAGGAAACGTGTCTTGTCCGACTACCAGCACTGTTGAATTATTAATGTTCTTTCTAACAGAGGCTGTACCATGGGTGACAAGAGCATTAGCAATTAGACATGTCACCACTATGAAAAATATTTTCCCCTATTCTTAAGACAGCTAGGACATTCTTATAGTTGAAAGTTAAAAAATCTCAGACCCTACTGAGATATTTCCTGATTAGTTTTTTTTTTAACGTCACACTCAAATTTCTAATACAATCTGAGTTTTGTGCCCAAGATGATGACTTGCATTTTCAGAAATAGCAAAGTTCCAAATCACAGGGACAATACAGCAACCGTTTTAGATTTCACTCAATACTATATATTGCTGACGGCCCAGGTTTTCAGGAAGCTGGAAGTTTGCCTTTGAAGTGCAGGTAGGAAAACATATATTTCAAGAGTTTCAGATCCCAGCTTTATTTTCAATCATCCAAGACTCTTGTTTTTTCCCTTTAAATCTGTCCTCTGTCAGTTCTTTCTGGGTAGCTTCTTTCAGAACTGCTCAGAAATAATCAAGTGACAGAGAACAAAAATTCTGGTGATATTCACAAGTATTCACAAAAATCAGAGGCTTAGAGCAGAGGTTTAATTCACACTCAAATATTTGAAATGTTACTCATCCTGATTTATAAGTGAGAGTGGGTTTACATCAAGGTTTTTATGATACACATTTAAAGCAGTCATACAAAAATAAGAGTTGGGATCAGCTGGAATGCAAAAAAACTAAGCAAACCCACTTTAAATAAATATATATCGTACTAAGAAGAGAAAATATTTGTTTGTATTTTATATATAGGTGTCTGTTTACCTCGACCAATGTGTGATTCTTGGAGTGTCCTGAACAGAGTCAGCAGTTGGACTTGATGGTTCTAATGGGTCCCTTCCTACAGAATATATTCTATGACCTATTCAAAGTTCTATCTGTTTCTTTGTTAAAAGAGCAGTGATGCATAGGAAATAATTTGGATATTTTTGTTCAAAAATTATCAGTATAAATAAGCATCATGGTTTGATACATAATAATAGTTTTACATGCAAACAGAGGCTCATTATTTGCTACAAATTTGGAAGAAAAGCAACATTTTTGTAGGGAGATACCATGCATCCATGAAATACTTGCTATAAAAAAACCTGTTTGTGTTGGAGAGGATGTTGTCTTTGGGTTCTTCTTCTTCAGGGCATCCTGACAACTGGGAGCTCCCTCCTTAACACAGAACGGTTCCTCTTCTATTAACAAGGAGAAAAGATGAGCCTGCACTTTCCCTCTCAGTGCAAAGAACCGTATTAATGCTGTGTAACTTCAGGCATAAATCCTAAACAAGTCCTGTGATCTATAATCACCAGAACCACTACCAAAATCATTTGCTATCTAAGCAGAACAAGGAAGACAACAAACAGAAGGCAAATACTTATTTCTAAATATTTCATTGTAAGCACAAATTATCAGAGGAAAAGTGTCAGGGCTGGAAGCAGCAGAGAAAAGCTGTTCATTTAGTAAACAACTGTAGATGGTAAAATGTAATTATCACAAAAGCAAACTTTACTAAGGGGATAAGTGTGAGACTGTTACAGTAAAAGGTCTCTTTGCATTTCTAATCTGACAGGCTGAAAGTTCTCTGGAGAAAACAGTTCTTAATAAAACCACAGAGGCGAGAGGTTCTTTTCAGCTCTTGTTCTCCACTGAGCCTCTGGTAATAAGCTTACAAAGCAAATTAAACTTGTTTGTTTGCAGTAGTGACCACGTGTGGAAGATAAACAAAAGCCTTGCTCAGTATTTACTGGGAAAGTAATATAAGCAGATTTTAGAAAATTAATCATTCTTGACTCACAAGCTGAACTAATAATCTGGATCCCAATTCTTCTTTCAGCCTTTGAAAAACGTGACAACTCTTTAAAGTCACTTTTAGGGATGAAGTAAAATGCTCAAGAGGAGAAATAAAAGCCAAGCTCATTCCGTGACCAGCTTTCTAATCTTAAGCCTAGATACAGGAGACACCAGAAGCACCACCTCTTTTAAGAGCAACCATACACACACAGTTTCTGCCTACATTTTCCCTTGAGAGTAAATTCCTCATAAGAATCTTTAATACTGTAGATAAATTTATTGCAACATTTTAAATGGGAAACATAGTCTTCAGTTTCTACATTTTTATTTAAATATAGCCAACCCAGTCCTTGCCATACTGCTTACAAATCTATCATTTAGAGCTTTATTGCTACTCAGTTGCCAAAAATATGCATATGCAAAATTTGAATTGTGAAAAATATATCCTAACATGGGACTGGTGAACAAAAATTCCTACCCAGGGTCCTCATAGCTTCTGTGCCCTGAGTGGGCACAGAGTTGTATTAAAAACAAAGGGGAGACTCACACACAATGTCAACAATCAGAGCTGTAGATCTCAAAAGGACAAAAAAAAATAAAGTTGATAAAAAAATGTTAGATGCAAAATATTCCAAGTGCAACCCTCTACGAGGAGTTTTGGAGTAACCGGAAGCAATCTGTACTTCCACTTGCTTCCATTTCACAATGGAAATTGTGAAAATCCCTGCTCTAAAAAGTCCAGTCAGCTTTTGGAAGGTCCAAAAGGTCTTTTGAGAGAGAGTTGGAATTGTTTCACCAGTTTAGCCTGTTCATTTGGGAACAGACACTTTGATATTTTGAAGACCTGCATTTGTTTCTTCCCCAGTCCCCAGGGTCCAGAAGAGCTTCCAACCACAAAATCACTTGCCTGTGTTATAAAACACCAACCTGCTCTTGGCAAGTTATCACAGCTCAGCAACAAGTGTTTGATTGACAAATCTGATGACATTGCTTCCCATTTCTTCCTTGATTCTATTGCTCTTTCTCAGGCAAAGCTCCCACTGAAGCTAAATGGAGCTATGCTCTGGTAAAAATGGTTGTTCCTAATTTAGCAGCTGTGCCTGTGTGTGTGGATTAGTGGTTTGTTTGTGGCATCTTAATCACATCTTCAGATATGATTAAGGAGCAAACATTGTCTTAAGTTTCAGGGCCATAATGCCCTATTGATTTTGAAACAAACTCCCCATTGATTTCAGCAGGAAACTCTACTTTTAAAATGAAAAAAAAGAAAGAAAAAAGAAAAAAAAAATAATCAATGGCATATTATGGTCCTTGGAAGGTAAACAGGACAGGAGAAATCATTTGAAGATGTTTCAGGCATTACAGAGGGATTTTGTTTCAAAACATGAGGAAATAAGACTACTGCATTGTCTGAACTTTCTTATTGATTTCCAGGCTCAAACAATGTGTAAAGTAAAAACATGCAATGTTCATACTTGCCTGAGGGAAAGATAATAAAACCTGCTAAAGTTACGGTGCCAGGCATGTCCAGTGCACAGCTATAGCAAGATCTGTATGATGGTGAAGGCAGAGCGGGACTGTAGTTTTCTCCAGATCAGTTATTTCACTAGAGTTGGTCAGAGAAAATGTCTTTCCTCTAACATAATCTCTGGGAATTTAAGTTTATTTAGGTTTGGCTTTGGGAATTTTTCTGTTATTTTAACTAGAAATACATTTCTATTAGTGCACAACATTTAGGTTTGGAAGAGAGTTCTTTTAGAAAAATAAAATAAAATAAAATAAAATAAAATAAAATAAAATAAAACCAATTCCTAATGAAAATGGATAAAACCTTTAGTTTGTATTACTGTAGGATTTTTCCAAAAGAAAGGAAAAAAAAAGGTATTTAGGTATTTTATTAAAAAAATCTTGCACGCTTTTCCCGCAACTTCCTCTCTGTTGGTCCTGCGAGGAAATTGTAATGAGGAGCTGCCAGACTCCAGCAGAGACCAGTTCTCCTCTCCAAGAGCATCTCTGAACCTCTCTCTCTCAAAGACCAGCAAAACTTTATGGTGCATTAGCCTGTCAAATAAAATCTCTAATATATGCTCTTCAATTCCCGGTTCCCTTGGTGCTTAGCTTTGCTACGCTGTAACTGTCCTCATCAGGTTATTCTCCATGCTAATGCAGGCAATTTATTGTGGTCACTAGCCCTGTAAAAGCTCCGGAGCCTCTTGATGATGAGAGATGAGAGCCATCCATCCCACCCAGGAGCAGCGGAATCATCCCTAACCAAGCGTGGAGAACAAGGAGAGGCAGCCTGGGTCGACCTGAAGTCAGCCATGTGTGCTGTATCAAATAGCACTTAGACTCGGAGGCGAGCCCCTGTTGACACCTCCTCCCTCCGTTTGCTGCTGTTTCCACTCTCACCCAGCTTGGAAGAAGGGCTGGAGCTCTGCCCAAGTCCCTCTCTGCAGAGCCTGAAGCCTGACAAGCACATTTAATCCCCCACGTACAGACTGGAGTCAGGGCTGCCAGACTACAGCTCTCTCTCTAAAGCTGAACATTTCAGCTGCTACTGTCTGAAATGAAGGATTGAGGTCTCTACATGGGACTATAATAGACAAACTCTCTGGATATTGACATAGGTAGGTCTGCAACACACTTGGCAGAAGGTTACATGTTGCTTCTGACAATGTCAAACAGCATTATTCTCTCCACTTCCCTTTCTTTATTTGTGCTTGGATAGAAGATGTTTGATCTTCCTTCCTCAGGAAGATCAAATTCACATTCAAATTACAGCAAGAGAGGCGAGATGTATTCCTTTCATGTCCTGGCACAGTAGTAGCACTGAAAACTTAGAAGAAAAAGATTCCTGTACCTGAAGAGTTTTCTAAAGATCCCACATCTTTGCTTCCCTCTCCCCATCCACCACCCCTGAAAGCAACAGCAAAAAACTCTGAACTGTACAAAGGGAATAAACATTAAATAGAGCTATTAAAAGTCAGGTATGTTTTACTTTCCTTTGTGTTGGTTTTGCCACTAAGTCAACAAATACTGTTGTTATCCACAAATGCAGTGAAAGAAATTAATCTAAATGAACAACTGATTGCTAAAAATGAAGGTTCTTAGCAATCCACTCCACCCTGTGAAAATACTGGAGCATCCCTGTGAGGGTTTCTCTCCCTGCCCCAAGGGAGACAATCCATGCATCCACCCTGGCACCTTCTCCCCCTTCCAACCAGCTGCTGTGGCTCTCCTGGCTGCCCAGAAAGGACACCCCACCCTGCACTTCCATGGGACAGGTTCCCTAAGAAAACACACAACCCTCAGAAAAGGAAAGAGAGAAATTACTTTTCTAACACAATGGTGATGAAGGAACCTTCGCAGACCTTTCTTGAAATGCTCTGTGCTGAGTGTTCAAGGAGAAAATAAAAATGATTGAGATGTTATTTTGTCTCAAAGTGAGGCTGGAAATGCAGTAACATCTCCAATAAAATGCTCAAGGGGGTTTTCAGCTTGCAGTCTTAGCACATATTCATGATCAGTGAATAACCCATGGATTCCAAGGTCTGTAGAAATTCATGAACATGTTACCCTAGGACTGCACAAAAAAATAAAGAAGCTATCACAATCTCTTAGCTTACTGATGAGCTGTGAGTAAGTTTTTAATGACAGATGTACACAACAGATATAATAGTTATGAAAATGAATGTTAGTCAGGTAAATGAAGGGAACTCATACAATACACATTTTAACAGTTTTGTATTTACCTGAGAGACTCAAATGGCTCTTCCAGAACAATTATGTCAATCCAGAAACAGCACATTCCAGGACAATGGTGTCCTAAGTAAAGAAAAGAAAAAGCATGTGTAAATATTCAGAATATTCCTGACACCGCAAGAACCCAATTCAGAATTCAAACCGAAGCTGTGTCCTGAATGCATTGCCCCAGAGATTGGCCTTCCCTGTGGCTCTGAGACCAGCTGAAAGCCAATTATAATATGTGATCCCTGAGAAAGAGGAAACTTCTTTTTTGTTATTCAAAACAGAATTCCTCTGTAACTGTGGCTGTAAAGTGACTTCTTGAATTTCTTTACATTTCAAATGCATCTGCTTCCTTGACTAGTAGCATTTAGTATTTAATAAGAGGATGAAAATGTGATTCCACTTTTAAAAAGGCTCCTGTTATAGGTGGTGAATTTCAAAGCACTCTACTTGTTTCTGCTGTTATTTTTGAGTGTGAATGTCACAGAATAATTCTGCTGTTATTTTTCCATGTTATTTCTTGAGTTAAAAGATCTGACTGCTATACATTCCAAGGTTGCTGATTTCCAGTGCAATTCTTATATATTCAAGCTTACATTATTTATACTGCTTTGTCTGCCACCTTCATACCCAGCTGTCTTCGTCTTAAAGTAAAATAAGGAACTTTTAGGCATGCTTTATACTTAAAACAATATCATATGGCACACAAAGTCCTTGTGTTGTCAAAGGACTACAACACACAGACCAGCTTTGTTCTCTTATTTCAGTTTGGCTCTAAGCTGAAGTACCTGGGCATGTATTCTATTGTACTGCTTGCACTTGAAAATCACAGAGAAGAGTTATCAAGTGCAGTATGTAATCAAATGTAATTAATCAAATGTGTCTGTAATCAGAAAAGATGATCTAACTGAAAGATCATACAAGCTAGTGTCAGAAGCAAAGGACAGGTTAGCGAAACAAAATAAAACAAAAAAAGACAGCAAATGAATCAGAAGAACTACCCCATCATATGGAGTCTGTCACTGAACTAAGGTTACACAGCAACAACAGAACTGTCTTCAAATAATCCACCTCGGTAACATCATTGATTCTCCAGTTCAAAATGATGCTGCTCTTTGGGGACTGGTGTTCAGAGCATCAAAAGTGCTCTCTTCAAAAAGGAGAACTCAGGTGGCTGAAACAATTCTGAGACCTCAAAAGACCTTTCAGCCTGTGGAGGAGCTGGATGGTATTTGCTGTGCAGCGCAGGGATTTGCAGAGGAGGCTCCCCTGGGGTTGAAGCTATCCATGGCCGTGGGCCTGGCCACCTGGGTGCAGGGCACAATAAGGAAGCTCTGCAGTGGAGGAGGCTGGCTGGCTCCAAAGAAAGTCAAGGCAAGAAAGAGGTGCTTGCAATAAGAAAAAATTCTCCATAAACCGAGGTCACACTTTCAAGGGAGCAGTGTCAGCTTTCTTGCCTTTTTTTGAGGTTCTGGGCATTTTAAACAGGCTCTGGCAGAGGAATGACAGGTATTGGGTTTACTCTCTTACTCTATAATATATGATAGCTTTCCCTAGAGTGCACATATTCACAAATAACAAGCAAAGCTTACCACTTCTTGGGCCTCCCATGAGAATCCCCCCGATACTTCTGAAAGACAGAGAGGTGCTGCCAAAGGAGATCACCTGGGTGGATTTTTATTGTTTGTTGTAGGAGAGGGTGGAGTCCTTTTCAATCCATTTCTTTGGACTTCATATAACTCAGGAAACAAAGTGGCAATCAGGTGATAGCTTATAGGACAGTCTATTTACTTCTGATTATTTGTTATTATGTTTATATTTCTATAATTTATTTACCTGTTAACTAAGAAAACACACAGTCAAACATTACAAAACTTGTGCAGAACTGAGCACCCAGTAAACAACTCCCCTATAGTGAAAGTTTAAAAAATAAGTACCTTATCAAAATCAGTAACTTCTAAAGCATCTATCAGTATCAATAACTTGTAAAAGATGGAAAAAACTGACTTTCCATATAGAGACCCCCTTAGTAAGAAAGAAGGGAATTTTTGACAACTTCATTCCCCTTCCCTGGGCGTACAGTGTCTAGTCACTGTAGTGCATATATTGAGTAATAAAAATGTAGACGGGTGATATAAACAAGATGTTCTTTAAGGTATGAATTTATTCTTATTCTTCACTGGTATTGAGACAGAATAAACATTTCCTCATCGACAAATGAAAATTATTTTTATGACAAAAGGAAGAAGGGATAGAGAAAAATGAATTACTTTTCTTCAGAAGGAAAGAAGTTTTCACCTGGGACACCCATGTTCCCTGACACAAAAGAATACTGAGTATTAATTCTGAAATAGCATTCAGACTTTATTACCGCATAGCTTCTAATAGGAATGGGTTGCATTCTGAGCCTGCAAAGTTGTACATGAAATAATCCTCTTCTTTCAAAATAAGTCTTAAAGGAAGTGAAGAAAATTCCATGTTTTCAAATGTTAACTATGTCTTAAAAGAGAGGCTGCATAGAGCTCTACCTTTGCATGGGATTGCTTTGGTGAGGCTAATTTCTCACAATTATACAACATCATGCAAACCGCTGGGGATACTGATTCTATTATGTTTTATTGTTCCTGAGTTCAGTGAATTTCTTTAAAGAGACCATTTTACCAATCAAGCTAACAGCAGTTCCGAAAATGTTGTAGTAATCTGTATTCTTTATTAAGTATACATTTGCTGACTAAAGAAATGGCTCTTGTGTATTTCCATAGGATAATAGCTCTGGTGCTATATTTTTCTGCAAGTCTATTGCATGATTTGCTGCCACAAAGAAATGAGAGTTTTCACAATGAGCAAGATCCATCTGCAGAACCAAACCTCAATTCCACAGAACCCACCTGAGAAGGACCATAAAATAATTGTGTTCTGCTGTTCTTTATTAACGCTGAACATTTAAGTCTATTAAGATGCATTTCAATACCTCGTCCAAATGCAAATGCCTTTCAACCTTTTCAGAGCTGTAAGATTTATCATAGTGTTTAAAGAATGATTGTGCTTTCTTTCTTACACAAACAGATTTGTTTTCATGGGTATGTTCCCAGCAATTAAGTAGCTATAATTCAGTGGGCTTGATGTACTCCTGTAAATGTTTGTGATGGAACTTGAGTAACAGCCCTGGCACATCGACTTTGATTTACTGAGAGATACTTGCAGGAATGCAGCCACAAATCTCACTGCAGTTCACATTGTTAACTACTGGAGTAATTACACAGTTAAAACTCCATACAGTGCAGAGAGCAACTCAGTCTGCATCTCCTGTTACCAACAAGGATGTTGTTTTGTGGTAGCACATGGGGTGACACATGGCAAAAGGTAATGCTTATGAGCACATTTTCATCCCTGCTCTTCCATGATTCTACATCTCAGAAATTAGGTTGCAGAATTAATAAACTGAATGTGAACATGCAAACATGCCCTAGCATATGCAGATTTGAGAGGAAGTTAACATTCAAATACAAGTTCAGATTGCATGTAAATTTGTGTAGGCCCTTAAACTTAGAGGATTTTGCTAAATTTGAATGAAAATAGTCTAATAGTCTGTGTTGTTGAGGCATCAAAACATCCCTCAAATCACAGCAAACAAAATGATACTACAATCAATTCTTCTATTCATCACCGTCCGTTCCTTGTACCCACCACCACCCTGATAAGATGGCAAACACACTGCTACAGCCACTGCTTCTTCCATCTGTCACCCTGTTCCTTGTCCTCCCCTTCATTAGGACAGATTAGGAGCAGCTCCACTGAGTACAGCTGGCAGGGGAAGCATATATGCAGTAGGTCCACCCCACTACACCAGTAATTACTACACAGAAATGAAGGCAAAACACCTTCTTGGGCCCAAGCACTGATGAAGATATTTCCCAGTCACTGGCAAGGTTGAAGAGTAGCAAACTAATCCACAACAACAGAACAATGAAGCATGAAAAGAGTTTATGACATTGATCTCCCTGGTTCAGTATTGTTTTTTTCCACCTATGGGGGCCCCAAATTATGTGAAGCCTCTAATAATACTTCTCCAAAAAGAAAATTCTTTGGTGTAAAAGAATTCCCCAGAACTGGAATGCCCAAGTTTTGTTTTTGTCAGCTTCAAATCTGAGCATAAGTAAAGATAAATAGGCAGGCTTTTGAAATGAGTAAAGTTGTGTCTGTATCAGTAAAGAATCCTTTTGAATTAAGTCTCTCTGATTGGATGTGAAACAGTAATCTGAAGTCAATAGATACCTGGAGGTATTTCTACTCCTCAGCAGCCTACAGAATGTGTTATTCCATTTATTTTCCTTGCACCCTGAAAGAAATATGTCTTACAAACCTAGAGGACAGGCTACATAATGTCATCCCTACAACTCTGAAACCCTTCTCTAAGGTTCAAGCATGGGAATTAGTTGAAGCTAATTGGAAGAAGGAAAGATGCATTGGGTAATAAAATGAAGTCAGTGCAATATATGAGCACCAGGAAGACTGTAATTACTCAGCACTGCTTTGAGAAAAACCTCTGCCTTCATTTTCAACTACCAACTTTCTAGAATTGTTGTGGCAAAATTACCCTTGAAGATAAATATGATTAGTCACTTAAAATATATTTCTGTATTAGGCAGGCTGCCGACTTGTAGGGTATAAAATTTTAACACAGAGTTAGGTATATCACCAACTAGTCAGAAATAATTTCCCTAAATGACTCCCAGCCTCAGACTGGCTTTTCCAAGAGAAAGACCTTCAGCTAATGCTTCTCACAGTTATGAGTTCTCTGGGAAAAAAAAGCCTTTTTCTAATTTGGGATGTGAATGGCAGCACAGCCTGGTTCTCAGGAGGATCCAGGAGTGCCAGGGCATCAAACAGGAGCCTGGCTTCCCTCCACCTAAACCAAAGATGAAACTTCCTTCTTCAAAATCTTCTCACCCTCACTGCCAGGTCCTCCGCCACGGGTAGCTTTCTGGAAAGGTTGGTAGCTAGAGCAGCATTAAACCAGGCCCCACAGAGGGGCACAGAAGGACCTCACAGTTCCAGAGCCTTCCTTATGCTTTGCCTTGGGCCTACAGATAAAACCAACAGCTGGCAGGGAATATTCTAAGTCCACGAGAACTCACCAGAAGGAAAAAAAACTTCTTCTTTCACTGACAGCAAAGGTCTCACGTGCTGAAATAATCTGACCTCCAGAGAGGTGAAGTCCCTCCTTCACTGGGTGGCTGAGTCCCCCGTGGCCTCTGTGCAGGTCAGTCACCAAGGCTTTCTGCAAACCTCTTGCCGTGCCTGTCAATGTGATTTGAAGCAGAGACTTCAGGGCAGGCATCTGAAAAGCTCCTGCCAGAACATAAACACATTTTAACTTGTGCCACTTGAGCAGTTCTGTGAATCCATACTGTTCCGTGAATTCTTGTTTTGGAGAGCTGGCAAACAACATGATGTTTTTCACTTGTATTTAGAATCTCTTAGCTCAAATAACTCCACCATTTTTAGAAGTAAAACTCACATAGCACTCTTTCTGTGGAGCTTTCCTTTACCAGACCATAATGCAATAATAAGGTGTCCTGTGTCTGGGAGCAATTTCAGGAACAGGTATTTTGGCTAAACATACTGAGGAAAATTCTTACATTGGATAATTCCACACAAGAACTTTAGCTGTATGTGAGTCACCCTTCCCTTGTGGTCTGGCTTTAACCTGAAAGCAAGATTTTTTTCCTGGAGCTAGTATAGAGCTTGCTTTCTTTTTTGCTGATGACAGGGGCTTCTTTGTTGTTGTGGTCATTTTCCACACCTGATACCTAAAGCATATTTTGCATAGTGGAATAAACAAGAAAACATGAAACACACATTTTTTACAACATGATTCTCTAAGGCTTTGGCCAAGCCTTCCTTCTGTTTTGCATGATTCCAGGACAACATTCTGAGTGAAAGAATCATGCATTGCTAAAAAGATAAATCTTACATACGATTTAAAACTAGACACAGATACATATAATGATCTTTTTCCCTTGGTGCTATTTGAGGGACTATTACTCTGGCCTTTCAAATTATTCTGGTTTTCTAACCCTATCTGCCCATAATCTATAAATGTATACAGGACTATTTATAACAAAATAATCTGTAGTCACTCAATATATGAGTACTATTTCAACTTGAAATCTGTCTGCATATGACCAAAAAAAGGGAGAAATCTGAATGAAAATTACAAGTTCAACATCACAAGGTTTCTTAAGTCATGTAATTACACCGGTGAACACTGAGCTGAAGTTACACTAACTCATATCAATTGTCATAGAAAGACTTGACTCAAGTGGGTCCTCTACCCTGCAATCCCTTCCTAAATGTGTATTATTCAAGCTCAATAACTAATTTTGCTGGAATAGTCCAGAAGCCTTCCGATATCTCCTTAGAGTCATTACAGCTCTCCAGAGTAGACATCATATTATTATTATTTAAATAAAAACCATGGCCATGACCAAAGGGAAGGTTTTATACTATGCTCCCCAAGCAAGACTTAAGAGGTAACTCCAAATTAACATTATTCCCTGAGAACTGATCAACCTTTATAAAAAGGAACAGTTGAATACATGTTCAGCAAAGATTTTCAATTTTTACCCCACATACAATCTGAGTGCAATAAGTGCCTCAGTTAAACAATATTTTACATCGTATGATCTTCAAACTCTGAACGTAATATTTAAAACGTACTGGTTAACCTTGGCTATAGATTTTAAATTCTCAGCAACAGAACTGGCCAGCAGGTATCAGTGCATTCTACCAGATGGAGATTTTTACATTTATGCATAAAGGCACTGGAAAGATACGAAGTTTTCCTTGCAAGCTGTTCCACATGCTGACTGCTGCAGAGAGTTTTACTGAGGCGAATGTAAGAGGTTATGAAAATGAGGTGTGCTTGAATCCCTTTAAGGATGCCTGAGCTATTTTGCAGACCTGCACTCTGTCAGGGGCATAAAGTTTAACTCTCAGAAAAATGGGGCACAAATCCTTTCCTTACTGAACATCACAAGGACATCTGGCTGGATTATGATCAGAGTTTATTTGAAGTGCTGCATGATGAAAAAAGCCCAAGAATCCAAAGATTATGCAACCTGAAGCCTTGTTACATGCATTTGTTATTATGTTAAATTATCTATTTTTATAATCACAGTAGCACTTCTCCTAGGTCTCCACTAGAAAAAAAAAATGGAAAAAAGTCTTTACAAATTATTCTTGTGCCATGATCTCTCTTTCCCCACATTCAGTAAAATCAAATTGCCAAAATGCAAACAGGCAAACATACAGTATTCCAAGTATTATGTGACAGATAAGGATGATTCTAAACCATTTTATTGTAACCTTAATTCCCCTGACATACTAAACTCAGAAATGAAACTACCCAAACCCTGTAACATCAGCTGCTGCTCAAAAACATTCAAATGAGATACTGTCTTCTGAATCCAGTGAGCTTATCTTGCCACTCATTTAAGTGATTGCACAACTGGTACTACAATGGTGAATTTGGAGCGGCAAAACAAGGTTGCATCCTTTAAATTGTACCCATATATACACATACGTATATTTGACCTTGGAAAACTTATCAGAACACAATAGGCACCTCACTAGATCCACTTTTGTGTAATGTGAGTGCCCATTTTGGATGAGGTAGAGTTAATCTTCTCCCTGGTAGCTGGTGAAGAGCTGAGTTTTGGATTCAGTGTGAGAATAATGTTGAAAACACACTGATGTTTTGGTGCTGAGCAGTGTTTGCCCTAAGTCAAGGACTGTTTGGTGTCTCATGCTCTGCCTGTGAGGAGGGGCACAAGAAGCTGGGAGGGAGCATGGACAGGACAGCTGACCTGAACTGTTCTATGCCACAGAACAGCATACCTAGTATATAAACTGTGGGAGCTGGCTGGAAGGGGTTGTCACTGCTTGGGATGGGCTGGACATGAGTCAGCAGGTGGTGAGCAGTTGCATTGTACATCACTTGTATTTCTTGGGCTTTATTCCTCTCTCCCTTTTTTTCATGTCCTTTTTCTTCTTCATTATTATTACTATTATTATTATTATTATTATTATTATTATTCATCAATGTTTTTCATTTATCAGACTGTTTTTGCCTGAACCCATGGGGTTTATCTTTTTTTCTGATTCTCCTCCTTCTCTCTACTTCCTGTGTGGTGCTTATTTGCCAGCCAGGGTTAAACCATGACAGTGAGGTAGACATCAATTTGACTTAATCTGTTCTGCCCTTTACTAGATTACAAACCCCTGCAGAATTAAATACTGTTAATGAGCTTTGGACTATATTCAGAAAGCCAGGTCTTGGGAAAAAAAAGGAGCTTCAGTTCAGGCAAATGCTTCAATACAAAGGTATATTAAAGTACAGAATGTGAGTGGATTTGAGGGAACAGAGTGATACCTACTGAGCCTCTTCAGAACCTACAGGCTCGACACCACAATGCCATGTTAGTGCTCTTGACAGCTAAAAGGTGGCTGCATCGACCAGGGACCAGAAGAGAGGGGAAGAAAGGGAAGGAGAAGGAAAAGAAAAAACAATTTTCAAAAGACAGATATTGCTATTCCTATTGAATATAGGAAGCACAATTTTTAGTTTTCAGCTGCTAAATTTAGTTCACTGCCATCTCACTATCAGAAGAGAAAATAACTAAAACAAGTTTGTGAAAACAATCATGCAGGACCTCTCATGGGTTTGCATGGTTTGTTTTTTGGTTTTTTGTTGTTGGGGTTTTTTACATAAACCAGTTAGTGTCAATCCAGTCTGATGAGCTCATAAGAAACAATAAATGAAACTCCTACCTTTTCCAAATCACTCCTCTCCAAGCCAATCAGGTAGTTTAATTGAAAAATGTTAAAGGGAAAAAAAGATCATGATCATGATCTTTGTCTTTACAGATTTTGTATTAGGATACCACACAAGCTAAAAACTTACAATAATAAGCCGTGCTAAAGAAAATTAGGAAGAAAAATGGGATGAAAATAGAATGCAACAATCCCAGAACATGTTAAGTTTTTTCTTAAGGCAGCAGCTGTACTTTTTCTCGTGCCATGTTCTGTTCTGTTTCTACTCACCCATTGGAGAGCTGCTGTCACAAGCCACAAATTCCTACCACGTTCTGTGGTGTCTGGGATCCACCAGGCCAGGCCAGGCTAGGCAAGGATGACACAATGATAGAACTTCATCATCTTGTGGACCTTGGTGTTCCCTGTCTTATCCTCGTGTCTTCAGATGGATAATTGGGCTCTGCCCATGTCAATGATACCTTTATTGCCACACTCTTACAATATCCTGAAGCTGAATTCATGAGATCCTGCTGTTTCTGCTTTGCATTGCACATGGACTTGCTTTCAAGGTGGGAGGCTCCTGGAAGCAAAGGGACACAACTCATTCCATCATGCGTTCGTGTAGCCAATGGTTAGGGAATTTATTTTCCAGTGAAGTTGTTCAAGGACTGTCTCAGACTCCCACAGGAGAGGTACAGGCTGATTTTCTGCCCCTCTCTTATTCTAAAGAATGCTGGGCTAGGCTGCTTTTATAATGAAAATACCCATGCATGCAACCCACGTTTTTAAAATTACAGTAATAGTACAAGTAGGCTAAGATGGCTTAAGAGGGGGCCTTATGGGTACCTGTTCCTTTTACTGATGTCCAAAACAAAGACCAACCAATTAAAAAGTGCTTTTCCTTTCCCTTTAAAAATTGGGGAATAAAGAGGCCGGTTTACTTTATTCCTCTAGACAGTTTAAAGTACAGCTGTCTAGCTGGTGGAAAGAAAGCAGCTTAGCATATGGTGATTCTTATCCCAAAGAAGACTCCTTCCCTGCTGTTTGAGGATTCTTTTTTCTTCTCCCCCAAACCCAACATTTGATAGCTGTCTAATTCCTGACTGAGCTGCACACAGCTGCCTCACTCCATACAGTGTGTGACCCAGATATGTAGCTTACTGCTTTGCAAAGCACATTCCCCTGCACTGACAGATAAATCAGTTTCTTGTGGCTGCTTAAAAATAGCAGCTTTAGCTGCTGGAGAAGTTCTCAGCAAGTGCAGCCAAAACACGAAAGGGAGTAATCCACCATGCTCTCAACAAGCCAGAGGAGAGCCTGATGCACAAGTTATCACCCACATACAACCCCACTGGCACAGCAACAGAGCTGCAAAATCCTCGAGGCACGGCAGAGGCTGTCAGCAGCACTAATGTGATTAGTCAGGGGGATCTGCTTGTTTTCCTCACACAGGCCTGGGAAGGGTGAGCACCTCTCAGTTGGGGCACTCCCCTTAACTGGGTCATCTCTGCTGTAGGACCTAATGGATATAAAAGCTGTCAGCCCATGCTAATGCTGTCAGTGCCAGCCTGATAATCTTGTCACTTTTTCTCAGGTGTCAGCAAAATTGGGCTCGGCCAAGAGGTAACTCAGCTACTTATGTCTATGCCATAGCTTTTGGCTGAGGGTGCTTGTTCCACTTCCCACTTATATCATGTTCCATTACTGACAGGCCCCTGAAACAGAAATGAATACGTAAAAAAAGCTTGCCCATACTACAGCTCTTTCCCACACTGAAAATATTAGAGACTAAAAGATTGATAAATTAGTGAGAAGCATCTCCTTCTACCTAACCTAATGCAACATTTCTCCTCAGACCCTCCTCCAAATGTTTTCGCACAGAAAGCTCTAAAATATAAGAAGCATTATAAAAAAACCTAATAGTACAGAGGTGGCTTTAGAAACTAGCAGAGCAAGAGGATCTCAGGTGCAATCCTTCATCTAGTCAGTACACCATCATTATCATATCTGTGAAATAAGTATTGCCTGCTTTGAGGTGTGTATTTCTTGTTTTCTTGTTTGTTTATTGTTTTGGTTTTTGATGAGACTGGGAATGTCATTAGGAAGTGGGAGCTGGCGATGATGACTGCATAACATTTGCTACATATCCTCCCTACTTATGTGAAAATAATAATTTTTGGTTGTGCACTTTGTGTACCGTAAAGGCCATGATGGGTGTCTTTAGAGCCCAACATGGGCCCCAACTGAAAAACCTGAGCGGAGCAAAAAGAAAAAATCTTCAGAAAGGTGAATTCATCCACTGCAGTAATTAGGTCAGAAAGGTCTTTGAGAAGGTCAGCCATTCTCAGGAAGTGTTTAATCACTCAGGATGATTGGGAAGTGTGTGCACATACACATCCTAAAGAAAAGAAAAATACTGTTGTGATGGATTCCCCTGAAAATATCATATTAGACCCAGAATATTAGACCCATTCAATTTGATGGGTATGTTTATTAAATTCAATATATTTTCCTTGAAGCCTGTCAAATCTTGAATATTCACAGTAGACTAGGCAAGGTGAGCTAAAGCAGCAAGACAAAAAATGAAACTCCTCTGACAGGTTAAGTTTTGGGGCACATGCTGCAGACAGGAGGTCACATTCTTATCAGAATAATCCATTCTGACCTTAAAAACCTTTTGAACAATATGAAAATCCTGGCATACCTAGACTTTTCTCCACACTGCATACTGCCCAAAATGAAAACTTTAAGATAGCTCTCCAACCATTATGACAAAGATTTTTCTGTCACTTGCCTGTCCCAGGTATTAGTAAACAAAAAACTAATTAAAAATGGAATAGAAAAAAGTATAACCCTTTTTCACTTCATACAACAGTAAAAAGCAAATATTCTCTCAGTTACAACACACTGGATTATATGAAAAATGACAGAAGAAATATTTTTTTCTGTTCCTTTTTGTTGAAGACATCATTGAGTTTTTTAATGGCTTTGTGTCTTTGCACACTGCATGAGGTTACCCCCACTTTGCTCTTCCCAGGGAGATCAGTCAGCAGAATGTATTTCCCCACAGGTACAAATTCCAGTGGCTTGTCCTCCAAACCAACAGGGAACAGGCCAGCTCTAGTCTGGAAGCCACAGTGGTGTGGAGTTCATTCTGAATTGAAATGCAGTGTCTCTCATCCAGCTTATGGCAGGGCCAGCCCTGAATTCATGCACTTGTGAAGCTTCCAGATCCCAGCTGATCCTCTCTGAGTGCAGGCTGAGTGGGAGCATGGCTGCTGCTCTCACAGGAATATCGAGGATGCTCAGCTTACACAGAGGCTGCACATTTGTAGCTCACTTGTGAGTCAGTCCTGCTTGCTGGGAGCTGGCATCCTCAGAGGGCTTCACAAATACTCCTTTCAGCAGCTCTGGCCTTAAACTTTTCCCTTGCCTTGTACCTCCTATATCATTCCTGTTCCCTTAGTGCCACCCATGTTAGCAATTAGTAGGGTTTGAGGGAGCTGGGCAGTAAACCTCCAGTAAAATTGATACTACAGTCACAACACTGGCCTTAGTGGTATCCAGGCAATAAACCAGAAAAGAGGAAGAGTAATTGCTGAAATTAATTGCTGTTAAAAAAAAGAAAGGAGCAGGGGGCTGGATGAAATTGTGCTCACTCTGTTAAACTGCAAATATACTGCTAGCACTGACTTTAGTCCCTTTCAGAGCTACTGCTGAACTCAGTAAAAGCAGGTGCAGACCCTTTGAATGCAGAATAATCACTTCCATGATGAGGACCATCATTTCCAGTATAATTTTCAGGACAATTAAGAGGAACACCATGGTTGCTAGCACCTTTAACTTTATTTGTGGCAGCATCTGTGGCACAATGCTGCTGAAACTGGTTCCTCTCCCGGGCCAGTGCAGAAGGGTTATCTGCTCTCAGCTGGCATATACACCTCAAAGTGCCCAATGTAACTCACTACCAGGTTGCCACCATTAAGTCAGCTGCAGATTGTCCCTCTTTTAAAAGCAAACCCAAATAAAAATACCGACAATTTAACTCATGATTTCTCCCATACAATGTAATTAAACGACAAGAATGTCTTTTGTTTCCACACACTGTGTGTACAAAATCCAAGAGGACTCTTTTAATGGAAATTTTCTGCTGCTTTTCATGAACTGCTAGAACCTAGTTGCAGAAAGCAGAACGGGAAATAAGTAATTTACAGTCCTGTAAGAATCTTATCACTTTGGAACCTACAATATATTAATTGCAAACCTCAGCATTTTACCAAATGATATCAAGAATTCCTTCAATGAAATGGTCTGTCACTATTGACTCCAAATCAACATCTAACTTTTAGCCAATACAAGGTTAATTGATAAGACTTAGATATATTCCTGTAAAAGGCAATACTTATTTATGAAGCCTCACAATATGTTTTTGGAGTCAGTAAGTATTCACATTATCCTTAAGACAGAAGAACAAGGCACAGTGTCTGTAACTCACCCGTTTGTCCTTTATTAACCCAAGGCATAGTTACAGGAACCCACACCACCATCACATTTTACCAATAATCCTTAAAGTTTTCTGTTCCACTATTTTTCATGCAGGTTTAGAGCTCTTCAGGAAAGAGAGAGGAGACAGCACTGAAAAAAATCTTCAGCACATGGCTGAAGTGAGAGACTTAGTTTAGAACTACCTGCCTTGATGCTCTCTGATGATTCAAAGTAGCCAGAGTTTTAGAAAGGCAAGAAGTTCTTGCACTTAAATAGGAAGCACTTATATTTATATTATCCTAAAGGAAAGAAAAAAAGAAAAAAAGAAGTCAGTGATGGCACTGTGGTAAGTTAATTTATATAATAACTTGTTATAGGTATATATAAAATCTCCAAATCTTAAAACATCTGACAACTTAGGTCAATTTTATCTTTAGATTCATATCTACTAGAAAACATGTAGCTGTATCAGTCAGTTTAAAACAAACCTCCTTAAGAAGTGATCATAATTTTAATTTTTCTGCAGTTCTGGAAATGCACATTGACTGCACAACCCCACTATTACTGCAGAGCTTTAATCTCATTCGTACATTCTGGTTATTCTCCAATGCTAAACATGCCTCTAGCAAAGCAGAGCTCAGCTTATTAGCACAGATTTTTAATCATCTTTCACTCCCTTTTCTCCCTCATTTTATTTTTTTTTATATTATCCCTTTTCAAGTGCTTTCTTTTTCTTTTTTGGTTAGCCATTAAATTTAAGATGATCCAGTACATAAAAACCTGAATTATATCATTTGGCAATAAATACATTTAACTTAAAGATTTATTTCTTTGCTAACTATGTGTTCTTCCCCAGCCACACTCCAAGGTCTACTGTAATACATCTGGTTAAACAATCTTGGTTTATTTTTCTCTAAAAATGTGGATTCCTGCTGGCAGCAAAATTTTATTGCAGAGATATTGGAAAGTAATATCTGTTCACTCTAACAAGCTCTCCTGAATCCATGCTATCAACTAGAAACCTGTTGTGGGCCATTTGTTTGTCTTTTTTCCCCCTCTCTCTTTTAAACAAGTGTAATTGGAGCTGGAGCAAAAAGGCATCTTTGAAGGGCAGATCTGGAATGGTCATCCCTCAAAAGTGTTAGGCAGTGCTCAGATGCCATCAGTCAGGGCCCCTCAATTCCCTCTTAGATGAGAGGACTGTCTGTCTCTCATTCCAAATGTATTTTGACAGCCAGGTTTTCCTTCAGGTTTCTGAAAAGAGAATATATCCTGACCCAATACCCCTGCTCCCATTAAGACAAAAAACCACCCAAAACAACACATGTGAACAAGGAATTCTTCACTAAGATAACTCATCTTCAGCTCTGAAAACAGGGCTGCCTCTTTTGGACACGGCTGCATACAACTCCCTTGAAGCAAGCACCCACTCTCAGAAATTCACTGGTCCAAATTCTTAGCTTTCCACACTGGCTTTTATGAGAGAGTGATTCATATTCCTTACTGAGCATAAATTAAATGGAAGAACACAAATTCAGCTGATCTGAACTGCCACTACAGTTAGAGTTGGAAAGCCAGGGACATTCACACACTGACTAATATAATCGTGATGGAGCTTAAAAGAGCAAAGACAGCAGCAGAGACATCTAATTTAATATACTGCTAGAAAGGAGAATTTTATGTCATAAGCAATTGGTGGGTTTTTTTGCCATAGCTGCTTAACTTTCCCTAATATTGACAAGATAAATTTGAACCAAGATTGTTTAAAGTGACAATCTTTGCCCTTAATTACAACTTGTATTTGAGTTAGGTTTTTTCCCAACAAGAGATAAAGGTAGGAAAAGTTGCTTTCAGAAAAATAAAACCATAACATTTTCCTTTTTACAACTGCTGATTTATATTAACATAAGGAAGATAGAAACTCGTAAGAGAGAAACTCTTGTCATCCACAAGGCTGGAAAACAAAGGAAAGCAAAAAGAATTAAATACGTGTAAACATTTCCAGTATGAAGGCTACACACATTGCCTTGAATCGTTCCAAGCTCTCCTTTCTCTGTTCTCCATTTTCAGATTACTCGTATTAATTTTTTCATGTGAACAGGTTTTCCACTTGGGATAGTGATAGCATCCATATTTCTGCTAAAAAGAAGATGCCTGTGAGCATGTAAAGAGTGGTCAGGGAGAAATCTAAGAAGGTTCAAGTAATTTTTTAGACTTTAAAATTTTTCTCATTGGTACTATTTGAAGCCTGCAAGACAAATCTGATTCTCTGTATTACTATTCCTCCTAGAACTCCTTTGCCCCGTTGGCAAGGCTGATTGGAATATCATTACATTTCTACTTCTAGGACTTGGATTTTTCCTACACTGCTCTTTTTTTGGTACATTGAAACATTTTTATTCCCCTTGTATCTTTTAAATATATCAGATTACTATAATAAACAATAGCTGACCTTTATAGTCATGCTGACACAGACCCATAAATCTTGTTTGGTCACTTACTTCCTAGTGATTGTAATAAAATGGGAAGACTTAACTGGCTTTTTTAGCCTGTAGGTTGTGCCCAATGGCCTGAATGTTCATGCACTGTCCAACACCTGCTGTAACTGAACTCATCATTGGTGAGGCCTTCTGGTAACCGTTTGAATACAAATCAAATAGCCACAGCTGGCAGAACAAGCTGCAGGTTTTGGGCTTGGTTTCCACAGCAGGAGCAACTTTGGCCCTCCATGATTAGCAGCACTTCAGCTCACCACACTGTTCAGCCTTCTCTTCCTTGATACCACCTCTCTCTGCTTTGCATCTCTTCTTGGGTTTCTTACTTGGCTGTTCTCAACACTTTCAACCTTTTACCCAGAGAGATTTAGAAACACATATCAGAGGATGTTCCAGCAGTTGGGAGCTTCTCAGATGTTTTGGTCAGAGATGATTTATTCAAATTCAAAAAGCTCAGCAATCCATCTATTCTGCAAATAGATGCAACAGTGCCTGAGGGTGTGTTATACAATAATGATTTAAGGCATGGGTACATACTCATACAACACACATGCTCCTCTGTCACAGAGCTAACTTTCTTCCAAGCAACAAAACTGTGCCAAGTTTATCATGACAACTCAAGAGTCAGGGAGGAAAACAGGAAGTTCAAAAGAATGAATTACCATCTGCCAAGAAGCTGTGTACCTTGACTTAAAACTTATTGTAGTGTAACTGATATGCATCTTTGCGTGTCTAGACACAGAATCCCTTTTTCCTCAGTTACAGATATTGATCAGACAGACTATGAAAGCAAATTTTCAGATGTTCTTCATCTGCACGTATCATTTTGAATGCATGCTCTGCCATGAGTTTCTTCACAACCACAGAGCTATTCCTTTCATGCATATGGTCTGTATAGAAAGGATAAGAATTAACTATGAAGCACATCCTGTTTATCAATTTTTCTGTCAGGAAAGATGATGAATCCAATGCAATACCGATGGATTTCTCAAAGCTTGCAGAAACATCAGTCATATACAGTTCATGACCGGGAGTAAAGTGGGAAAACAATAAAACATGAACAGAAATCCTCTTTGAAGTTGACCTGTAACATGACTTTCAGTTTAATTCCTATCTGTTCTCACATGGGCAACTGTCCTCCACATGGGAAGATTTGTCACCAGGTTCTGTTGGGACTATTTCAAATGCAGCATGTATGCACTGAATTGCAGCAGTTTCAGTCAGGAAAAAGTTTATGAGCACATTGAAATAAAAGTGAACGCAAGATAAATTTTTGATCTAAGGAATGATCAGTATGCCAAGAAAAAATGGCTCTGTTCATATCTGAAACTACAAGGAATTTCACCAACTATTAACATGAAAAGTTACATGTATTGGAAATTCAAGTTATTTTATCAGAAGATATGATAAGGGCAAAAACATATCACCCTTACTTGTGTGTCATGATCATTTTTTATACCTGAAAAAACAAACCATTTCCATTTCAGAAGTCTAAAAATTCGAGAGTAATATCACCTAACATCCTCATCTCCATTTATGCAATTCTGCTTAGAAATCTCATAATGAGCTTCTAATTTACATCAACCTGAAAGAGCTAAAACGCCAAAGATCTGGTTTAATGGACACTTGAGCCTGGGAAAACCTGGAGGGTAAGTATGCAATTGTCAAAAGGACCCAAATAAACCCAGGACACCTTTTGCAGGCTGACCAACACTTATGACACCTTTGGCCCTTTTCTGTCATGCTGCTTTGCTCTCTAAACAAAGGGAGCAGACCACCAAACTGCCACCTTGGGCAGATTCAGAATGCTGGTGAATAAAGCAGCCCTGTATTCAAGGAATCTACCTCTAACCCAGCATCTATTTATGGATACAAGTAACCTACATTTTAAATTTGAAACTGTCTCATTAGACAAGCCTAGAATGGATCTGACCTGCCATAATACACTTTGAGCAGCCACTCACTAACATAGAAAATATTTAAGGCACTGGGATCATAGGTCTTATCAAATGGTCTGGATCTACCTGTAAGTGAAAGGAAATTTCCAAAATGTCCCTGCAAATGCAGCTTCAAAATCAAGTTTATAAATCTGTCCTGCATGAATACTAGCTCATACCACCAGGACAGGGAGCAATGAATTATTTGAAACTGAATCCTAACTGTTGTTGACTAAATATGAACTCCTAAGGGGACTGTAAAAAGTGGTAATTTAATTTTAAGTCGCTTAAGAGATGCTGAGTTTCAGATACCAAAATAAAATTGCCTGAAAATTCCTTGCTGATGTTGTACATGTTCCAGATTATGACCAAAAAAAAAAAGCCTCACTCTTATCTAGCAGATTTCTTAAATCAAACATTGAGCTATGCTCAGGAACTTGAGGGCTTACCTTCATCCTCAGTAAATCTAGGAAAACATTTGCATCTTTGTGTGTTTTAGCACAGGCAGAGAATTCCATTGCCCCCAAACACCCCCAATCTGCAAATGTGTCAGTAAATTAATTCAAGCCATATGGAAAAAAGGTGTTTGTTTTTGAAGAGCAGAATGTCTGTACAGAATGCAACAGACTGTGTGACAGCAGAAGTTTCTGTTTAGGTGAAATGCCAGGCAAAAGGATGCACTTCATCCCAGCACATAGCTGGAATAGCACATAGTGCCCATTCTATCCCAAAAGCAGTATCCCTATTGTCCAAAGGCCCAGGCTCTTCTGAGGAGCAGCTCTCTTATTCCTTCATCATCTCATATCTTTCAATACAAGTTTACTTAAAAGGTTCAAGGCTTGCAGTCCTAGTGGAGGCAAATTGCCTACCTTCCAAACTGGAGCAGAAAAACACTCAAATACAAGAAGTGCTTCATGACAAAAAACGCACATGAAAAATAATTTGCAACCTGTCTGCTTTCAACATCCTTCTTCTCACTTTTCTCTTTAATCTGATAGCAACAATAGACTGACTCCAAAAAACTAAAAAGAGAAAAAAAGAAATATGGTGTTACTTGAATGTCATAGTTGTTTGAAACATTCACTTTTCATAGACAGCAAGGAGTGGATATTAATCATTTTATGACATCATTAACACCTTATATTAAATTTGACCTGAGTGACTAAATCAATGCTCTTTAAGATCAGGGTTATGACTTGGTCTAGTAGCACTGGAAGACACGTGTCTCATTTCACAGCAGTGAGTCGTCCCCTGTTGCTCAGTGAGGCTGTGTCCGTAAAGAGCACTGCAGTGGGACATTAGGGACACTCAGGCTCATTCCAAGCACAGGATACACATGGATCACAAAAGCACTGCTGCAGAGCTAGGAAAGTGTCACACTTTTTTGGTCTGATATTCTGTTTCCAGGTCTGAACACTGCTGCAGGTACCCGGTGCAGTTTGCTGGGCTCTACACTAAGTCATCTAAATAGAAAAAAAAAAAAATCTGTTGTTCAAAACCTCATGAAAAGGCCTTGTCTGCAGTGAAAAATTACAACATATTCGAATATGGCTTCAGGAATACTAGGAATTTGGAGAGTTTTAAATGCATCATATCAAGGATTGCTGAATTTAGCAGTAGTCAGACACTGTTAATTCAAGGTTTGGTTTTTGCTAACACTGAGCATAATCTCTTTGAAGAGATTGGATTTTTCTTTTTTTTTTCAAAAGGAAGGAGCTTACAAGTAACAAGTAGTGGCTAATCCAAAGTATATTCCTAGCAAAAATAAATGAGGAGTTGTGCTTCTATCGGTCACTAGGTCAAAGCACACTGTAGTCTTCCCTGTAGTGTTTACCCAGACTTAAACTAAAATTCCAACCTTTACTAAAATTTGTATTACGTTATTTACTACATTATGTAGTGCCTATAAAAGCTTTTTCTCCCTCCTGCTGTGAGTTTGCTCTGTGCAGCCACATCCAATACTGCCTTCATTTCTTGACCCCAGTGGGTGCTCCAGCATGATGTGATTTTTGCTAGAGCCAGGCTCGGGCAGGTCACGCACACTCTGCCAGCTCCTGGAGCCCTCCCGTGAACACAGGAAGAGAAGCCTGTGCAAAGGCAGGTAATTACAAAGCTAGATAAAGCTCTGTGTGGGATTGTACACTCCTGGGCTTGTCCATTCCTTACCATTCACAAGGCACAGAAGCTGGAAAAAGAATGATTCCGAGTAAGAAAGAGTTACCAAGCTAACAAACCAAAAAAATCCTTTGAAGTTTTAGACCCGTTTAGTCATTCTGCTTGTAAGACCCTCTGTAGATATACCACCTATACTGTCAGCTTCAGGGGTTCAGCCTCCCAGAGTATGACAGTGTGCAGTAGATTCCATAGCAGTGAAAACCAGGACAAAAGCTACCATTCACACTTCCAATGGAAGCCAGACGACTGTAATTATAAATGGAGTTAAGAAGAGCCATCTCCTTCTACCCAACTATTCTAGGAATTTTTGGGGGGCAAAAATGGTAAGGAAGATAACAAGCATGCTGAGAATCTGTGTTAGGTGTTTCTACACATCTTCTACTCTGATCTCTACTTTTTTTAAAAGGTTTTCTTTCAATACTGCCTGCCTGAAAGAACAATTTTTTTCCATCTTTCTTTTAAAAAACAACAGTGTATAGTTAGGTCTTAAAGGGTTAGAAAAGTCAAACGAGAAATTATAGAGAAATGAAATTATTTACTATAATTTAGTAATTAGATGGCTGAGGTTTCTCCTTGTTGCCACACCACGCCCATATGATGATCCCAAAATGAACAACCTATATTTTCAAACATCACACAAAGGGAATTTCCAGCAGGGCTAAAAAAAGATTGGGAAAAATCACTTTGCAAGTCAGTTCACTTTATTTTTAAAAGCTCACCAAGGTCACAAGCCCAAGGAAAGCTTAATTAAAGTCGATGGAAGATGCAGAAGCGAGGCAGAAAGAGTAAGATGGCAAGAAAAATCATTTTTTAAAACATATTAGATTATGTGAAGCCAGAAAGGCTTGACACCATCAATTTCAGAAATGGGTTAAAGATAAGGAACCAAGTATTGTAGTAATTACAATGAGGCAAAGCGTGCTGTGAACATCTGCTACACACATCCACTTTCTGATTCCAAGGGATACAATGAAGTTTAAGACTTAAGGGTGTCTAAACCCAGCAGGCTTTCATTAGGAGCCACATACAGAACTCCCAGGTCTACAATGAGGAGAATAAAACAAAAAAACACCCAGACCAGAGGTGTTGCTGGGCAAACATTTTAGTCTTTCCTCTCGTTAATTGTTAGTAAAACCCATAATATTTTGCCCTATACATCTTTGTATAGGGCACCCCACTCTACCCCACTCTACCCACCACCATTAGTCCTGGAAAAGCTGTGAGCATATTTCCTGCCCAAGATGACAAACAGCTTTCCATCAAGCTGAGAAGCTGTCTCAGAAAAGAACAGAACATGAAAAAACCCACAAGCTCAACTAGCACTTATTATGCATAAGATTATTGGCAACACTTCAAGATGCTTTCATAAAGCTTCTCCTCATCATTATTTAATGACCAAGAAAACTCTCCATAGATAAGGTGGAGTTATGTTTAAAGCAGTCTTTTACACAACTGCATCTTAAACTCACTTGAATGGCATAAGGTCAATGCTTGAAGGTGTAATCCCTGTCAACAGAGCAATTTCCATTATCTGGGTGAAGAGTTTGCATCTTAACCTCTAAGACACTCGACTCCTCTCAGTGCTTGTGAGCTCTGCTGCTCTCTGCTGCAGTCAGCAACACCTCAGAGGGATGGAAGCTCCTTACATGCTGGATGCCAGCTATAGACCTATAAAAACTTTGGAAACTAGCACAAGGAAAAGCTTTCTGAGGCTTTGTGCAGAAACACACAGGTGTCTGGGAGCCCATATGCCACTGAATTTAACAGTCAGGGGCATTTGTAGAATGAAGATGGGGAAGGGTCCTCATCCAAGGAACTCCTCAAAATCTCCCAGGAAGTTTTCAGATGAAAGATGAATAGGATTATTCCCTTGCTTTTTAAATAGAAAACAACTGATTGATCTTTTTGGAAAAGCATTTGAAAATACAGCTCAGTGTTTTATAATGCAGAGCTAGAGACTCCTGGGGAAGGAGAAAAGCTGCCTGACTCTAAAATGTTAAAAGCTTTTTAGCTTGAGGCAGTGTTGGCTAAGGGAATATTAGATTTGTAATCAATATTACCAGCCCCTCTGTTGTTTTCCAGATGTGTTCATTGATTATTAGTTTCAAACAGTAATACTTAGTCTGAATAAAATATAAGTAGTTAAGAAAAGCCCAAACAATTATTAAATAAAAATTAATAAGTTAAAGAGCTCTATGGAAACCAACATCTACTACACCTTTTCTTAGCGTGTTGCTTCCCTTCTGGAGAATGCGACACTTGCTCAATAGTCAGATGAAAAAGAGGATGAAGGAATTATATCCAGCTCTGAATTCTGGAGGACTCTAAAGTTACCTGTTTACTTTTAGAATTACTTATCTGATTACTAGCCAAGGAAATAATTTAACCAAATACCAATATTGGAATAGGTTCAATACTGCTACATATATGAAACCCATTTTCACTGTTAATTTGACCACACTCCTCTCGTTCACCACCAGTCAAAGCTATAGAAGGAAACCATTACCTCTTAGGTAGCATGTGAACTAGACATCTGCAGCTGCCACTTGTCTGTACATAGACTATGGAGAGCAAATAAATAAATTAATGCTCACAAAGATACTTTTATTTTTCTCAGTGTGACTGCAGTCTGTAATTATTTGGAGATCTTATGTTGGTAGCATTTAGCCTATGACAAGCTTGAATATTGTGTTTAGAGAATTAATATTGCTGTTTGTAGTAGGTCACCTTGGGATATATTTCAGCTCTTCCCTTTCTTGACGATAACACTTCGTTATATTTGAGTACATTCCTGGAAGAGACAGACTGAAGCAAAAGCAATTAAGGGAAGCCAGGTTAATGAATAAAAAGTTAAGGGGTCTGGGTTTTTCTTTTGAAAAACTATTTCTTTCTGAGCACCTCTAAATATCTCTGGCCAGATGATTTGGATTAGGCTAAGAAAGTTAGCTAAAATCCCTAATGGGGGATTGCTCTCACTGCAAGGATGTGTAGCTGTGTTACCTGAAATTCATCCTACCTCTAAGGTTTCTGGTTCGCCTGATGTGGGGCTGTGCTGGAGGTATCACAAGAATGTTATCTCCTTGCTGAACCTTTGGAAGAGTGTATTTCAGTGCAGATTTGCTTGGTTCAGAGAAGGATTTCTCTCTTGATATACCCTCCTTATTCATTGGCAGATATCACCGGCACAGGAGTGACAGAAAACAGCAAGGGCAGGGGGATGTGCAGGAAGAGGGAGGGAATTTCTCAAAACAGGTCCCCCCAGATCTTGTTTAGATATTCAGGAAAAAGATTCAAATTGTTACCAGCAGCATGTACTTCTCAGCCCACCAAGGTAGTTCTGGTTGGAAAGAAGTTTGTTATGGATGGGGAAGAAGTGTGATCATTGTGTCAGAAGTCTTTCTGATAGAAAGAAAGAGAAAAAACCCAATGAAGAGAGATCAACAATCACCCTAAGCTGAAGAAGAAATAATTTTTATGTTGGGACTGTTAAAGATCTGTTTGAGACAGAGTTTTCTATAGTTATTCTATAAAGTAAAATATTAGAGAAGTCTCACTATTGGAGAGACTGAATTGCTCTATGGAGTACTGAATTTGTATATGGAGATAGGTAATGGTGGCAATTGGGACAGCAAGGAACTGGGTCATTCAGAATCATAGAATCATTTAGGTTGGAAAAGACCTCTGAGATCATGGAGTCAAACAATTAATTCGTGACTGCCACATTCACCACTAAACCATGACCCTAAATGTCACAACCTGCCTCCAGGGATGTTGATTCCATCATTTCCCTGGGCAGCCTGTTCCAATGCCTGGCCACCTTTTCAGTCAAGAATTTTTTTCTAAAATCATGACCCATTTCTACTTGGAGTGCTACCTAGGGAAGAGAGAGGAAGTCAGGGAAGAGAGAGAAAAGAGCCTTCTGACAAATTTAATTGGAAACCCAGAAATCTATTACTTTCACTTTTACCTGAAATGGATATGCTATAGTACGAAACTGATTTCAGCTTACAACCTAAAAGTCTATTTCTCAAACTTTTACATGTATAAAATTTCACTCACATGAATACAAATATTTGTGAAGAGATGAAAATAAAAGTCAATAAAACATAGCCATCTGTTTCCCCTTCAAAATAATTCCAGATATTTGTGATTTATTTTTCCTATTATTTTGCCCAAATTTTTGTTGAACCTAAAGCCTAACTTCCACAGCCTTTAGGGGAAAACAAAAAGATTTCTCTTCCAAGTAGGCTACAGCAATGCTCTGTCTACTTCACAAAAAGAAAAGGTTTTATCATTTAGTTTGTTGATCTCTATAATCCCTTAATAGTCTTCAAATATTGCACCTTCATTAAAAGACATAACCTTTTCAAAGGCACCTGAATTTTGCCTCTGAATATTCAGCTGGCAGAGTGAACAGAAAAATTTTATATTTTTCATGGGACAGTACTTAAAATCTCCTATGTCAGGCTTAGGGAGTTCTCACAGTACACCTTAATGTGAAAATTTGCCACTGGGCACTGCCCTTACAACCCTAGCTCTTAACGGTGGTGATTAAGTGAGAGAGAAAAGTTACTGCTGCTTTGTCTTTAGTTTTCACAGGATAATGGATACAGCGCAGTCTTAGTGAAAACCAGAGATGCAAAGAGTGGTTTGATCCTGAAAGTCATTTCAATGCTGGAAATGGATGCTTTTTGGAATAATGCCCAGTGAACTGCAACTTTCAGAAAGTCAAGAGACTGTCCTATTAAATCTAAAGGGTTGGTTTGGCTGGTATACGATAGATACTAAACTCAAAGTACAAAAGTCAGATTGACTTATCTGAGACATTTATCTGCTGGAATGATAGCCCATCTTTCACTTTGCTCTGCTGAACTACCACACTCCTAATCAAATCTTTATGGCCATGGAGGTATGTAAGTGACACCAGGCAAGTGTCAAGTGTCAACCCAGGGAACCTAAGGCACATGGCAGAGTTATTATCACTTGACAGGAATATTCTTTTCTTTCCAGGACCAATGTTTATGCTGTTTGACCCAATCCCTTCTCTGGTATGAAGTTTCCTGCTCTGTTGTCCATGGTGATTTATAGGGAATAAGGCAGAACTTGATCCAGATTTTACCATAACCCAAGACATACTTCCATGAGGAGAGGAAATGAGTTTCTGTGAAATGAGTTACCTAATTTTGAGCATTTGCACAGGACTGAGCCCCTTAGCAGAAACCCCATCAAGAATGCTATTTCACTGCATCCTGATAACTGACTCTAAAGCTCTCCTCTCCCTATCCCTCCTGTTTCTGCAAGAAAGAAGTCTTGCACTAGGGACAAGAGCCACGTGACAGCTGAACTGGTGACAGAAAGCTCAGGTTGCACTGGGAGTGCACTCAAAGGTCATATTAAACCAAAATTATTGGACTTGGTCTTTTCCTCTCCTACATTACAAAGTCATGTAATTCCTTCTCCTTGGCCACCATCTCACAGAGATAATAATTGCAGAGTCAGGTATTGCCCTTACTTGTACTCAGCACAGAATGCTGTCATCCGATTTCACAGATATTGGAGGTGCCACTCGGCCGTCTCCATCCTCATTTTCCTTCAGGCTCAGATTGAAAATGAGAATGAAAGTGAAAGAGGAAATTAGCCCCTCGGTTACAAGTAAGAACATGTGAATGGGATTGGTGCAAAAGGCTTATTTCTGCTCTTCGTTAAAAACAGAAAGAAAAGTAGTGTCAGATTCCTAAAGCTTGTTCTCAATTTTAATGAGCACAAGAGAATAACACTGAAAAGACTTGTATGTTTCAAGCTGCAATACATCAGGCTGTCAAAAACACTGGAATGCCACATACTCCAATCTTTTTTTCACTCACCATTGCACAGTCAGTACAATTATCTTGTTGCAGCAAATTGGGGAGAAAAGTATTAAGAGTAAAGTAGTGTTTAAAAGCTATGAAATCTGCATTGCAGGTTGTCCCATTTCCTAAATAGAGAAATATTATGAAAGCACTAAATAAGGATGTGAATTTCCTTTCCACAGTGCTGCAAGTACTTCTGGTGCACAGTCATGGCATAATCTGTAATAGTATTGGTGACAAGGAAAAAAATTAAAACTGGATGAGACCTGTAATTTTAGAACCAATACATAACAGCAAGCAAATCTGATGGAAAATGCCATGAATAGTAATTGCTTGTTTGCAGAAGATATGAAGGTCAGGAAAAACACTGGGTGAAATTTAAAAGATGGGAATACATACTGGGAGAAAATAAAAAATTTCAATTCATGCATATACCTTTCTCAGTCAGCACAAGATTTTCTTTGCATCTTTAAAATGCTAAGTGTACTTTCACTAAAAGTAATTAATGGTAAATAATTTGAAAAACCTTTTCTCTTTTCAGGTCCCTGCTGTTTATGACACTTCAAAACTGCCAGGATGAATTTGTCTACCTCTACCTGCTCACACAAGTTCAAGAGCCACATGCAGTGCTTGGGTACTCCATCACCAAGATTCCCATACCCCATCAGAGGTACAAACCTAAAGGGACATGGACAAACACAGAAATAAATGAGTAAGACCCTATTTGGTCTTGTCATTAATATTAAGAGGAAAGTAAGAAGAAAATTTTACAAAAGCAGGCTGATGTGACATATTTGAAACTTTTCCTAAAATTAGTCAATTGTGAAAAAATAAATAGGCTGTCTTCTGTCAATGGTGAAACATTATTTTGGAAACTGTGAGGTGTGGTTTTCTGTCTGAAGTCCTAAATAAAATTAAGTTCACAGTTTCATAACTGGACTCTTAGGGGGTGTAGCAATATATAAAGATTAGTACAGCCTAAAATGGTAGTTCACTTGTAATATTTAATTACACAAACATAATAGAAGGAATGATCCCTAAATTCAGTTGTTCAGAGTTTATTTCTCAGATAATTTTCTGGATTTTGTTATGATTTTTCTCCTGAAGGACTTTGCAGTGAGCAATGGATGCTGATCTGCTAATGATTCTCCGTGGCTGGAGCCTGATTCAGCTCTGGAATAGATGAAATCCCTGCTGTGATTCAGTTAATACCTCTAAACATATCAGTCTTCACTGCTGCTTTGCTTTAGAGT
Source organism: Corvus kubaryi (assembly GCF_017639235.1). Classification (NCBI taxonomy): domain Eukaryota; kingdom Metazoa; phylum Chordata; class Aves; order Passeriformes; family Corvidae; genus Corvus; species Corvus kubaryi. The sequence continues at coordinate 4,198,204 of NW_024581130.1, forward strand.
CTGGGTCTACTTTTAGTCAGCCCAGTGGACTGCCAGAGAATCCACATTAGCTGATCCTATTGTGAAAACTCACCTGAGAGTGCTTTTTCTACTGCAAGACAGGTGAAGGTTTTAGGAATATCTTTGTATCTTGATTCTAGTTGTTGTTTCCCAACTAGACAGGCAAGTTTATGTGGATAAGTTATGCAAAGAGAACCACTTCTCTCCTGAGGTAATGGAAGCCATAAAAGACTTAAACCCATTTGCTTCTGTAATTAAATCATCCATCTCAGGAGAATCAAGGAAAAGATGCAAATGGAGACTTTTCAAATTAAGAAAAATTAGGCGGTAAATAAATGTTTAAAACCCACACAGGTTAAATGAGTTTTCCTTTAATAGACTGAATTTCTTGTTCTTAAAAAGAAAACCAACAAAAAAAAAAAAAAATCCAACCACCACAACAACAAACTGAAAGCTGAAGTTACTCCCTAGTAATCCTATCTGATTTAGCATATGAGGTTCAGACATTTAAAAAATGATTTGAATGGATTTTTTAAATTATTATTGATCAGTTGTCTTTCACTTTATGAAAGCCCACCAACAGAAGAATGATAATTAGCCATTTTGTCGTTCTAGTGGTTGGTGCATAATTAACATGGGTAGAAAATTCAGCAAATCTTTGTTGTTGTTCCTGCCTTTTCGAAGAAGTCTAAAAGGGCTTTTGTTAATTCACTCTGGTATCCTCCTGCACTTGAAAATATCTCTTCTGTTTGGATAAGGCTTCTTTTTCTTCATATATGTGCAATCACACCACCTTGCAGATTCCACAAGACCTTTGATTATATTGGTGAACCCTGCACAAGGGGCTGCTTCCAGCATCAATGTTTAATCGATTTTATAGACACAGACAACGAAGCCCTTGAAAACCAAATTCATACTGAAGTGGCTGACCCTTTTCTATTCATCCCTCTAACTCCAGCATTCAATTCCAAGTAAGAAAGATCACATTCTTCACGAATTCTTCACATTCCCCACACTTTTTTGGTGATTAGCTATAGAATGCAGTAAAGTGCCTCATGTACCACATTAAGAAGGATGCTAAGCGGTTTACAAATCTCAGTAATTAATGACTATTTTTATCACAGAGAATATAGACGACTTTCTTATATCTCTCTGAAACTCAATATAAGCCTCTATAAGCCTCCAGGCTGCATAATTGGTGCAATAGAGCTGAAAATGAGATGGAGGATATAATACAGCTCAAGTAATCCTGCCTTTAGCTGAAATGGAACAGTGGAGGCTCTGAGCATCCAGAATGTTGTTTCCACTAAGATTTAAAGCCAGCCAGCTGTCGGCTGCTGCAGTGAAAATTTTAGTGTTATTTACTTTCTTTAGTATACTCCAAATATTTAAAGTGACACAACCATATTTATGGGCATTTTTTTATCTTTAACAGCTTAAGCAATGTATGCGATCACATTTTTTCTTGTTAGGGGCCAAATGGGTGCATATCCTTCATAAAAGTTTCAATTCAAGCACTCTGGAAATTACCTCAGGTCACAACATACTGGAAAGGATGCAATTGGTTTTACCTTCCCTATGCAGGAGCTGTGAGAAATAAAATCTTTTTAAAATCATAATGGGTTTATAAAGGGCTCAGAGAACAGGAGGGAACATTGAAAAGGTTTATACAGTGGTGACATTTTAAGATTGAAAGAGAGTGCTTGTTATACAGAGACCTGATGAAATCTGTCAGGTTGGGATTTACTGTTTAGCACATTTACCTCAGATGTAAAGATGAAAAAAAGTTTAAAAAAGTAAAATAGAAACCACATCAATCTCACCTTTTCTTTTCTTTACAGTTTGCGCTGCAGAGAAGATTTGAAAGAACTGATGAAAATAATGACAAAAATCTTTAGTATACTCTCTTTTAATTTGTTATGTAACTTATTAGTAAACGATAAACCCAATATATTGTATCTCCTTTTCCTGTGAGAGCACTGGGAAAATTCCCCAATATTCTGGCTGAAATACAGCCAGATTAGGGTTTGGGTTTTTTTTCTCTAGGGAAATCTTGGTTATTTTAAAGTTATAACAGTCTATACCCTATGGTTTGGGGTAAGGATTATCTCTGGTTTTAATTGTGTGCAAGGAGCCTAGCACAGTAGAGCCCAGGGGCACTGCTGTAAAACAATCATTAAATAACATTAAGCCTGTGGTGAGGGAGAAGGAATCAGTGTAATCATTGCACATCTTTCCCCCAAGATTCAGCCTCAGCCTAGAGTCTAATTCTTGGTCTGCTGGAAATGCCATCTTTTGATTACGACAGAAAAATCCCATTAATGTTTCTGCCATTGCCACAGTCCTACTGTGTTTGTCCTTGCGACAGATTCATCGCCCCGTTCTGCTTCATCATCTGCATGGCTAAAACGAGAACACCGATTTTCTGTCTCAGGGACACGTCATGGATTTTGACACTGCTGGCCTGAAAATGATGGGGAGCCACAGAACATTGTCATGACTGTTTAATAATGGTGAATGATGCACAGGAGCTTCTTGAGCCTCACAAGTCCTGTTCGGAAAGTGTACCCACCTCTCAGGAGGGGAGGCAATCTCTGTGCTTCACCCAAATGGGCTGTGTAAATAACCTCTCCTGTGGGAACTGCTCTCATGCTACAAACCATCATACATGATCACTCTACCCCATTGAACCTCTGTCCCTGGATAACACTGGGGGACTGTGACCAGAGACTGTGGGGAGGAGAAGCTTGAAGGGCTGGTGGTATTCTGTCACCTCCCTGCAAGAGAACACACACATCTCTCAGTGCTTTTAACCCAAGCATGCATGGGGTAATAAAAACTAATTTACCTCAGAGACCCTGAAATTCTGTATTCTGTGAGTTTGGCCTAGGCAAAACATTACTTACCTCATTAAGAGATAAGGACTTAATTTCAAAGCTGCAAAGATGAGGCATCCTGACTTTTGTGGATGGACAGAAGGTATCTGAATGTGCTTCCTCTCATGACACAGCTTGGACCTCAGAAGGAAATCTGTGCCCTGTATTCATCTCTTCTGTGTACTGCATCTTTTATGTATTATTTTGCCTTTATGGATTACTCTGCCAAAGAGTTGCTAGGTATTATGCAGAGAAATGATCTAGAATGCTATGCTAAAAACTGGTTTATCACGCTTACACTAAGGCAGTGTTATCAAATATGTTTTGGTATTCACTGTGGAGAAATGCTTCTCCTTTTTTATGTTAAATTTTTACAGTTTTAACAGTATCAGATTTGAACTGGTTTCTTCCAAACCAGGGTGAGCTAGGAGAGAGGAGGAAATACATTAAACTGGAGATGTTCTGAATCGCACACTACTTTCTTTGGTTCACAAAGCCTATTTGGCCATATGAGAATTCACTCCAGGAATACAAGACCATTCATTCTGAGAGGCAACTCTACCATTAAGAGACAGGCGTATGAGCCACAGAATGTTCTGATGATGTTTCTGGATTGATACATGACTGAGGAAACAGTGGTTTGGTTGAAAAGAATGCAATATTGCCACAGAAAACCTTCAATTAAAAAAGAGAAGTGAGGAAGCAGGACTGAACATTCAGTCTCTAATAGAAAAAGTAACAGAGCTGTCCTGATGAGGACCATATTTTCTATTCATGTCTTGAAATAACCAATCAAATTTTTTATTTTACTATTCTGATCTCCTCTATTTTGTTCCATAAGTCTTCGTATGTTTCAAATTTGCATATTCAAATACACTCCTTATCTTTCTACTACCATCTCTTTCTCTGGAATTCTCATCAACAGTATTTTCCTGGTATCAAAAAATTCATTTGTCTATTCTCTTCTCAATATTTTCCCTTTAATTCCTCACCATATTGACCTATTTCCAGGAACAGCTTCTCATATCATCAGAAGTTGCATCCAGCAGCATGCATATTAGAATTAAGTTCTGAAAAACAATCTACAGGGGAAAGAGACACAAAAACCTTTACCTGTCACACTCTCCCTCCCCTGAAACAGTACCTTAAGAGCACAATATTACTGTCTGGATATATACACACACAGCTACTGCCTTTTGCCATGTCCTATGCCTTTAGTTGGAGTTCGGGGTGGCACACAGAGAGATTGCCCAAAGTTAAATAGACTTCTGTTGCAGGAAAAAAGTTCTGTTAACAACAATTGTAAAAGTTTACTTTATAGAATTTAATGTTGCAGATAAATGCAGAAAAGCTCCTAAGCCTCAATAATGCAGAATCACATACTAAGTCATCTATTTCTTAATGTTAGAGGCATTAATGTTGGAAATTGTTGTCCCTGCCCACAAGATAACATGTACCTGCAAATTTTGAAGCAGACTGTATTTGACACATCAGAGTAGAGACAGGAAGGAGAGAAAAATAAGTTCTCTGCAATTGGGAAATAATTATAGGAGGATAGTTATGATATGTTATATAATATAACAGTGAAGCCATAGAATTGTTATCTGCTGAGCCTGTGGGTGCATTAGATGCCATAGAAACTGTACAAGAGTGGCAGCCCAGGCAGAGTGTGAACAATCTGGCCAGGTAGCTGTGAGAAACTGATTCAAGAAGCTCAAAATGTGGGAGGATAATTGAAAAAATGAATCCGTTTTCCTGCAAGATTATCAGGCCCAGTTTGGTACATTCAGTTTCCTGGTATCCCACAAATTTCCTCTGTCATGCTGAAGGACAACAAGCTCTCACACATGCCATGCAGAAGCCTAGGAGGAGCATTGACATCTCATCAGTTGGACCTCAATATGTCCAGAGTACAAAACCTGATCTGTGGGAATGGCAGCCTGGATCTGCCTGACCTGGCCAACTCCTGCTGCCACGTGCACTGTTCTGTGTCAGCAAAGGCAGGGGTCTGACGGCTCTGCTCTCCCTCCCCTGGGAACCAGCAGTGCCACACGTAGCAGGGACAGCACAGAACCTGGCAGGGAGCTAACATGAACTGCCAAGGAAGTAGGGGACCTTTACTTCAGTGAGAATGCAGCCTCACAGGCCAAAGGGTGGAAGAATGCTGAGATGTTTCTGCTGTTTCCTAAGTAAGTTATTTACCTATTTTTGCAAGCCTAGCACAACATTTATGTGTATATATTTCAATAAAGGGATCTGGTGCACCTGTGTCAGTGCATCTGCACAGGAGACTGGATGTGAGCATGGCCAGGGATGGAAGAGCTGAGGCCAACTCTGCATAGTGCAGGAGCAGCCATTTAAACTCAGGTCCTTCTGCTAAGGAAACTTCCCAATGTGACCATTCACTAGACTCTCTGGCAGCCACACTCCCAGTGTCACAGACTGGCACTGCTGGCACTGAGGCCCCTTCCCAGGTTCGGCTCCAGTGACCCAGCAGGTCCCTGCTGCACTCCCTGCACACCCACTCACAGCCAGACCAGGTTTCCTCACTGGCTCAGTCCCAGGTTTCCCAAAGCAGAGTATCACAGGTCTCATTCCACAAAGCCATTTATCCACAGAGCAGTAACACAGGAACAGCCTGAGCTGGTGCCTCCATGGAGGGACCCTGAACAAAGGAACCCCTGGGCTTTCATCCACTCACAGTCCAAGAGCATCAAAGTCCTGTTCTTCCTCCTGAGCCATCGAGCCAAGGGCTCCTGCCGTGCCTCTCAGTGTCCCTCACCTGGCTGTGCCACAGGTCCCTGGGCCCTTTGTTGTGCCAAGGGTGGCAGTTCATGGCCTCTTGTCTCAGGCTCCCACCCAGAGCTCAACCTGCAGCTCCATCTGCAGCTGCGCCCTGAGCTCCCTGCACCAAATGCGTTCCTCAGCACTGCCATCACACTGCCATGGCAATACCATCCCTGGGCCATCCTTACAGCCCACCACATTGCTCTGGACAATATCCCAGACATCCAGGCTCAGCTCTGACCCTGCTAAGTGCATCACACAGCAACAGGGCCCTGTGCTTACCCTCAGCAATTCGGGCATCAAGGTGCTTTCTTGATTTTTGCGGTTTTGCTCAAGAAAAGCATTTCTGTATGGAGAACTGGACACAGTCACTTCGTCTTCGGAGTCTGGGGTTTTGGACAGAGGGAGACAGAGCTTTCATCAGGGAGAAGGGTGAATTGGGAAGCAGGTAATGAGTGATCCTCTCATGACGGAAGAGCACTGAGCTCTCCTCTCCCAGCAGGTGCTGTGAGGAATCTGGTCACACTCAGCGTGGCTGCTGAGCAGCAGGCCTAGATACTGTCTGCATGCTGACAGGAAGAAAGTAAGCTGAAAAAGTAAACAACCAGTATTTATTTGTGTAATTAAAGGAGACTAAAACATGACAGAAATATCTAATCACCACAAGAAATTCTGTAACCAATTTCCAACATGATTAAACTCGCATTGTTGCAAAATAAAGCAATCTAATCAACAGCCTGTGTTCTAATTACATCTACCTGATCTCAAAATATTTCTGACCTTGTTTATATCCCCAAGCCCTTTTATCTTGACGTACTGTAAAATAATTTCTAAAATGAATCAGGTAATGTGTTTTTCTTTCCGTGGCAGGTAGCGCAATGTGAGCACAGGGAGGTTCAGAGACCACTGCCATGAAGTGATGATTGAAAATCTCAGGCAAGTGGGGGGAGCAATGGAGAGGGAAATGAGAGTGCTCAAGGGGAAGAAATAGGCCTATTCCTGGAAAAGGAAGGAAAACACACTGTATACAAATGAGGATATAACAGACTAACAGAGGGAGAATAAACTACACAGTACAGGAAAAGAAGGTAGAGCAGAGACATGAACGCAGGGCAATCAGAGGCACCTAGAAGTAGGATGGAGGTAGTGGAGAGAATTCAAGACTCCCTTAAATTACCATTAAGTTTCAAAAATTCACATTTCTATCTCTTTCTCACACTGTACTGTTTTATTCATTTAAGCATTTATCAAACCTGTTCTTTACTCTTGTAGCCATAGGAGTTCAAAGAGTTAATGATGGTTGGTCAGGGAGGAGATGGGTGGATGAGAGGTGATACATGCACATAGCTGAACAGTTAATACTGTAAGACACATACTGTGTTACCTCCAAAAGATAGGGAAGGACAGGGACTTTGGGGAGTGGAAAAATTGTGTCTGTTTTGCTGTACATCAAAGAACATTCCAAGGTTTACATGATAATATTGGCCCCTGGATGATACAGCAACATGTAGAATAAACAAACATGGCATGGCAGTGGGCAAAGGCAATGTGCTTCAAATTAGAAAGACTAGAAATTGGAGCCTTAATACTTTTACAGTGGACTAAGCCCACAAAAGATGAAGAGGGAAAAAGAAATGTGGACTTTCAAGCCACATTTTCTGTTATAAATTCTTACACAACCCAAAGTATTTAAAAAACTACTTTCCCCACACACATACATATTTTACTTCCAATGTTATGATTTAAATCAAGTTTGCCTCCGGGAGTGCTGAAAATCAAAAAGACCTGTAGCACACAGGCAGAGTCCCAATTAGAAAGACTCCAGACAAAACACTGCACAGTGCTGCCCCTCCTTTCTCAGACAACAGGAACTTACCACAGGTAAGAAAAAGGTAACTTACTTTCAATCAATATGACAACAGCAAGACCATTTGGACATGGGAAGAGACAGAGGAGGTAACTTTCAACTGAAAAATAAGCAATATTCAGCACTTACAGTGGAGGCAAACATTACCACATTTTTTAACATTCATGAAGATTTCAGATCTTTGGTGTGAAACACTAACTCCCCTGGTTTCCTGTTTCTTTGAGCAACCAGAAGGATACAATAATTCAGAAGAATAATGCAGAAGATACAATAATTCCTTGTTTAACCTCCATGGAATAAAATTCGCTGCATGACAGCTTTTTACTCCTCATCTATTTCATTTTAGATCCCTGAGATTTAATGCTTTTCCCATTGTTAGTCGCTATTAATGACAAAAACTCTCTTTTATTGAGATCAGTATCTGAGAGAGTGCTCTCTCCTCACTGAGAAACAGCAGGGTTCTGAAATTTTGGCAGGCTTCCTCTGAAGCACATCTAGAGGCCCTTCAGTGCAAATAGGTATTCAAAGAGGCAGCGGCTAGAAAACTGAAGAGAGGAAAAAAATGTTATTTTGACAATAACCTCCATTTCTAAATTAAGAAAAGAGGAAGAAATAGAAACCAAACAACAGCTCTATGAGCTGTTACCAGGAAATATCATGGATGCAGCCTCAGAGCTAGAGGAAAAGCTTGGCTCAGATTTTCACATTTACTTTGTACAAGACAGGACCATGCAGCAAGGTTAAAACAACTTGTATGGACTAATTGGCTTTGTTTAGAACCCACTGTGACACACACATATCCCACAGGAGATTTTTCCTGGGGTCTAAAGGGCCTTGAGTGCTTGATCCAAGGGCAAAGCTAGGAAGGGCTTGAAGAACTATTTGTTAAGGAGAATGCCAGAAGATCAGGCTAAGATATTCTCCTCAACAAGTAAGAGGCAGAAAGAAAATGAGAGCAAAACAAGAAACAGAACAAAAAAAATTGCCTGGGTTAAAAAATAAGCAAGCCACAGCTTTAGAAGAAGGCTAGCAATTCCCAGAAGTCCTTACAAAACCTGCAGCACAGGTTTGGCTTTCGTTCAAGCATACCAGTGCCCATATTATAATACAGAGACATTCAGACCACCTTTGTAGCAGGGCAGGCCTGATTATAGGCAAAAACCTAATGCTGGCTGCGTGGAGTTCAGCATCTAATCACTTATCTTTTTTTCCTCACCTCTCCTCCTCTGGCTGCAGTATTTATCTCACTTGAAGTGCTCAAATTTCATTTGTTTGTGTACACCCCCTCTAAAAAGATGTCTGAGCTTCTGAGGCTTCACTGTTTCTCCTAACACAGAGAGACAGAGAAACAGGACAATTACAAACTTCCAATTATGCAAAAAGTTGGTGTAGTTGCTGATGATTTATATGTTGTTTGATCTTTTATAGGTCATCTTAAAAGTTAACATTTAGATTATTTGAGAAATTCTGACTCTTAAATTGGATGTTTCAATAACGTTATTGCTGGTGACTCCCTCGAGTGCTGGTGCTCTTATTTTCCTGATTTTAATTATTAATCCACCAGCGCATGTTGTGTTTCTCTGTAGCAGCAGAAAGGTTAATATTCATAACCAGTTTTTAGGTTATTTTTAAAGGTAGGTGAGGAACAGTGCAGGGGAAGATGGAGGAGGGAATCAAGTTTTAATTACTTGTTAATATTGTTATCTACGCTGTGGAGCGGATTGCAGCTTTGCTCCTTCCTAGGATCTTTATGTGCACATCCACAAGCACAATTCCACCCAAGGCTGAACATCACTCCCTGTCTCTCCGAAATTACCTCTGTGCCAGCTGCTTTCAGGAGCCTCTGACCAGCAGCTTTTGTAATACTGATCTACTGAAGTAATAATTGAAGGAAATATTAGAGAATCATCCATGAAAAAGAAAGCCTGTACGCACATGGACTCTCATCTAATCTTATCCTGCATTAAAATACAAATAAAACAGACTGGCTTCTTTCTTTGGTTGGGAAGGACCAAATCCAGCTTCCATGCTGGGAATGCACAGAGTCTGCTGGAGACTTGAGCTTCTCTCTGCCTCATTCTTTAGTGTCTCAGACTGATTTTTCTCCTGACAAAAATCTGGACTTAAATAACCAGCACAATTTATTCCCTGCTGCCCGAGTCTCCAGAAAGTGCAAAAGCTTTTTCTTTCCCCCTCTACAAAGCCACACTGAGAAATCTTCCTTTATATCAGCAAAGATTTCCATCACAGACTCAACTCCACATTTATTATCAGAATGCAATATTTGGTCCTTTCTCCATAATGGGTGCACTCAACTACATCATTTATAGTGAGGCCAAAGTAAGAAAGAAAAGAGGAAATGAAGAAAATCCTTCCACGAGCAATCTTTGCTCCAATTTTTCCTCAGGAAAAGGTAAAACCAGTTCACAATTAGTCACATGTAAAACTTGAATCAAAGCTCAGATTTGCCCGAGACAGATCTCTCTACATGTCCTTGCATAACCTCTGTGTTCACATGGGGAGGTTCCTGCTGGGACTACTTGCTTTCATTCTACCCTAAAAATAAAGTTGAAAATGGACCAGTTTGGTACCTTCCTGTCTTTTAAACATGAAAAGGAAATTCACACACACACACCTTTGTGCCGTTTTAAGTTCTCAGCCCATTCAAAATAAGACCAGAGGCCACTTGCTTCCATTTCCTAGTCTCTCTCCTCCTTTTGCCCTCAGAAATGAACCACCAGGAGCTACAGGGTATAAAGTCAAGTCTTGCCCGGAATACTTAGATGAGAAAACTGCCATTTGAAAGGTAACCCAGCAGATATTTATGGAAGACAGAGTAGGATGCACACTACAGTATTAATTTTCCCCATCTTCACCCTTGGGATAAGAAAGGATCACCAACATTACTCAATTCAAATTCAAAATTTAATGTTTCCTCGGCACTCCTGCTGTATCTAATCATGCAAAATGCATTCCAAATCCCATTTCCCCATGTTCTAAGGGAGTGATATGACTACAGTCCTGTCACATAAATGCAATGCCCATTGCCATCTTGACAAGAAACCCACATATTTAACTGATGAACAATTGGTGGAAAGAAAAAAAAAATGGATGTGAATTTTTTTTATTATTATCTTGTAAGATTATTACAGAATTCCTTTCTACTGAATGAACTTCATGGACGCTATTATTGCCACTCCATTTTTTTCTTTTTTTTTTCTTTTCAAGCAAAAGTTTCTTTGCTTTCAGAATTATCAAGCTTTGTTTCACTGCCTGTTAAGACACAGGCAGCAGTAGAAAGAAAAATTATTCCTCATGTTTTTGGCAGTTTCACTCATCTATATTCACAAGAGGACATTTACCTATTATTCTCTACTGTAAGGTTGATGCAAATATTTATTATGCAGCACCATTTGAAAAGTCTTTTTTATGTTCTACATCAAAAAGATGAAGTGAATGAAAACTGAAAGTCTTGCTGCATACACAGGAGATAAAAACTCTAACCTGTAAACTGCACTCCGTTTTAAATTGCTTTTTCGAATCAGAAAAATGATGGAACTAACCTCAGCTTATTCCCTGTCACCAGTCAAAACTTGCATGCTCGCTCATGGCTTCATGCAGAAAGCTGAATTTTGACTAAGATTACATACAGCTAAGACAAAATACTTACAGAGATACTATAGTGATGCTTCCCTGAAAACATTAAAATGTTCTTTCTGCTCTGTCAAAGCCCTCTAGATGGCATTCTTTAGTAAACTTTGGTGATTGCACACATTTTGGCCTCAGCGCAGTTTACAGTGTTTTCACTAATGTTTTTAAATTAATCTGCTGTAATGACTGTCAGTTTAATGAGTTATTAAAAGATATTAATGCTTTTGTAGTGCAAAGTGTAACAAAAATAGAATAAATAACATTTCGTTTATTGCAAAAGTTCCTGGAATAAAATATATTTCTCTGCCTGAAGTGCATTGCAGGCTCTAGAGAAAAGAAAAGCAACAGTATTTTCAAGCAATGAAATATTTTCTGAAACAGGACACATGCCTGCAAAAATTACAGTAACCCATCTTCCTCCCAAAGTAAGGTCTTCATAAATGAGAACTTCACTATGTTTTAATGGTTTATCTGGTAGGGATTCTCTGAACGGTTTTACAAGCAAAACAACTTGTAAACAACAGGAAAACCTGCTTCTAGGACCCCTGCTCAGCCCTACATCAGAATGCTGCATTAATTTGTAGCAGGCCCACAAATGTCAGTCTCATTAGATGAGCAAACACAAATTCCTGTATAACTCAGGCTCTCTGTTACTACTCCATGGAGCCCAATAACTTTGCAGAAGGAGATCCCAGCAGTAAAACAATGTGTCTGGAAAAGGGCAAGTCAGAGAGATTCTGATTGTCACTGCCATCAAACAAGGTGGTGATCCCCAACATCTCTACACACACAGCACACACACCCACATATGGACTGGGACTCTGAACTGTGCCAGTTCAGCACATGACCCCTGGACTTACTGAATGGGTCATCTCCCTTTTATCCAAGGCTAGGGGCTATGTGGGGACTCCTGACTCCCAGAAAATCAAGGCTGGTACAGGACATGGAGTCATTCCCACTGAGATTTCCTGGTGAGCAGTGCCAGGTCTGCGCTGGTTCCCTGGAGCTGGTGCTGCTTCCTAGCCCTGATTCCGTGCAGGGGGACTGGGGGCTGCACACAGCCATGTGCTGGCTGTTCCCAGACCATCTCCACACAACTTCCCTTCCCTTCTCTACTCCCAGGTCACCTCTCCCACTCCTTGTTCTCAGCTACAATGCTTCTCCCTTCCTCCTCTTCTCGTTCGTCTTCTATTCCAGGTCCTAAAGGCTTGGGAAAAATACAACAGAGAAAGCCTTTCCACCTCTCTCACAGGTAGCTCCCAAATATTGAACTGGATTATACAGCCTCACCCACACAGAGACACCTAATAATAATTGCTCTGGGGCACACCTGCAACCCTACATGCTTTGCTAGAAGATGTAGGTGTTGGAAGCAGACTTGAAAACCTAACCCCTAAACCTGAATCATTAGTTAGCTTGTTTGATTCAGTAAGTACATAGGTGTTCCATTTAGTTTTTAAACCCCCAAATTAAGCCATTTATTCACTCTTGGCTGTATTCTACCAGATGGATGCTACCTCATGCCTTATGCAGAATACCACAGGAAAAAAAGAAATTAACAAATGCTATATAAAAGAAGAACAAGACAAAAAACCCCGGGGTTATTTCAAACTCCAGCAGTTTTTTGCAGGTGCTCTGGGCTTCAACAGCACAGTGAGACTTTTTCATTCATGTTCTGCCTGCTTCCTGGAAAACAACACTGATGTGAATATCCAGGCTAAAGAAAACAAACCCCAATGTATATTTCAAAAGGAGAACTGGCTTTATATCCTATGGATTATTATATAGCTGTGTTCACAAACTATGCCTAGGCATCTGAGGCATGTTGAACTATTCAAGCATAAACAGAGCCAAGAATATTTATAGTTCTATTCTGTCACGGTGGATGTTGCAATTGGACAAATAATAGGGCCCAAGGTGACATACTATAATATTAATAGAGGGGCAGAGTGAGAAATTACCAAACTGTAGTGCTTGGAAATCTACAACCTATAGCAAGAACAACCAAAGTCATAAGAAAGTCATTCCAGACTAAGAACACATGGATTCAGGCTCCTTTTAATCATTTTGTCTAGTTGTGTACTCTATTTTATGATGGCTTAATTGTAGCTGTACTTCAAATGTGGTGCACTGATGGGGGACAGCAGGGGAGCATTAGGCATAAAATTTAACTGCAAAGCTCAATGCAATCCTAATTATGGTGCTGCTATGACACCTCCATAATTACTCATTCTTATCCACTGGCTCTACTAAAATAATTCACAAGACAAAAAAGCAAGCTGAGAATGCCAGCATTGCCACTGCAGTCCAATGCTACACAGGACTAAAACATGGTGATTCTTGGCTTTTTGACACCCACATCCCTCCACAAAATTTACAGAAGGCCCATTTTAAGCTCTCAGTTCCTGTATAATTCAAAGATCATCCAAACTACCTGGAAGGAAATGCGGAAGAGAGAAGCGCTTAAAATTTCATCTTTCTCATGTGTCTCTATGTGATCTGTGTTAGCTGTTTTAATTCAGTCAGGATCCACAGCCCTGCAGGACCTGGGAACCTTTTTAACACAGGCAGGCAATTTACACTTTCCTTTTAAAAACAGCTAGAAATAGAAGTGGAAGTTGTGCTGCTATTTTTCTTTTCCTAACAACCTAGGAGCAGAGCATTTCATTCATGGACAAAATAAATAAGCATCACCATGCCTTTGTCCCTCTCTAGACCAGGAATGCAGTGACAGGGCTGGCATTCTCAGCTTGCTTCTTGTCTTGTGAAACACTAAGCAGAGACGGCAGACAGGGAACAGTGATGATAAACGTGTCATAGCAGTGCAGTAATTAGGACTGCACTGGGTTTTGCACTTGATACGGGGAGCATGGATCAATCTTCAGTCCTCTCTTTGCCCGGGGAGTGCCCTTATCACGGGGCTGTGGAGACAATCCTTCACTTTTTTTCTAAAAGACTGGCCAATCTAACCTCCAGCTTTACAACTAGGAGACTTTCATGGGAAAGGACAAGCAAGGGTCTGCCTTCCTCAGGTAGAGAATCAATTAAGACTTCGACCTTCAAATCATAATACAGGGATATGTATCAGGTCTGGGGAACCTTCTCAGTGCTTACTCTTCCTCCAGATACCTTTATCATGTGATGGAAGCTCAATCAAGCCTAGAGAAATAAATACCTGTTCATGAAGATAGAAATCTTGGCTACATTGCTGAGAAAAAATAATTCTAGCCACCTTGGATGGTCCAGTAAAATAGTATAGGTATGTATTCACAGCCCTTTCAACATCAAGACAGTTATTTTTTGCACTGCACTCCTGTATTGTGCCTCATCTTACCTGGTTTAGTGTTTTACAGTATATGTCTCAAAGTATCATCAGAGCTGGAGGAGCTACAAAACTCCTGAAAACCTGCAACACACACTCTGGGGTGTGAAAAAAGGCAGTAGCCTCTTCTATCACAAAAAGGTTAAAGAACACTTGTTTTGGATGTGCAGAAAAGGTCAAGGACAATTACCAAAACTCTCATTGCTGTATTTCACTCTTTCTGTCCTTGGACAGAAGCAGCTTAGGTAGGGCACAAAATCATTTTTTGGATCATGAGGCGAGAGATCTTTAAATTTTAACAATAGAGATACAGATTTCCTCTAGTACTGGGAACTCCAAGTCATACAAAAAGTTCAAACTCTTGGTTTGAAATAAAAAGCTTTAAGAGCTTTTGAAACAGTGAAAGAAACCACACATAATTTTGAGGTTTTTTCCTTTTATAAAGCAAAGGCTACAGAATTTTTAAAAGCCTCCAAAACATACCTAAAACCAGATTCTGCAATAGACACCACGTACTGCAAGAACTTCAAATAAACGGTAAGTTTGCAACCCTGTACCTGCTCAGCTCATTCATTTACTGAGTGCAAGGTTGGCTGATAGGTACTGACAGCAAAGGTTAGATCAACTTCCCAATCTGCTGGAGAGTGCTTAAAGGATTAGTACCAAGGGACTTCAGAATACTGAAAGTACCCGATTCTCTCTGCTGTTCTAGGTTATTACAGGGAGCATCTTCCCTCTGCCTACACAACAGTAAAATATCTAATCAAAGGTAAAATCAGGTACACTTTTCATTTCCTGATCATTTTGTGGCTGATTTCTGAAAATTGAGACCCATTTCACGTAATCAAACTTGTGAACCAACCTGGACTCAGAAGGCACAAACACAAATCCATATATATCCAACAAAACCAGAATGTGCATGTTGACTGTAAAAATGGACTGTTTGTTTCACAGTAATCATATTTACAGTAACGAAAAAAGTTCTTCCTAACCCTAATTTTTGCTTGAAAACAATCTAGATCCACACTTTTGTTATGTACGTTTTTGTATATACATATGTATACACACACATACATGCATTTGTATATATATACATATATATATATATGAAATTAGTGTTCCCTGAAGAGTTTTCTAAATATGATTTAAAATTCAAAGTTTTCTCTTCATGAACACTGACAAAGCAAGGCAAAGGAAGTTTCAGTGTTTCACTTGCCTGAAGTCATCTCAGGAGTCATCTGCCTGCCTACCAAACATGTATCTATAATGTACAAGGTATGTGAGAGCTGGCCAACCAGACTTTTATAATAGCACAGAAATGGAGGTTTATTCAGAGTGTGCCTGATCTCAGCTGAACATAGAGGTCTGGATGAGACCAGAGGTCTAAAAATCCAGTGGGAGAAACACCTCTCCAGCCCATTTGCTGATCCATCTCACAATATAAAAATTACAGCAGATTTCCATTAATTACAGAGAACAAGTGAAAATCAAATGTCTTAAGAATGCAAACCTACAAAATATATTCTTGGTTCAAATCTGCCTTGCTTTTTCTAAAGATCTAAAATCCAATTATTGCATCGTCCATTAAATTGCATCTTTACAGCTCTCCTGATTCAAAACATATGGAGAAATCCAAAGCTAACTAAATTTTCTTTACACTCCGAAACATAATTTCTGATCTGAAGCCAACCATGGAACACAGCAAACCGAAAGGGATCTGGCTGAGGAAGCTGTGGAAAATTGACAAGAGAATGGTTAATGAAACACAGGCCTAAACAGAGTCACACTGCAGCAGTGCAATATGAATATTTCAAAAGCAAAGATGTCACTAAAAGAGACTTTTTAAATATGTACTTAAAATGGAAAGGTTTCTGAAAATGCATATTATCCATCAATTTTTAAGTTTTTTTTTCCCACAACAGTTTGGGGAATATCCACTTAGTGCCTGTTACCTCTTCCCCAGTCCTTCCTGACAGGCTTACAAGTGACCACACCTGTAGCAAACAGGATTGCAAGGGAGAGGTTACAGATTCATGCAAACATCTTCAGGTAAATACAGCACAAACAGAAGAGGAATTAAAAAGATGGGAAAGGTTTTTTTATCTGCAAAGTGAACAACATCTGCGTTTCGTGTAAAGTTTTCTATTTCGTTATTAGTGATTCAGAGATAAAAGTTGAAGCACACATAAGAAAACTCTTAAACCTGAGTTGTTTTGTCAATAGAGAAGAGAAACATGCCTACATACCCATATATCATTCCTTAAGTGGAAAAAAGCTTCCTTCCTAGTGTCATAATGTTCATCTGTATAGGAAAATGTATAATCGTAGTTGTGTCCTCTGCTATTTATTCAAGAAAGGAAATTAGGCACACAATGAACAGGTAATTTTTGTCTCTTTTGTAGGAACAAATCATCCTTCTCACCCTTTAACAATCCATCACAACTTTTTTTTGCCACCAGCCCAAACCACCAGCTGAGGGGATTTTGCTAATTAACTACAAGTTGCAAGGTGCAAAATTCAGCCATCGAGTTGTTTTTTCTTCTCCTAAATAATACCATAATCAGAACATTAAAATGTTCCTGCTGGCTTTATCTTATATTCTTATGTAAAACAGAGTTATTTAAGAACCAGGGTAAATATTGAGAGTATTAACTAGTAAAAGCTAATGGATGATAGAGGCCCCATGAAGCTAAAAGTGAATGCCAAAATGCTCCAGCAAATGAGGCCATTAGATTTTCCACCCACTATGCTGCCAATAAGGCAAATACAATGATTTCATTTATCTATATAACTGCTGCTAGTCACAGATAATGGCAGCTAAAGCTACTCAGTGTGCAGTAGGCCACTTGGAGAGACAAAACAGAAAAAAAGCACACTGCAGAAGAATGAAACAATTGTGCCATTGCATGTCTGGGCTCTGACAGAGAGCGCCCATTATTCCTGGTTACCAGCACGAGCACACAGGTGAGCAGATAACTGCCTGGATAAACAAATGTTCATAACACAACTCACACACTGAAAAACTGGCCCACAGACCAACCTTGAGCATAAGTAGGCTCTTTCTTTTTTTTTCCTTTTTCATGCCTGCATGTACCAGATAAAGTCACAGGACTCCCAGCCAGCGACTAGAACAAATGAGCTGGTTCAAAGGGCTGTTGTGAGGCGCTCTCTCACCACACAACAAAGTGCCATTTTTCCTTTGCGTGCTCAGTGCCATCTCTAATCCAAAGCAATTGCCCTAAGGTGCCAGACACATACAGAATGAGACAGCCAGCAGCAGCAAGTAGCATCAATCTGCCTCCTCCAGATACTAAATGTTGCTGGACAGAAAACTCATGCTATATTCCGCCTGTGTCCCACCAATTCCAGAAGAACTCATAATAATCTCAGCTGCTGCTCCTCAAATCACCACAGTAATTCTGTAATGAATGTGTCACTTAGGAGAGAAAAGTCATCTAGATTCACTAAGCAAAGAATATAAAAAGGGGGCTTAATTACAAACAAGATGCTTTATTTTCAGACAGTACACAGTTAATTTTTCGCACAGACACCGCCGCGAAGATGTTTTATCTGATCCAAAAGCAGACCTTGAACCACATAGTTTACAGTGCAGAACTCCAGTGTAAATGGAAGTAGTTGCTGATTTACACTCTGCAGCTGAGGGCAGTAACTTTCTCAGCCAAATTATGCAAGCTACCCATGCTCATGTAGAAACCCAGGGGATGGAGTGAAAAGAAGTGTGGAGAGGGATTATCAATAAACATTTCTAGCATTGTTTGCCAGAAGATGGTGAACTCCATATGTTGTGCTCTAAAATGAGCAAAATAATGGAAAAACCAGCAAATGGACTGGATGTTGGTTTCTCAGGCTGCAAGTCAAAGGGCTCTGAAACCTCACCGATACTTCCCTGAGGTTTGAGAAATTAAATGAAATATTGAAAAACATTCAAACATGTTACAGCAGAAAATATTGTGGGGAACAAAAATGGCTCATTGGTATGATGAGCAGGTACTCTGGCCTGCTCATCAAAGGGTAGTATAAGGTGAACCTTGAAAACTCTCTCAAAGAATTTTGGGTTGGCTCTTTTCTTGTCTCTGCCTGGGGGACCAACAGCTTCAGTGGTACAGCAAATGAAAATATCATTCAGAAGCTTGTGAAGAAAGATTAGGATCTAGAATTATCAATGCTCCTATAACATAAGGAGCATTAGAAGGACAAAGGTAAAACAAAGTTATGAGACAACTGTTCTGTATCACTGAGAAAATACATCTCACCGGGAGCTACCACATGGGAACAGTGAAGCATTTTCCACCCTCTGAAACATGCTGGTTTTCTCCCAACAGTAACAGCATAAAGATACTTAGATTAATCTCACTGGAGAGAATTTTGCCATACAAAAACAATAAAGAAAGGACTGTCCATCTCCAGGCTGAGGTGCAGCTGAACAGGAGCTGTCAGCAGAACCTACAGCCTGGGCTTCTACCTAAGAGCAGGAAAAATATCTTTCACTCAATGCACAACTTTAGGGCCCAAGTAACAGCTGCTTGAAAAAGACATCAGTGCAGCTTCACTGATTGTTCTGAAGTTATCTCAGGAAAGGTTTTTTCCCCAGATATTTACCTTTTGAACTAGCAGAGGCTGTGACCAGACATAAAGTTTAAGAAACAGCTGGGCTCACATGTGCTTAACAAGGGAAGGACCAGAAGTCTGCATCAGTGAATGAGAGAGAGAGAAAAACACAGCTTTTTTTTGTTCAGAAAAGTACCTGATTTCAGCCATCCATTTGCTGCACTGACATCAGCCCTGACCTTGAAAACGTCACTTCCTCACTCCACTCCTTTGCCTTTCCACCTGAACAGTTCCTTGGGGGCTGCTCTGACAGAATGGGTGGGGCTGGAAGGGGCCTAAAAATCGTCCAGTAATACTTTTTCTACTAGTGCTATCTAAAACCTGAAAATTATTCTTGTAACCTGAAATCTGTCATAACTATACTTGATAGATTCAATTTTGGTTTAAAACTCCGCATTTTATGTATTTCACATATTTCAGTAGAAGCATGGCTCTTATTTTTTGAAGAAACACTTGACTCCTTTGTTGTTAATTGTACAAGGTGTATTTTTCCCCCATTAATATCTCTATAATGTAGAACTTAATTTACTTTCCACCATTTTACTTCTAGTTATTGCAAGACTCCTAAGCAATAAACAGAAGCAGCATATTGATGGGACAAGCCTTTTAAATGATGGGACATAATAATTATTAATTACAACTTAAAAGTCCCTAGCAGCACTTTTTTGCTATAAATACTGGCTGACTTCAAAAGCTGGAAAAGACTAGTATTGTGCAGCAGTCAATTAATTAGATATACTGCAGATACCTTTCTTAATGAATTTGATTATTAATAGCACCACTCTCAGATTTAAATACTGACTCAAGTGTTAGCATCCATCTATTTTTTTCATGGATGAATATATTAGACTGCATGGGCCACCTAATTTAATTGCAAATTATTTTCTCTACTATCATGTGGTGTATTGTATGTTGAGTTCACCTTATTGCACCTACTCAGACAGCTGTGCTAGGTGGTAAAACTTTAAATCATCCATAGCAACAAACAATATTTCACATTTCTTCTCTCTATTCTCTGTTATTTTCTATGGAACATGTCAGAATTTTATTTTTAGCTTAAATAAAAAGAACAGGAGTGTAAAATAGCATGCCTGTCACAAGTAAATCAAGAGTATCCTTTTAAAAGACATGAAAATGCTTAGTAAATTTCTGTTTTAATCCCAAGCATGTTTGGGAACTGGTAATTTCTTTTCAGAAGGAAGGTCTCCACAGGTAGGGAAGTTGTTTTGTCAGTTCTGTGAAAGAGCTTTTAATTACCTGCATTTAATTGAGTCTTGCACATACACATTGGGAAACAATTTATGAGGTTTTCTGAGTCTACAGCATAGTTCACACAATAAATAATTCTTTCTCTCTGTACTTAACTCAAATGCTGTCTTTGAGCCATGGTTTGTTGGTGTTCTGTTTTTTTTTTTTTTTTTCTTTTAAAAGACAATGAAAAGCACAGAGTGGTACCAGTAAAGAGGCATGGACCAGGCTTTAGGGTCAGAACAGAATAACTCCACTTTCTTCTCAGCTGCACCAGTTAAACATTAGGAGACTGGACAAGCCATGTCACCCTCATTCTGGCATTTGTGTTGATGTGGAGACAAGTATTTCCCATTTCTGTTGCAGTTTTCTGAGAACTGAAGAAACAAAACCTGCACATGGGAACAAAATACCCTGCGACTGCTCTGCAGAAGTACAAACACCAACTTAGGCTAAGATGAAATTAAGCATGCAGTTTCCAGTTCGCTTCTATTTGCAAATTGGATTAACTTCAGTAAAATCCACTAATTTCCAATCGTGGCCACAACTTCCTGCAAAGATAACGGGAAGGGAAGACAGATGACTAAATGCTTGAGAAAAACTCCAAATATTTGAATTGCAGTGGGACCCAGAGGTCCAGGTAAAACCAGCAGAAAACTGCCTCTGTTCTGATGTGTTCCTCTCAGGGACAGGATGTGGGGAAAGGAGTAGCTCTAGTATTATTTAGCTAATTAGTGTCTTAGTTTGCTCTTTGTGTCACACAAGGCGTGGAAGATTTTCTGTGGACGAGTCAGAGCACAGAGTACACTAAGAGGAAAGTGCTAAACATGCTAAAGACCTGACTGCACTGGCTGCTACTGTGGGCTCCAATATCTTCATGATTGAAAAGCGTGATCCTCTGGCAAGGAAGACTTTTGCTGAGTCGTTACCTCACTCACTGTTTGCCAAGAGAGATAAAATTCAGAAATATACATGCTTCTAAGTCCAAAATGAAGTGGTGATGTGTTATTTCTGCAAGCAAAGTCATGGAAAACATTGACCAAGCAGCCTCGACAGAGCCTTCCTCCTGATCCTTAGCTCCTGACCCTGCAAAATTCTGCTCCAAAGGAAGCTTAAAACAAACATATATTACAAATGACAGATAAAACATTCACAAAGCTGACACAAGAGTGTGGTACTAACTGCACAGGTAATACTGGTCTCCTGAAGAATTGATTAAATCCCTTACGAAAATTTTAAGGTGTTCTCCTTGGGAAAAAAAGAAATCCTATTGAGACAGACAGACTACTAATCACATTTCTTCTCAATTCTTCTCCCTAGCCCTAATTAGTAGGGAATACTTGCATTGAAACAATCTCTTTTTCTCCTTCATTCATTTGATCAACTGCTTATCCCTCACCTGGAGCCATAATCTCTTGTCTGTAGCTTCAAAATCTTCTGCACTGCTAAAAGGATTAGGTATCCAGGTGAAGCATAAACAGCAGGAACAGATGATCACACAGGAAACAAACACTATTCTGATTTTTCAGATGCCGCTTTTCCCCCTGGTAATTCAGTAAAAAGAAACTCTAACCACCACTGCCTCTTAGAAAGCAAAGAAGGAACCCTGTAAACATATATAAAAAAACCTAAAAAACAAACCAAACCAAAAGAAAAAACCCCAACCGAAATCTAAAAGAAATAGCTTTGTAAATAATTCTCCCCCAAATTAAACTCCATAAAACTACAAAATGAGTAATATTAAAAGAGAATAAGAAGATTAAGGAGAAAAAAAAAAAAAAGAGAGAGATGATTATAATGCCTTAATAAAATTGCTGCAATCTTTAGAATGCAAATATTTTCTATTCTGAAAACAGATGTCACTTTCTCTGGGCATCTCCTAAAAGACGGGTGAAGCTGAATTGGGGGTGGGAGGATTACATTTTCTGTCTGTAGTTTTCACTGGGCAAGACTGAGTCTGCCACTGTACAGGTAATGCTCATTTCTTTTATAAATATATAGAGCATTTCCTGCATGTGACTTGTTTTAAACCCAGGGCATCTATTAAAGTAAAGCATTCTGACTGCATGTACTCATTAAAAATGCATGAGGGAAACATTTGTAAAATTCAATATGTATTCAACTCAATTCAAAATTCAACATTGGTAAGATTCAATATTTCCAAACTCAAAACTGTAAGATCTAAATACAACCAGTTCATACCCTTTTGACACACCTGATATTTAAAACTTTTCTTGTGTTATTTACCATTTCACTCTTTTCCAACTAGACTTCTGACATTAGGGTCAAAAACAGCCCTTACTAACATGAAAACATTGTCCCACTGAACAACTGGAAAATTTTTAGCAATTGCTTTGGTTGTGTAAATTTGTGAGAAAAGAAAAAAAGTATTTTGAAATGCATTATGCTCTTTCATTAATTCTGGGTATACAGTAAGTTTTACAGAAACCAAACAATGTCAGATAAATATGACTTTTTTGATTATTAAGTAGTGCTTATATGTGGGAACTGGGTGAAGTGACACCATCACCTGGAAAATGAAGACACTAGAGAAGCAAAAAGAAAATCAATCTATTCAAAAAACACATAAATCTTCATGCCTCACCTCTTCAGTTCAAGTTACAAGGTGCCACTAATCTACCAATATTGTCTGGGCCTAACAGTGTTGATTCCTTGCCTGGCAGTTTAAGGAGTAATAGACCTGCTTCCCTCCAGCAGGAGCCTATGGAGATTTACAGGAAGCAAAGCAAGCAAGCCAAAGCCTATTCCCAAGAAATGCAGTGTCCCTTTCATCGATTAGAATAGATTTCAGTAAGTGAGTGGACATAATAGACTGGGTGAGGTTGGAAAGGTTGTCAAAGATCTGCAAAATCTCCAGTCAAATGTAGATTGAGTTAACACAGTTTTACTGATGGAACCAGACCCTTCTGTGCTCCTGCCAACCACACAGGGGCAGCTTCTAGAGAGCTGTCAAAAGACTCTGGATGAGCAGACAAAACCCAGCATCCGAGCCAGGGGAGCTGATATTTGCCTATGCCTACATTTCTTCTGAACGGTTATTTAAAATCTGAACATCTGGCAAAAGCCATTGAAAAATAACAGCCAAATAGACTCAAACTTCACCTGGCACTCCTCTGTACTACAGAAAGCTACACACACTTGTTTTCAGGCAGAGATATCCGTGGAGCTGGGAGCAAAAATTCAGCAGTGGTTTAGGCCTGGTAGATGAGTGCTAATGCTGTGGCAAGGATTGCTTCTGGTGGTGTTACACACCTCCTGTCAAGCTGAACTTGAAAAATGCAACTCATTAACTTGAATTCTGAAAATAATGTTTAAAGGCACTCACTAGAGGATTTTTTTTTTTCTTTTTTTCTTTCCTTTTTTTTTCCCTGTGAAAACACTACTGCTCTTCCAGGAGATGTATTCAGTGCCTGGAGGTTTCCAGGGGAAGTTACCCTACCTAAGACATTTGTTGTGATCTGAAAACCCCTCTCAACTCCAGCTGTGGTCAGAAGCACAGGAACAGCAGTGAACAGGGTTTGCCAAGCAGGCAGGCACAGTGCTGGGCTCATTCCCCTCATTCTTCAGAGCAGCCTTGGGCCATTGACCTCCCAGCATAAGCTGCAAAGCTCATCTCTTTCCTTCATGGAAGTAGAAAAATTATTTAAAAGGCAAAAGGCGAGTCTAAAAAAGCTCGGATATGGAACAGCCTGTTTTCTTTTTTTTTTTTCCTCCTTCACATTTGTATTCATTATTCTAATCACAGCATATGCTAGAAGAGCCTAGAATCTAGGTGCTTTAAATGTCATACATAACCAATCCACTAAATATCTCACAAAATTGGAACACTATTGGTGATTGCTCAGTTACTAATTAACAATGAAGGACAAAAATCATTGCAAATTGGCCAAGAATTGACTAAAAAGCAAAGTGTGGAAAAGAAAATGTGGGTGTATTTGTGGAACAGGCAACACTTGAGGGCTGTAAGCACCTGGGGAGGGCAAAAAAGTTATACTCTCTCAGACTACCTTAAGTAAGAATAAAAGTCACACAAATTTAGAGATAATTATCAAGTAAGAATAAAAATTGTTCTTTTTTGAGTCACAAATCTTTAAAAAATATCTGTATGTAAACACCAAAGACTTAAGGTATCAGGTTATGGAAAAGAAGAACTTAAATTTAAGTTGGGCTTTATATTAAATCATTCAAATACAAAATTCACCATCTATGGTACTCAACCAAGAAAATGTTAAAGATGGATATGTCATACATGTGAGCTGTTGCCCAAGAACTTATAAATTGATGAAAATAGGATCTTTTAAAGGCTACAGCTTGAGAACATTTCACTACACAGTTTGATAACTTATTAGTTCAAAGATAACAGTGAGAAAGAATTAGAATACTCTAAAGAAAAAATAATAGTATGACAATAAGACTTTGATATTCAACACTTGCACAAGATAAACTTACTAAAAACTATCATATTTATGTTTCTAGAGAGGGGATATTCAGTACTGTTGTACATGGAGTAATATTTCTTAGTACAGAAGAAAGAAACAGAGTTCCTATTGAATCTCAATTGATTCGTGCTGTGTTGCTGCCACCTCAGACAAACAGAGGAGATTAGTAAAGGGGAAAATGCTTATTTTATACATATGTGGATAAAATGTGATCCGTCATCCATGAAGGCACAGACTGTGCATCTCAGCTGAAACTGCTCCTTTCAGCTGTCTGGTCCAGACCATCACCTGGCCAGTCTGGGCAGTTCAGTGCCTGGGCAGGTGTTCTGATGCCTCGCAGGTGCTGTTGGAATCACCTTGGGTTGTTTTGGGGCACAGTCACAGAATAAGGTGGATGAAAACCACTGAAGAAAGAACAGAACAGGTACTGGGGGAAAGCAGCAGGAAGTTCTTGAGGGTACAGAGCAATGATCTTCCTTCTTTCAGTAAATCCAGCTGATCTGCCAAAGTCCTTTTAACTCTTCTCCCTGTCCACAGGTGCTTTGGTTTTGGGTTTGGTTTTTTGTTTTTGTTTTTTTTTCCTTTTCTGGTTGTTTTCTTGGGTGGGGGGGAGAGGGGAAGTTGGGGCGGGGGGGGCTGTTTGTTTTTTGAGTGGTTTTGGGGAGTGTTTGTTCGTTTTTTTTAATTTTGACAAAGAATATGACAGAAGATTTTTACCATTTGATTCAGATAGGTTCTATTACTGACCTGTCACATTTGGTCAACTAACTCAGAAAGTATCCTCCTTTTCTTTTTCTGAATCACTCACAGTCCTTAGTGCAGTCCATAGTTTCAACAAAATTATTTTTGTCTGGATTAAACCAGTTTGTCTTCAACTTTAATGTTTCTAATTACTTCATTATTTTCTCATTTCATTTGCCTTTTTGTTTTTTCTTTCACTCTAATCCCCCTGCATTTGCTGTAAGTAGCAGGCTAGGTTCTTAAAATCATTGCAGAAGTGAAAGCAATATATTGACTCTATATTAACTAACATAACTGCCCTACAAGGATTGTTAATTCCGACCAGCCTAGTTCATTCTGAGAGCACACCAACAGGCTGCAAATGAGATAAAAACATGTGCACTGAGAATGCTGAGATGTAATAACACTGATAATTTCACATGGGCTAAAATTTTAACGAGGATTCAGGGAGATGTACAGGGAATATTTGAGGAAAGAACTACACAGCTGAGGGAAAACAAGAAAATGCAGGAAATGCACTCGGAAACATGCCTGGAAATAGGGGCTGCTATAGCCAAAAACTTTACTGAACAATTGAGGTTTGAGCCCATAAGTGGTAACTCAAGGGAGAGCCCAAGCAGCTTTAGTTCATATCTACTCTAGATGGAGCAGGTGAACTAAATTATCAATTTCCAGCACCTTAAATCAAGGCACTGGAAAGTTGAATTTCTAGTTTATTACATGAAAGTTATATTTCTTGTTAGCTCAAGTGTTTAAGCCATTTTTTCTTTTAGTTCAAAAATGTGAAATTTTGTAGTTCATCAATCCAACCATCTTGAAGCTGTTACTGCAGCTAAAAAACCTCATAAGGGAAAAAAATTAAAAACAAATTAATGTGAGAAGATGAGATAAATCAAGTAGTGAAGTCAAGAGTAAATTATCAAAAAGATCTTTTATCGAAAATGAATAATTTTTTCTACTTCAGGAGTAACCCATTAATTTTATTTCCCCCACTCCATTCCTTAGCATGATTGTAGTTCAAGCAGCATAATATAAAAATAGGCTTATTAAGATATGAAATGTGTTTAACTCTCATCATAAGCACCACAGTCCTTCAAAATTTAATTTAAAAATATATATAAATCAGGAGAGCATAAAAGCATTTGCACTTTTCAATAATTGAGGGGAAAACATATTTATAATTGGCAAACGGTAAGCAAAAGGGAGCCAGAAAATAAATGGCCTGGGTTGGATTTGGCAACTCTGACCGTACTGTGACTGCTTTAATTGACCTTAAACGAGCTTTTGCAGAACTTCCTACAGAGTAATTCCAGGGATTTTTTTCAAAAGGCAAGATGTAGGAGTTCCAGTGTGATTTGATACGAGTCAAGCAGAGTGATTCCTTGCATATCTGTGTGACATTTCTATGTGATACTGAGCTCCCCAGTCCTGAAGGAAAAAGGAACACAAAATAAAAAGAATAAAATGTATATTCCTCTCTAAGGCTTATCTCTCACTGGCATCCCTCAATTAAGCAAGTTCTTAAATTCCTGTCTCAAGTGGCCAAAGAGAAGTGGTGGGGCACAGCAGCACCTCTCTGACACAGGTGTAACAGGTGAACCCCTCTGCAGTGGCTTATACCACGTGTAGACTTGTTCATTTTGCTTATTCACTTCTGCACATTCCTGTGCATTCCTTTTCTCTCATGGAGTAATTATCAATGAGAAAGCACCAAAGGGTGCTTAGGCCAAGGCTCCATGGTGCTAAAGGAACATCCAAGGCACTGTCATCCTGAAAGCAAGAACCTGAGTGACAAATTCTGACCCAGGGGAGTCGGCTGCAGAGGTTATCAGACATTATGAGATAAGTGGCACAACAATTTCAGGGACTTCTGGGAGCTTGTTGAGAGAACTTGCAATAAAATAACCAGGTAAATCACAGCAGAGCAGATTGGGGATGCAGCAAAAGTACTGATGGTGAAGGCAAAGTAATCAAAAAGATGTAATACTTTGCCAATCATTATCAGCTCTTATCATATGATTATTATTTGACTGAGATATCTATATCTATCTATATCTATATCTCAGGAATTGTAGGAACCCAAATTCCATTTCATAATTCATATGTAGCCTGATGAGGCTAAATTTTTGTGCTAATTTACGATATTAAAAGACTTCTGCAAATTCAGTATACTCAGCCTTGAATTCTGCTTTCCACTTCATGTAATTCTGATCCCAAGGTATCAGAGTTCTGGTAATGACATCTCTGTGTTACCAAGACAAAGCCACAGCTTTAAGGAGGAAATACAGTTCCCACCAACCTAGAATTTGTAATCCCAGAACTTCCCTGATTCACTTCCTTAAGGGAACCCCGTTCAATGAAAGATTCAAAGGAATTCACTGAACAAACAAATAGCATTGAAACTACTTAAGCAAGAGCATTCAGGAGTACACAGACTCTATGGCTGCTTTATCAAGTTGTCAGGGCAACAGTTTCACTTAATATTTAAATAAATATAATGTGAAAGAAATATACAGGCATGTAGTATTTGCCTGTCTGTATATATTCCTTAATGAATGCACAGCCTACAAAAAAAAGGCTCAGTAGCAAAACTCCACAAGAGGAAGATCAGTCTTTTCATCCTATTGCTAAAAAAAAACCCTAAAAACCTCAAATCTCTGTAAATGAACAGTCTGATGACATGTTAAGAAAGTTTCCATTATTTATTTGTTATGCCTAAATGTCTACGAGTTTCCTAAGTAAACCAGAACTTTTGTGTTATGTTTGTTCAGGCACACAAACACGAGCTGTTCCTGACCCTAAAACAGATGGATTCTGATAAGTATTGATGCAATCTTGCACATGCATAGGGCACACACACATCCAGAAACGTACACATGTGCTTTCTGTGGAGACAAAACAGCCTTAAAAAGGAGAGACAACACGGACACGGTAGGCCAGGTATTCCTAAAAGCACAAAGTGGTGCTTTAGTACCATTTCCACTTAAGGTCATGACAAAGATCCAGTCTGGCTTTTCCCCTACTCAGGATCAAGGAGCCCAGGTCCACCTTGCTCAGTTCCCCAGGCACATTAAGACCAAGATGTCCAAAAATGATGATTGGGCCAAATTAAGTGTTTGAAGCACCACAGAACATTGCTTTACCTTGGCAGCAAAAAAAATGAGAACTCTTTATATGATTCTTAAATATTTGTATATTATCAGTGTGCTGAAAAACCCCCCAGTAAATTCCATTCTTCACCCAGAAAGACACTGAGGTCTGCTTAGGCAGAGAAATTAATTTTAAGTTATTGCTGGATTTTTACAGAAACAGAAACAAATTTTCCTGGACAGCTGGAATGAGAGTGACAGCTTTAATACTTTTGCTTAGCTCTCTTAAAATTTCTTCAATTTTTTTTTTTTTTTTTAAGCTTTAGTGGAAGTTAAACTGTATTTATAAATAATTTTTGCTTTCTGTGATATTTAATGAAAGCATAAACAGGGATTATTCTTTAAGTAACAAGTCTATTTGAAGTCAGTAATTTTTTTGTGACTTCTGCTGTAATACCCTGCATCCACAAGATGCCTGGGCAGTGCATGTCTCCAGTGACCAAAGATGGGCAGCACCTGGAGGTCTCCTTTACCTACTCCAGAAATACAGCTTTTGCCATTTATACCTTTTCATACCTTTGCTGTACCTTTATCACACAACATTGATACTCTCCATACCCTCCCTGATTACTCCACTTGCTGCAGAATGCAACATTACAGTGCAATGACAAAATGCAGTGGAAAATGAGAAAAATCAAATATGTGAAGGGCATCAAGGGCAGTGTTCATCCCATCCAGCACAGAGGTGGGCTCTTTTCATTACTGCAATTAAGGAAGAATTTAGTAAGAGAAATACATTGCAAGCTCTGAAAGCAGTGAATGAATATCCTGCAGTGCATCCTCTTTGTGACAGATCTGTCAAGTGGGCCTGGATCACTTTTACTTCTGAGCTCTTGTTGAAGACGCAAATCATCCCCCACTATCCCTCATGTGAACTTAACCATGGAATTAATTATAGAATGGTTTGGGTTGGAAGAGACTTTAAAGATCATCTCATTTCAACCCCCCTGTCATGAGCAGGGGACACCCTTCCACTATCTCAGGTTGCTCCAAGCCCCATCCAACCTGGCCTTGAACACTTCCAGGGATGGGGCAGCCACAACCTCCCTGGGTAACCTGTGCCAGCACCTCACCATCCTCACAGTAAAGATTTTTTTTCCTAATATCTAATCTAAACCTGCTTTCAGCCTGAAGCCATTCCCCCTTGTCCTGTCACTACATGCCTGTGTAAATAGTCCCTCTCCATCTTTCATGTGGGTTCCCTTCAGGTGCTGTTTGTGGCACCAGGAAGAACCAAACTCAAATACCGAGAACCAACTCCTGATTTTGAGCTTATGGCTGTACGAGTGGGAATGGCAACCCTCAGGTGAAGCAGCCTGGAAATGAAACAGGGAGGCTGCAGGGGGTGAGGGGAGCTAAATGTTTCACTATGTGCTGCTAAATAAATCAAAAACCTCCTCATATAAAAAAAACACAAAAAAACAAAAAAACCCCACCAACAACGACATAAAACGTGTTAGCTTTTAAAAAATCTTCTGGCACATGAAGACAAATTAGTCCCACTAAAAAAACCTCCCCAGCCAAATTACAGTTGCCATCCAAACATCCTGTTGGTAATGATTTCATTCACTGAAATGTTACATGCACTGCTTCAATTTATAAATCTGCATTTCACATGAAAAAGTGCAAAATAAGGTCTAGTAAATTAGATATTAAAGATTTTGCTACTGACTGCAGTTTCTGTTGCATTAGACAAGCACATTATTTGCCATAGCAGGCAGAAAAACAATGACTAAAGGCTGTTATTATGCCATAACAGCTACATTAAGATAACTGCAAAAATAATTGCAGATTCACAACATCAGTTCTGTGTAAATAGTTCCAGAAACATTTCTATAACTTTAATTTGGTTTGCAGTGTTACATAAAGAACAGGGCTTAAGCCAAGGAATATGGATTGACAGTAGTAAAGTCTTGCATATTTAGGAATAATAGTGCTGGCCTATTATGTTACATCTGTGTTGGCAAAATTTTAGGAACAGATCAAAGTGGCTGCTGAGCTCCTTGCACTGCTATTCCACGTGGTTTGGGCAGTATGCTCTGGATTAGAGCCCGTCTCACCTCCTATGCTGAAGCCTCCTGACAGGAAGATTTATTTGATGCACGTGGGAAGTCCTTGCAGTGGACAGAGGCCGTGCATGGAGATATTGGGGGTCTAAGCAAATCACACCAAGGGACATTTAGAGTGCTTTTGGAGAAGAGGCTGCTGTTTATTTCCACCTCTAAAGAACCTACATTTTTCTGTCCCAAAATTGCTCTGGGAACTGCGTTAGCATGTGGTAAAAGGAGACCATCAGGGGAGTCACTTCAAAACTGCACATTACTGCTCTGATCTGAACCACTGCTGTAGACACAGACTTGCAGGGCTACCAAGCAATTTGCAGCACATTTATCTTTCTGAATTCAACTACAACCTTCCTGTTATCACTTTAAGAGGCTCAGGCCTTTTAGGTAACACTTCTAGAAAAATGCCACATAGCATTATTACACATCACTTGGTTAATTAAGCAGCATAATTTGCGGAAATACTGTGCAACAGTAGGTTGCTGTTGCTAATGATGCGACTTAGAGATGCAGAAAGAAGTGGGTACAAAATACTACAGAATGTGTACTTTAAAAATAAGGGCCTTTTACTCACATTTCTGTGACTGAGAGATACATTAACAGAAGATTTCAAAGCAGGAGAAACAGCTTCACTACAGACACCTACCGGAGATATCTGGATATCTGTGCTCCACATCGATTCCCCTATCACAGGCCCTCCATCCCCAAACACACCTGCCTTCCCCAGAAAGAGGGTTATCTGACAGGTACCTGCTGCTGGCTCCTTGTGTCTTTTGCCAGCAGCAGTCACTGTGAAAGATGAGGTGAGCACCTGATCAATTCCAGCAAGAACTGGGAGTTAGAAACACTAAACTCTGTGTGAATGTGCTGGGCACTTGTTTACCTTGGTCACTCTGTCACCTGAGTTCTGTAATCCCTGGAGCATAGGCAGTACCTGCATACTGGTATGGACATGACTGGCTCCCCTAAAAGAGGTGGGAAGAGGGTGAATCTGGTTGTATCAAACCAGCAGGTTGCAGCAGGACTCACATGAACTCACTCACTCACACACTGGGCATCAGAGCAACCTCAGCAGGTGCTGTGTCATCACAAGCCCTTCACGTCTTCATACTTTGCTTTGCTTCCCTCAGAGCAACAGGCTCTACCTGGTGAGTTTTGGAGTGATTCTCTCAAATTCTGGGCAAGTCACCCGCCACATATCAGCTCTGCAAAGTAAAGATGTGTGGAACACAAAACTGACTTTGAGATATATGCAAAGACATACTCAGACTTACCATTTTTCCTCATGAGGAAAATTCCCAAACTGCAACATACAAGCACTGCTCAGCAGAGGACATGGAGGAATAAATTTCAGAAGCTGAAGGTGGTTCATTTGCACAGCTCTGATTGCAGCTTACATCTGTGCTGTTCTAGTCATTGCTGTGAAGGCAACAGCTGAAACACTGCTACTGATCCTTTCAGGTCAGGGACAGCCCTGAAAAGGGGCCCCCAGACCAGAGTGGCGGAATCCATGAAATCTGGGGAAGTTAAGAGGTAGAAACTGGAACTTTAAGGATGAAGTAAAACATGGGCCAACACAATTGATTCTGCTGCAGTTCCCTGTGTCTCCAAGCACCTGAGAGATTTGTGTTTAATAACCCTTTTGATGGGTGCAAACCCTTGTAAATACTTGCACATCAACATCTCCCAGGGGGTGGGAGACAGAAAAATAGGAAGGGATAGAGGAACAAGGGCTGCTCAGAAGATCCATATGGCTCGATGCAACAGAAAGAAAACAGCTGGAGGCACACAGGGCTGACCATGGCATCGTCCTGGGATGTGGCAGGACTCTGCAGGGAGCACAGGCACATCAGACACCTGCTTACATTGTCCAGAATAAACAGGAAGATTCACAAGCTCTGTGTTCAGGAAAAAGCAAACGCAGACAAGACAGATTGAAAGCTATGCCTCGCATCAAAGCATACATGGCTTTAAACCCATCAAGGCTGGTAATGCTAAAGGTCAGTGTATTTAATCAGTCACAGGAATGTCTACCTGTGAGCTACAGCCAGCAAGAAATCAGCAATTATCTTTCATGTTTAAACAACCTTGCACAGTGTTTTACATAACAAGGTGTGTATCACCACTCAAGCTTAAATGGAACTATTACAATCAGCCACTGTAACAAGCAGGCAGTGCAAGGAAAGTGTTTCCCGGTGAGAGCTTCTGTAGCAGCAGCAGATGCATAACTCCAGGATATTTGCTCCTTTCATGTTTTGTACCAGCTCTACCCAGTTAGGCAAATCATATTCAGCATGTTTCTAAATACTTACTCACATTACTGAATGATTCCTTGGGAATTTTTAAAATGGAGTTAACTATCATAAAGAACTGTCCACTATGTTAATCCATGAGTATGAGGTATTGCATTGCACTTATCTGATAAGCTTGAGGAACAGGGGCTGGTAGATCCAGGTTATTGAAAAATAGAAGGAAGAGTGAGTTCTGTGTAATAGCACAACTAGAGCAAACACAAGTATTGAATGCAGCAGTCAGCCCCACTGACAGGTTGCAGGGAGACTGAGACGTCTTTCAATTGTAAAGAATCAGTTTCCCAGCTAGAGCTACAGATCTTGGCAGCTTATGCCATTCTAGAGAGTTATATTTCCACAAAATCAGTACCCCAGTCCTGTTCATCACTTGGCATCGCCAGCATTTGTGCAAGGACCACAACCAGGACAGCTTGACCCACCTAGGAAAGAAGATGCTGAGGGCAGCAGCTTGGCCAAACCACTGCCTGCCAAGCTCCCAACAGGCACCAGACAAAGCTACATGGGTGACTGGAATTTTAGAAGCCCAAGGGGGCCTGTGGAAAGCCAACCCAATAGCCCTATCACTTTACATGATTATTAAAAATCTTTTCTTTTTTCTTCATAAAAATTGCTCAGTAATTCAATTACACAACAAATTTAATGAAAACCCTTTAAGCAGCTGCATATACTAACAGAGTTAAAGCTGTGAGTGTCCCATGGTTTGCACATAATGTAAGCATTGATTTTGAACAGTAGTTTTATTTTTATAGAACAGTTCTGGAAGGATTTTTGACAAATATCTTCCTATGAAAGTGCTCACTTGTCATAATCCAATATTTTTCATGAAAAAACTCCCATATTTGAAATACTGGAACATTTTTTGCCTTGGGAAAATAGGTTTTTTTGCACTAAAACCTGTTCTCTATGCCATACAGCCCATCTGCTCCATTTCATGAAGTGATCAACACTAGGTCCCTTCAGATAAACAAACCTGGATAGAAAAATACATCTCAGTTTTGGACATGATGTGTCTGCATAATTGGCTTTCTCATGCCAGACGAAAGACGTGCTTTTTCTGGTGCTGCATAGGGCTAGCTGTTTTCTCACAAAACCCTGCCACAGTCAAAGATTTAAAATGCTTAGTGGAATTGCAAAGGCAGGAATTTAAGTGGTATTTAACAAAACCACGAAACATCTTCAGTCTTTCCTCTTATCCTCACCCTAGAAACTCCCAAAGCAAGGCTAACCCCAACTTCTGACTGATGACTGAAAACTGTGATTGCCTCAAACTTTCATAAGTAGTAGTGACACAGATTACAGAATACAGAAAGACTCAAGAGTGTTGCATTTGGTCTAAAACCACAGTTATGAACAAAAAAATGCAACAAAACACCAGAAGCAGCACTCAACAGATTGAAAGTAGCTTTGTACAAAAGTGATGGTTAGAATTCCATACATTTTAAAGATCAGGTTTTCACTTCAATTAATTTCCCATATCTTTATTGTACCAGAAGGTAGTCTTTAGACAGAAGCTTCTCTCCCCTACTCCCCCTTAATAGTAAATAAACTTTTATGAAGGATTTTACATTAGAAATTACTTCCATTTTGAAGTAGAAAAGTATTTTTACACTTTTCTACAGGGATGATCATATGGTACTACTGAAGAAGAACAGGCCCAAGGATTTTTAGCATGAAATGGACTGAATACATAGACTTTGTTCCTTCGTACAGGTGATACCTCAACAGCAGGATAATTAACCTACTCCAGTTGTGTCACTCTACAACCCAAGCAAACACAAGATACACACTCAGTGTTTTGTGAAAGGCAACTAAGGAAGGCTGGGATTTATCTCTTACCTTTGACTTCAAATGACTTTCAAACTACTTCATGCAACTTCACCTGCTTTCATCCCACCAGCCAACTTCCTTCTGAGGTGCAGAGCTCACTCAGATTTTGCTGGAAGTGGTGGGTTGATCCCAGAAAACAGCCAAACACCCTCACAAGCAGCTCGGTTACTTCCCTCTCCTCCAGGAATAGAAGGAAGGTGAGAATGCTTGTGGATGAAGACAATACTTTAACAGGGAGAGCAAAAGGAGCACGTGCAAGCAAAGCAGAAACAGGAATTCATTCACAACTTCTCATGAGCAGGAAGATGTCCAGGCACTTCCTGGCAAGGGGTGAGTGAGGACAGGGTAGGAAATAGAAAGCCTTCACACTGTGCAAGCACCATTCAGCAACAGCCAAAACACTGATTTATTAACACTATTTTAGCATGAACCTGCCCCACCAGACCCAGTATCCCGGGACAGCTGGGTGCTCGCTCCCAAGTCCCTCTGTGCTGGTCTTGGCTGGGGTAGAGTTAGATTTCTTCACAGTGGCTGGTATGGGGCTGTGTTTTGGATTTGTGCAGAACACAGTGAGGGTAATAGAGATGTTTTTGTTATTGCTGAGCAGGGCTTACAACAGGCCAAGGCTTTTTCTGTTTCTCACACTTCCATGCTGGCAGGGAGGCTGGGGGTGCCTGGGAGGTTGGGAAGAGACGCAGCCAGGACAGGTGATCCAACTGACCAAAGGGATATTCCAGACCATGTGACATCGTGGTCAGTATATAAAGTGGGGGGAAGAAGGAAGGCACATTTGGAGTGATGATGGTGTTTGTCTTCCCAAGTCAGTGTTAGGCATGACGGGGCCTTGATCTCCTGGAGATGGCTAAAGGCCTGTCCAACCATGGGAAGCAGGGAATGAATTCCTTGTTTTGCTCTGCTTGTGTGCATGGCTTTTGCTTTTCCTAGTAAGCTGTCTTTATCTCAACCCATGAGTTTTCCAGCTTTTACCTTTCTGATGCTTTGAGTGGCTGCCTCAGGCGTGGCTGCTGCCTGGGGCTAAACCACGACACCCATTACAGCACTGGCAGCTTGGTTTCTTCAGTGTTTGCAGACACAGCTCTCTTCCTAAATGCACTGTACCTGTTCTGTCATAAACCTCATACCACCAGCAAAGACAAAACGAGGTAAAGCATCGAATAGTCAATAACAGACTGTCCTTGTTCTATACATTTAAATTGTCATCTGTGGCACAGTCAGAAGAAACAAGCAAGTGGAGAAAGTTCACTCCTAGCTTTTAACAATGCTGAAAATTTGAAGTTAATTTGACGTTGAGTCAAATGGCATGGATAATTAGTGCTGCATCAATTTTAATACTCTCCTAATATTGAGAAATTATTATCTGTCTTAACTTTTTAAGACAGTTTTCAGACCTAGTTCACTTGAGATTTTTTTTTAAGAGTTCAGATTAGCTTTGTAAAAATGCAAAACCAGAAGCTAAGTTGAGACTGATTTCTTCAATACATACAAGTGCTTACATTTTCTCCTAATTTATTTTAGGCTTTAATTTCCCATGAATAGCCAAAACTTATTTATATTTACGGGGTACATATTGTACTCACAGGCATGAAAAACATAATTCGCCTCATCTAATGAGTCATCATTACCTTTTGTTTCTACCTTTCCACAAGCAGAATATTTTTAGTGTATTAAACTGGAGTTATTTTTACCCAACAACTTATATAATTATTTTTAATAAGAGCAGTCATATGTCAGCCCATCACTACTACTGCAGCTTATTTTCACATAAATCAAAACCTGACAAAGCCTACCTAAAGGAAACATTGCATGAAGAAAATAAATCCTTTTCTCTCTATGTAAAGGCAAACATGACCAAACCCTTTGGATTTCCTTTTTTTTCTTAAATGCTTGTGAAACTTTCAGAAAGAAGCTGCTTCTCTCCTCAAGGATCTGAAACCAACTCTAGATAATCTAAACCGAATTAAAAAGTAAGATTGGCATAAGAGACAGCTCTCCATCACAGCAAATTACACTCTCAACCCTTTCAAAACACTTGCACCATAAACTCTGAGGTGTGAAAACACACACATGTCCAGAATCTTCCTTGGCAAACTCTTCCAATTAATTGTTACAAAGATGCCACTTACAGGCTGATTTTTATGAAACTGGGATATAAGCCAAGGTATGATATATGAAAATATGTAAAACACTGCTTCATCTCCGTAGCAGTAGTTCAACAATGACAACACACCCAGTTTGGAAACATCAGTCAATGATAAAACACTTAAATGCAGAATACTTAAATCCCTAGAAAATCAAATTATGAAGCAGAAGACAGACAAATCATACACCTTAATGTATTCAGAATAGAATGTCCACATTTATTTAAGGAAACAATTTCTGATGTTCATTCAGTTACCCTTCACTCTTAACTACTGAGTTACTTTTAAGCTCTAAGAAATGAGACTTAAATAGACAGGAAGTTCTTCCTTTAACCACTGATGGGCTGTTAAGAACCTGGAGTCATGAAAAAAATGGGGAAGCTAAAACTACTTCAAGATGCTTAAAACATCGTTTGAAAGCAGAACTGTGACTGACAGATTAATACACAAAAATATCACCTTGCAGTATCTGCAAGTACCACACAATTGCTTATCTGGTATCTTACTGTTCACACAGCTGCTCTCCCTTTGGCAGAGTACTACCAGCACCACATTCCCATCTTTCAGAGCACATGGTTAAAAGTCTTTACTAAATTGAATAGAATGAGCAAGAAAAACTTCATAGGAAAGAAACCCCAGAAAGTGGAGTTTTTTCCACTTAAATTTGTTTTCCAGAAGTACTCACCAATTTTAAACAATGACTCCATTCTTCATCTTTAAAATAAACCTCAGGACAGTAAAGCTTGAGTTGTGGGAGGAGGAGAAAACAACATGGAAATTAAAATTCATTGCTCATAGAACACCGCAGTGTAGTGGACGCCTGCCTGTTATCATAATAACCACTTGGTCTGGAGAGTAAATCGAATTATTAAGTACAAAGAACCCTTCACACACAGAGTGCAAGACAGAGGGAAGGTCAGTCTGAAACTTTAGATGAACTGGCAGGTGAAGGTGAGCTTGAGTTCTCATGGAGTGTTAGAGAAATTGTGGAGCAACAACTTCTGT
Organism: Corvus kubaryi; assembly: GCF_017639235.1. Lineage (NCBI taxonomy): Eukaryota > Metazoa > Chordata > Aves > Passeriformes > Corvidae > Corvus > Corvus kubaryi. The sequence goes on from NW_024581130.1 coordinate 4,236,300, forward strand.
GGCCAGGGCTACCAAGAATTCCCAGGTGACGGGGAGGTCGGCATTTCTAAATGTTGAAATATAAATCCTTATCAGTCCTGTAGACTAAGAAAGGTTATCTTTAAAGAGTGCTCCTTCACTATGTCTGAATATCTGTGGAGAGCTTTGTGCCCTGGGATAAATCACCACAGACCACTTCATTTACTTCTGTGACAGAACTAAGGAGTGCTGATTTGAGGTGTGGCCAAGCAAAAAAGCTCTGGAGCTCCGGTGCTTCTCAGAATGTGTCAGGCTTCAACCAGACATGGTGACAGCCTCAGAACATGACCGTAAGGAGGAGCCTTGGTTGCAATCAGAGTGTCACTAGAAGGAAGGTGAAAGCTTCATTTCTCTTCATAATCCATCAAAATTCAAACAGCAGGAGGAAGAAATTGGCTTACCAGGGGTATTGCAAGGGAAAATTTTCCAGCCTTGCAACACAAGGCAGTAGCACTCTCACAAATGCAGAGGTGGGCTCCAAAAAACCCTAATTATTATGCTTTCTGTAGTTGCATGTTTACCTTGCAAATTTTGTGGTTCACTTTTACTAATCTATCACTATGTTAAAGAAAATATGCATAGGAAAAAATATTCTACCAATCTCATTATGATTTTTTTTTTGACCAATACAAGTCCCTGATTTCAGGATGGGGCAAAATGTAATCTTTCAGTGTTAAGACCACTGTAAAATCGTTTTACAATGCAAGGAATGAAACCATATATGTATTTGTTTTCTCCTCCTCAGAGTTTATTTTGCATGTAATTTTACAGTTTTTACTTCACATCATACATTTATTCCTTCTCTTGGAAAAAGTTTTGACACAGACGCTTGCCTTGCATTACATTTTGAAACCTGGAACTGGTGCCAGTAAAAAAAAACAAAAAAAAAAAACAAACCACCCTATAAAACATATTAGATCAATACAATGTAAATATAACATGTATTAGAAGTTGCTCGTTATTTCACTACAAGGAAAACAATCTGGGAAAAAAAAAAAGATAATCAGTTCCAGTTGCTAAAACAGTTCAGTATATTTTATTTAAAGTCATAGCGTAACAGGAATGCTTTTATTAGCCCACAACCAAACAATGATCAAACTGGTGTAGAGGAAAATGAAGCATGATCCTATGGTACTCAACTGCAATATAACATTCTCTGCCACACAGAACACATCAGACTGGGGATGTCCACAAAGTCTTCTCAGTGTGAACTCTGCAAAAGACTCTTCCATCATGCTGCATTATTCCATCCCTTATTTTGCTTAGGAAGTAAGCCACAAGTAAGCATTCCAAGAACTGTGAATAGATTGTCAGTGTTGGCACCAACTCTTCAGTAGTTTACACAATGGTTCACAAAGGAAACTGGGTAAAATTATGACTTGGAAATGGTCACGGACATCTTCCTCTTTGGCTACTTTAAAAGTTAGAAAATTCAGATTTGTACAAAAGACATTCATTTCAGAACCAATTCAAATATGTTTTTAAATAAATGGAACAAAATAAAGCATGTCTCGTTAATTTGGTATTAATTTTCCAGAATACTCTGCAATACATTTTCAAATATACAAAATCTTACTCTTTACAAAAAAGTTGTAGCTCGTGAAGGAACTCACTTGTATTATCTTAGCAGCACTCCAATAATTAACTATCTTAATTTTAATCAAAAAAAACCACCTTAGTTTGATCACTGTATTTTGAGACTGCTTCTTCATGAGAAGCAATGTTTCAAAAGTTATAAAAGTGCAAGAACATCATCATGTTCCAAGCTGAAAGGCAGCTTCTGGAAGTAGTGAAATCAGTACTGCAAGGTCCTGATGTCGGTGAAATAAATGCAGTGGGAAGAACTGCACTTTAAGTACCTCTTCCAGTGTGGTATTGTTGCATTAAGACCAAAACATGCTTCTCACTGAACATTTTAGTGATCTAAGTAGAAGAGTTGTGTGACTTTTGTCCAGCTGCAACAAGTGAGATGCTCAGACTAAGCGATTAGGTGAGAGCAGATAACCAGCACACACAATAGCATCAGCAGGCCACCACTCAACCGGCCCGCTCGTTTTGCTGCCCAGCATTTTTGTGCATTTTTAATTAAATAAAAAATGGCAAAGTACAAGACTCTCAGAGGACCTTCTCATCCTTTTGGATAAACATTTCTAATTCCATGTTAGACTTCATTGAAGAAGAGGAGCCTCAAATTAGGTCCCACAAACCGTTAAGGCTGCCTTTTAGCCAAAAACTTCTGTTTTATTTAAGCAAACTACTTACTTTTAGTAAGAAGCATTAATATATAATGAATATTTGAATTCACTATCAAAATGAGGATTATAAGAAATTACAAACTTTGGAGCAGGATCACTCTTATCATTCCTGATAAAGTTCTGTAAACAACATTTTAATTGAGAATACCTGCTGCTTTGCAACACCTTAAGTGTAATTTTGTACTACTAGAACTACAAACCCAACGTTTTCCTTTCTGCCTCTTTGTAAAGCTTCCTCAAAAGAGGGTCTAGCAAGTCAAGAGCTCTGCAATTACATGTGAATATTAATCTTACATTTTAAACACCTAATATTACTATACTCAGTCTCAGAAAGCCTCCTTAGAGCAAGTTTTGTTATACTTAGTACTAGTACAGTGTATCAGCACTTCTTGGTGACTTGCTTCCTTGGTGGTAGATACAGAGAACTTCACTTTGGGATATCCGTGTTCTGAAGCACAAGAGCCACTCTGCTTGGAATGTACACCTGGGAAAAACGGGACAAGAACAAGAACAGCTGAAAAACCCAGAAACCTTACAGGACCCAACTTCTTAATAACAGCATTTGGAAAAAATCCCCATATTTTAACTGTTAAAAATCTTTCATTTGTGCAGTGTTTTGGGTCATAAATATAATATTTAAAGTATGATTATTGACTGCTTAGTCCCTAGCACTGGAATTACACAAGATAAAAATTTAAAAGGCAGACTGATTACAATCTATTTTCAATCTCTTTTCTACTTTTTTTTTTTTTTTTTAAATATCTCATCATGATATATTTTAGGTGGCTACCAGGAGAGGGCCTCATATGACTTACAACAACCAGTTTCAGAAACCTGAGGACATCTAGGTCAACAGACTGGTCAATGATAAATGACAAAGTTTTGCAACTCCCTTCTGCCGTGAATTACAGTTGCCCCAAGGCCTGTGATGTCATTTGCTACAGGTAAATACCAGCAATATGACACAGCAGCATATTGTTCACACTCTTGGCATGTCTATGGAATGTCAGTGTCTGAGCAATATAACTCACTCTCAAGATTGGACAGAATCAAAATTAACCATGTAAATGATCGCATTTGTCTTCCCCTTTTTTCCCTGCATACCACAAAAATAACACATATAATCAAAAGAGTCCTCATAGATGACAAAATGTGGCGATGTATTTTTCACGGCATTCCTTCCAAGCTGAGCGGTCACCATCAGCAAACAAGACCAATATGTGCTATCCACCAATTACCTTGATACACGGTACTCCATCAATTGTCAGGTCTATGAATGTGTTTTCTGAACAAGTCAATAAAAATGCAATTATAAAAGGTAACACAAGATTGAAGATTATTGGCTTCAGTCTGACAACGTCCTCTTTTAGACTATCCTTCATCTCTGTGGAATGTCTAATATTCTGCAATTTCGACTGCGTTATCTGCTAACGAGAGCCTGATGGCATGAAAGGCTTTCATTGTTTTCAAAACAGAGTAAAGCAATAAAGGAAAGAGCTTTAGGAAAAGGAGAAAAAGGGAAAGAACAGCTGATCTTCACTGAACCAGACAGAACTGTGTCCAATGCTACTTGAAAGGCAGTGAACATAATGATTTCCCCTAAGGTTTCTGTGATAAATAGCTTCTATAAACCTGTGCAGGAGAGGAAACACTTAATGAAGTCAACTACCTCAAAACATATAGATAAAGGAGAGATTTTGAAGTTGTGTACTGAGAAATTCATCGCTCTGGGTTTGGATGATGAAGTGAGAAAGGAGAAGGAACAAACAGAAATAAGTTTTCTAAGAAAGAATTTGTAAAATGTTACTTCAGTTAAGAGAATAAAAATTAACGTTAATAGAGGACACAGCAATTCTCAGTTATATTCTGGTCAATAATGTGTCAGATCCTAGGAGGAGTAAATTAGCCCAATTCCTTTAAAGTCAATTTACATCATCTGAGAATCTGAGAGCAGTGTGGATCATCCAGCTCCAACCACTTCACCGACAATCAGGATTTTAAAACTGGTTTAAGCACAATTTCAGAATTTGTGCAGATGATTGTATTTAAACTAATGACAGATGTGTTTTCCATTTGCTGTGAAGAGAAGTATCTGCCAGCTTATTACTTTAGTCACATACTTTGTCCTTACCTAGGGAAATTAAATATGCATTTTAGAGTTTTTCATGTTGGTGGGCTTCTTGCTAAACCATAGAAAAGCCACATATGGCACTATCTCCTAATCTTATTTCATTGGTCAGTGTAACCACCTCCAAGGCTATTTGCTACAAAAAGCAACAATTAAGGCATGAACAATGAAAAAAATACCAATTGTTGATTAAACATATTAATAATTACAAATAAGATTACTAATTATTCATTCCACCGGTGTACAATTTTTTTAAAAGAAAAAGTACTACACAAGTATTAGATAATACTTGTTACAAATACATAAGTAGTATTCCTTTCCCCCAGTCCAACAATATTTCCAGAAATACTATGTTCTGTGTGCTGTGGCTTTGTTACTTGTTTCAACAGACAGAACTCAGAACATTTGTGTGATGGACTGAGGAAGAAAAATGTGACCAGCGAGGTTGGGAAGATCACTCGTCTTTCCTGAGGTAAGGTGCACACTGGAAGATTATATGGCCAGGATCCCAGCAGGGTTTTCAGCCCAGATTTCTCACCTCCACTCCTCCTTCTGATAGCCTGAACCACAGAACTTACTCAGCCTTTTCACTCCAATATTATTCCTTTTCTTTCAGCCCCTTTCACCTGAATTACCACTCTCGTAGTAACATATCCCCTTAACTTAAATTTATTTTCTCCATATTTTTCCTGACTGTACTGACTGTTTCAAGCCATTGTACCAAGTTGACTGTGCTCCAAGCATATCCTTCAATCTGCCACTAAATGACACGATTAAAAAAGCCAGGAATCCACTGCTGACAGGATAAGTTGAAATGCAAGCGTTTTATTGTATGTTTGAGACCAGACACCTTCAAATATATAAAAGTATGGACAATCCTTAGCTCTAGATATGTCTGGATTGGACCTTCAACATTCAATTGATCAATGGTTCACTCCAATTCAGTGTCACCTACAACTGTGCTCTGTTTCATCATGCTGGTCACTGCTGAAGACTCCAAACAGTATCAGTATCCTCAATACCAAACAGCAGCTGGACACTGGGCCTCTGATTGCTGGCATTGCAGTGGCCCAGCCAAACCCAGTGACCCAACAATCTTATCCTCAGCTCTTAGGCAGGAATGCTGCAGGAGACCAGGCTGAAAGTCTTACTGAACTGACTGGAGCAACCTTGTGCATACAGCTTGAGTCATTTCATCAAGACAGCAATCAGGCTGACCGTGCATGTTCTGACTTTGCTAAATCCAGGATGGCTTTCTGACTGACCCATCTCATGTAACCCACTTGCCTGGACAGAGATTCCAAGAGGAGGTGGTTCTTGACTTCTTGAGGAACTTCCCTACAGACCCCTCAGCCTTCCTTTTCAGCCTTAGTTCAGTTGTCAGAAATTTCCCCTGGCCACTATGATTTTTCTCAGACAATAGCCTTGCAATCACATCACTGAAATCATCCAAGCCTCTGGGTGTATCTCACTTATATACAGCATCTTTAACCTATTGCTCTGCCACTTTATTTTCAGTGGTGCACTGTCACACAGAAAGGGTCTGAAAGCAGGCTTTGCCCTTGGAGTCAGAGCCGAAAAAAGGCACTGACTACTCCTGTATTGTCCATATTGTCCATCAAAGTTTTGAGTCTTCCCTTTGTCAAGGGACTTGCCTTTTTTTTTTCTTAAGGTGCTCTTCCAATCAGTGGATTTGCAAAATCACCTTCTTGCCCTTCTTCATTATATATATAGTATACAGCCTGAGATATATAGCTATCTATAAATAGACAAGTATACTAAAAGTACAAAGAGATTTCCTGATTAAAACCATCACAGGAAACCTAGGTATTCATCAGCAAAAAACATTATCAGAGATATGCAATTTTTTACTTTTTCCATATCCTGGGAAGCGTGTCTCAGAAGTTTATTCTTTCATATACTGTTGCTGAATTATATACTTTCAATTACCAGCTTCAGTTCTATTGATCTCTGTTCCTTTAACCTGCTTTTTCTGATCTCAAGTTTTATCCCATTCATGTCTCCTTCACCATTTCCCAAGGCTCACTTGATGAACATGGACAGAAGTGAAAACCCAAAGAACAGAACACTAAAGAGAATTCATTCATAGCTAACCCACATCTTGATTCGCATCAATCAAATCACCATCAGAGTCTCTCTTCTGTGTCAAGCTTTCTGCTCAACCTGAACACCCTTTCCAGCCACTTCCTCCCTTCCAGGCTCACCCATGCTGGAAAGGCCCTCAGGAGACCCAAACTCCCTGCTTTCAGCAGGGTGAGCTCTGAGGTCAGACCAGGTTATTCATGTCTTTAGATCTCAGCAAATTGTCCCTCTGCTCTCTATACCAATTGCTAACTCACAACCTCGAGCCCTCTAAGGTTCACACAAACTCCACTACTTTAGGAAGCCATCAAGACATCTAAAAAGACACTCAGGAAGGTTCATGAGGCCTTTTCCGATGGGGGAGTGTAACATGGGAACTGGAGACATCAAATCTGTTTGAGACAGGATGACTCAGCTGCAAAGACAGTTTTTGACAAAGTTAACTTTCAAACATTTAGTCATAAAATATCACTGAAAGTCTTTTTATTCTCAATTTGGCAGGAATGGAGTAACTGCTGTTACTTCATCAGCAGATGTGCTAACAAAGAAGATGGTGGGGGACAGGAATCTTGTTTATAAGTCAAATACAAAACAGGTTTTTGTTAGCACCTTTGACCTTTTTATACTGTATGTCAATATGAGGCAGTTACACTGTCTGCAACGAGGCAAGTCCCACACAGATGAAGGCTTCTGGCATTCAAACAGTATCTCTAGTAAAGAGACAAAAAAAAAAAAAAAAGGAGATTTTTTTAAAGCCAACCGCTTTGCCACCAACACACATGGAGTTCTGTCACGATCATAGTCTATTCATGATGGCTACCTCACAAACAGGGAAAAAACAACTGGTACTACTACTGGCCAGGAATGCAAGATGTTTTCAGCCAAACACTTACTCTTTATACGTTTTTTTCTATGAATATCCAGATAACTTCAAGGAAAAAAAAAGACATTAAAAGAGTTAAGAAGAGTACAGGAATACTACATGTAGGAAGCACCTGTGAACAGCAGCAGCTACAAGCAGAAATATCATCTTATATATTCCAGGAGAGGACTAAAATACTCAGCAATCTCCAAATGTATCTAAAAACCCACAAGCAAGAGTTTCAGCAAATGACAACTGCTACTTTCAGATCTGTCAGACTAATTCAGTACCAGGTGCAAGCTCAACTGAAATTGGCTGGAACTGCAATGAAATACTCTTCATCTGACTTTCAGGACTGGAAAACACCAAGCCCTAAAAATAATTTCAAGGTCATTTTGTAACAGATGGGAGAATTACTAGAACTCAGAGCTAGATCAGGCACTGCAGAAAAATACTCAGTAGCACATATTGCAGCTGGTAGATGCAGAAGGCAATGTCACAAGAGTCTGTGCCAACATTATCCCAAACTTTTAATTAAAATGAGGGCTTTAGACAATCTCCTGTCCCTGTATCACCACTAATTGTCACACACGGACACTATTCTGAGAATATAATTAACCATCAAAGAATAAAATAGATGATAGCTCTTCCTTTCTGACTATAATTTATTATACAAAACCTCACACATTTTGGTTTTCATTTTGCTAGATATTGCACATGACAAAGAAGGTACGCTTAAAAGAATGTGAAGTTCTGCCTTCCAATTTGTTTTTCAATTTACAGCTATACAGCATGAATATGCAGAAAATAATTTCTTAGACTGTCTTGCTTCATTTATGCAAAAGAAGTCCATATATTGCACAGGGTGTGTCTCAAAATTGCTCCTGTATTATCTTCGCACTCTTCTTTCACATTGACAAAAAGTACTCTAAAAGAGATGGCAAAACCCCCTGAAAAACAAGTAGACTGAGAAGGAAGATAGGATAAAACAAAATTACTGACAGAGTAACTTTGGAAGCATTACATTTGCTGGTGGTTTTAAGAAGTCAAACAACCAATGAAGATGAACAAATGCATTTAGAAGTCTTAATCATCAAGAGCTAAAAATCAAAAAGACCTTTCTGGTATTAAATTCCGACTGATTCACCTCGTTTGAACAGTTAACTACAAATGTTCTTTCATTTAATCTGTATATCTGTGCATGCCAGGGGAGACAACAGTTAAAGATTACATCAGTCCCTTAAAATTCCATACATAAATCCTTATCATGAAAGTTATTTAAATGAGTATTTTCAAAGCTAAGGTCACTAAAAGCTTTTAGATCATTTCAGTCTATGGGAGTATTTTAATTTGTCCACAGACTCAAGGAAGCAGGAAGTTGCACTTTGACATTGAATAGTATACATTGAGGTCAAGGTTAAAAACCCAATCCTATAATAAGGATATTCTTAAAATAAACTACATAATTTCACTTTCATTTAATGTGAAAAGATTATGTCACTGAATGCCAAAAATAGAGAATCAGAAAAAAGACAGCACTGGGGACAACAGAAAAGGAATACTCTGACATCTATTTATTTTTTTAACTAATTGGAATGAACTACAGAAAAAGTAAATCTATGGAAGTTGAAATATGTTAAGCAATTATATTTCACAATAAATCATATACTACTTTTCCAATGACACAACATCCTCTGCAATATTCCACTTAGCCTTATTACTCAGTTCTGTTGGTGCACAAAGTATAACCCCCCTCCATTTTCATATAAATCCAAACTTTTGCTGGGGTACAAAAAATTTAGTAGGACACTTATTGATAGCTAGCTCTTTCCTACAGTAAAATTCAGTCAAGTTGGATACCTTAGAAAAGACCAACAAAACATTTTGAGTGACATGTTATTAAAATATTATACTACTTCTTCCCCCTGCCCCACACCTAAATTTCACATCCAACCACAAAAGCCAAATTCGTTACCAACAAATGAATTAATCCCTAAAGGGGCACTAAGATCTGGCAGGGGTTGAAATGTGTGTGCAGCACTTAATTTACATCTTGCAAAGAGATGATGAGACATAAGCAAGACTAAAGGTTTATAGAAGCATTCAAAAAGCACACATCTTTTATAAAACATACCCCAAAAAAGACAAGTATGAGAATACCACAGTGGAATTGTAAACAGAAATGAAGCTGTGGTAAAAAGTGACAAAATGGTTCACAGCTCGTTATTAGAAAGTTTGATTACATGGAATGTTATGTACATTTCATATATTTGTTAACAATCCACTATAAAAAAGCAGTGAAATGGAAAAATTAGTACAATTATTTAAATAAGTCATATTACAAAGGAAATTTCTGTGCACTTTCTATGGCATTCTCAGGATGTTTCTGATGATTTTGAATTCTGGCCCTCTAATAGCTTTACTAAACAAGCCTGAAAATTGTACAGTGAAATGCTCAGCAGCACTTACAAAGCTTCATCTTCTTCCAGGATTCTTTGCTCCAGGAATTTCATATCTCCCTTCTTCTCATTTTGATATGCCACCTTGAATATTTCTTTTATTAGGTGATTTTTTTAGAATGAATCATGTCACATTTAATCTTCTATTTTTGTAACGCATTTGGGTGCTATTTAAGCTTGACTTGAGAAGCAGAATTATTGCATATGATTTCATTTTGTCACGACCCTCTGGACATGTTTTGCTGACAATGTTTACTCATACACCTTAAGGGAGGTGCATCTGTCATTAAAAAACTACCTCCTTGAAGTTTGTGGTGGAGGAGGAACTAAAATTTTTGAAAGAACAAACTTAAGTCTCATGCATTATGAAAAGAGAATAAAATAATTATTAAATGGCAGGAAAATAACTTCTATGAGTTTATCAGGGTGGCATCATACATTACTTCAAAAGAAATCTGATGGGAGGACTTTTGAGTTGGATTTTAGAAACTGCATATAAGCCTAAAGAAACACCTAAACAGGACAAATTACCCAATAACTTCAATGCAAATTGCTATTTAAAATAAAACATCTTTGTTTTACTGCAAAATAGCAGCTGGAGGCATTTACTGTAACTTCTGTTCTTCCTTACGTGAAGATCTATTTGCTGAATTTAGGTTTTCCAGGTTTTTTTCCCCAGTTACTTTTACTCGGTGTCCTTTCACTGGTATTTTACCTTTATTTGGTGCATGGGGCATCCTCTGGGGGCTTGGCTGAAGGTGGTCTGTGAATTGTGAATATGAAGGGCGTGAGAGAAAGTTTACCTGACCCACGCTGCTGGGTTTCTTTCTTACCTAGAGGTGCCATTGCCATGCCACAGCTTATGCTGCACAAGTGCATTTGCTGCTGTGTTTGCCACATGCCTTATCTTCCACATGCTCCTAACAAACAGCAGCTTCACATTCTGTCATTCTTTTTTCTGCCTTGGATGGCTTGCACTCACCATCAAATGGACCAAATGTGAAATATACATTCCGAATTACAGTTAGTTGGCTTGCAAAAGTTAGTGATAGATAATTAAGATGCTCTCCAATCACCCAGGCAATGTATTTGAATTGGGCACACGAAGCAAGAATTCTGGAAGCATTACTTTGCTACATAACCTTCAGGAATGAAATCCTAGACCTTTCATTTCAAATTAGCACAAATACTTACCCACATTATGAGGACATTGTCACATGCAGATACTTTAAAAAAAACCCCACAAAAAACCATTCCTAAGATCCTTTACACCAAGCACAACGAAAGCACAAAAATTTTTTATGTAATGAAATTATTTTAAATCAGGCAAATGAAAGAAATGCCAATACTCTGGATACAGTGAAAGAAAGAGAGGGAGAGATTAGAAGTGACAATCATTCTCAGGAGTTTAGATCTCATGAGAAAAGTTTAGATGTGACATTAGAAATTCATGTTCCGTTCTGCCATGGAAGAGGAGTGGCCCACACAAATCAGTGCAAATGCTCCATTTTTGCAGGCTCTTAAGGTTACAAGTGTAACTTATTTGCAGGTGTTCATGTGTACCAATATACCTGTGCATAGAGACACATACCCCTCACCCACACAAATGTTTTAAGTATAAAAATCTACTCAGCAATATAAGTGTTTCGAGAATTTTTTCAGTGAACTCTTGCCTTAATTCTCAGCCTTTTTGAATCTTATTTTCTTGTGCTTGTGAGCATACAGAATGGGAAATATGTGCACATATATATGTATACATAAAGAATGGGGAAAATATAGTATTCAAATTGCTAATTGTAGTGATTCTGATTTCAAGAGCAATTAAGAAAGGTAGAGTTTTATTAGTGACCACCTCAGCTAACAGAAATTGTATGCAAGGATATGTCTCCCAATTCATCTCAGGTGATTTGTTGGAAAGTCTTTGTCCATTACTCATATCACTTTAGAGATCTTTGAAATTCTTGATGTGAACAGAGAAATTCTGTTCCATTTGGCAAAGTTTTTCTGTAAACTGAGTCGGAAAAAGCTAGTTGGCAAACGCATGATTTGCTCTAATTCTTAGAGTTAAGCACATGATTTTAAGACAGCAAACCAAGATTCAGTTTCTGCAGAGCTTCAAACAAAGCAAGCATGAAGATGGAGTTTCTCAGACATGAATATAAAGCAAATTACAATATCAAGGATAGTAACTCAAAAGCATATTAGTAGGTTTTCATGCATGTTGGTAAGGAACACTGTGCGCCAGACACTGCAAAAGTGCATGGAAATATAAAAGTAAGGTTGAAAGAGAAAAATTAGTTAACATTATTGATTAAAATTAAATCATAATGTTATTATCTCTACTGTATTTAGACAAAGGTTAATTTCAGGAAATAAATTAAAATTTCCCCCTCCCCCAGATACTAGAATAGACTCCATATTTGCCCAAAGAATTGCAAGACTTACACAGATTAAAGTAGAATTTAAAAAAGCAAACAAACCCCCTCCAAACAAACAAACACCCCAAACAATTTACTTACCATAATTGAATTAGGTCGATAATTGTGAGGATATTCTTCAGAGAAGTACTCTGTATTGTGGTCCAGCCTTTGATGCCCTCCATATTCTCCAGCATCAGAATCCAGAAGGATTTTATACTTAAAGGCAACTGTTAAGGAACTGTGCCAAATTACTCTTAAACAGGAAAGAAATCAAAGCAAAAAATCTAGAACTGCAGGAATGGAAGCATGCTGATATATTCAATATAAAGCAAAAATCATAACAAACCTAAGAGTGGAAAACCATTCAGAACACATAGAAGTCATATGAAGTTTTGTCCTGAAAATTTACCTTTAGCATAGTGACTCCTATGAAAGAGAGTACCTGCCAGTGTCTTCTGCAATCTGCCATGAATGATAAGTTTATTACATTACATCAGATATGCACAGCACTTCAGGTGACAAACTAGACTAAAAATGTACCACTAAACAAAAGGATGCATTTGAATTGCATTTAAGAAGTAACATAATTGTGACCATCAAAATCCATCGGTATTTAGCAATATTTTACAGTCTGTCAGAATCTGATCAAGTGTCAATGAGAAAAGCATGTAATTTTACAGAAGAAAACCCCACAACTCCTTTGAGAGTCTTCTGAAAAAAAAAGTTTGAATTATTACAGCACAGAGGAACAAAAGAAAGAATATATTCTAAGAGAAGTCTTTTTAAGAGACAAACATTCTGACTGGAGTTGCTAAAATGGGTTGAATTATTTAAAGTGTAGCAATGAGTTGGAATACCTGTAGTTACTTAAAAGGATTCTAACTGATTAAGTGAAAAATAAAAGATAAAGTTGAAACAATAAAGTCAGAAAACATAAGGAAATAAATGGGGAAATAGAGATCTAACTCATGTTCAAAAGTCAATTTTTTCTTATATGAGACAAAACCAAATAGAATATTTTAATTTTTTTATTATTTCAGTACCTTGTATTTTCTTGATTGGACATAATTAAAGCATCTTTTTCCCTCCTGAAATTACAACAGAAAGCAATCCCCACTGCCCACCACCCAAAAAAGAGAGGGAAATAACAGTGCTCTATAACCTACAATCTGCTTCCTCTATTCTAAGCTGTGGAAGAATCTTATTTTCCTAGAGCTTGTATTTAATAGGATTAGGGATGAGTGAAGCAACACTCTTTCAAAAAAGTCAGTGGTTCTCAAGCTGTTCTTGGGCTTCTGTGTTTGCTCAACCTTTTGAAAACAGGCCTGCTCAAAACCTGAAGGATTGTGATATAAACAGAATTGTTTTCAAGTCTCTTTACACAGTTCCATCAGATGAGCTGGAAAATTTCCCAACCACCAGCCTTATTGATTGAAATCTCTAGTGACAAGGAAGGCTGAAGCATGACATCACACAGAAGTAACCGCAAATTTACTCTGAGACACTTCAGTCTAGAAGATTGCAATGAAGAAAAGTAAATGCACATGAGGAAAAGAGCAAAGCTGTCAATTATCTCCCAAACCACGAATGGTAACTAATCCCTTCCCCACAAGTGTTTGCAGCAAAATGAAGGAATGGTCCAAAACTGCCAAGCTAGTTGTTGAGTTCTACAGGGCAGGTGCCCAAAGATCCTCATGCTTGTTATCTTTCCTTATTAAAAAAAAAAAAAAAATTTGGAAAATTATACTTTTGCCAGCTTCAGTCCTCAAAGGCCTTGATGTGCACACCACACACACCTCTCCCCTCCTTTATCTTATAAACACGTTCAAATTACCATCCATTTGTTGTCATGTACAACAAGCAAAGCCACAAAAATACAAGATCTAGTCACTCTTCAGTGTCCTTTCAGCAGCAGCAATGTCTGCTACTGTTCCACTACATTTTTTATTAACATGGCAGGAGAATGTCTCCATGGAGCATTTCACGGCTTGCATCTGTGATCTACACTACACATTACATTTAATAAGTTATCAATGTTGTTGAAAGCCCTTACATGTTTAATGATTCCCTTAAAACTATTTACAGCAAATGTCATCGTTATGGCCATGCTGTTTTAAAAACAATTCATAAAATTATGTCTGTATTGCCAGAGAGCACTGCTGAAGTTAATATCACCATGTCTTCACACATATACAGCCTATTTTGTGTAAATACTGTTAACCAGATCCTGAATAATGGGGTCACAAAATAATTTTAAGATCTTAACAAATTAGATATTTGTCTGGGAAAAATAACTAGTTTGGTAAACATGTGCATTTGCCTTCCAACTTAAAGCCTCACAAAAAAGTCAGTTTTCACATTTCAGAATTTTTCAGGCATCTAGTTCTCTGAAGATTACTTTCACAAAAATATTAAACAACAGATGTACATTTTAACTAAGTACATAATAGAAGGATTTTTTTATGCAGTGAGGTCTCTTTTGTTTTAGTGACAGTGTTGGAAATACTAGCCTGTATTCTCACTGGAAAAAAAAAAAACCTGAAAAAACCAAACTGATTTCTGTTCAGTTTGGTGCTCCAACTAAACTTCCTACCCACTACAAGGGAGGAGAGCAGCAAAAGCAATGAACCCTTGTATAGATAGAGCTGAAAATGGAAAAACTGACACATTATCTACCATATTAATTACTGAATTACTGTGTTTTCACAATGTTTTGAAATACATATTTTAACACAATTTTTAAATTTAATCTTCTACATGTTTAGTGACACACTTGCAAAGTAAATGCAAATCATACAATAGGATAATTCGTATTTTTTCCAACACTTACTGCTGATAAAAGAATCAAAGTGGTGCTTGTGGGGGTGATAGAGTCTAAAGTGATTTGGCCATTTTGTTTTTAATAATTCTTGAATTTCACTGAAAAACTAGCATAAATAATTTCAAGATGAAGGGTACCACTGTTGCTCCTCTCCACACACTGTTAATTTTGAAGACTAAGGATTCAACCTAGAAGTGACAAAAAGCATATGGAGAGTATTTGGCTAAATTTTGTAATGAAGTTAAACACCTTGGCCTGATAAAATTAAGCTCAGGATATTTCAATGACAGTTGAAGCCATTTAAGCACTTGACACATGCACAAGTACTGAGAGGGAGGCAGTACTGTCCCTTTTTGCTTCAGCCAAATATGATTTTTGTTCAAACCACATGTAAATTTAGAAATACATCAATTCATGTTGCTTGGTGATTATAAACATAAAATGCAGATTTACTTTTAAGCCAAGATAACAAACTTTGTTAAAAAAGGGGGGGATACATACATATAGCTTCATTTTAATGAGACTTCCAACACAGACGAAAAATTATTTAACAAAATCAAGTGTGGAATCTCAAGGAAGGAAAAGGAGTAGTTTCTGAAATCTTTAAGCCCCTTTTCTGTTATTTCTCCATCCTTTCAGCCATGTTCCTTTTGAATAGAGGAAAGAAGGTTTCCATATTGAATTTTCACTGCAGACTGGCCTTGGAATCCAAGAACTATCCCACAGAAAGGCCTAGGTAGTATTAAAAACATAAAATCAGAAACTTATGAATGGTTTTCCTGTTAACATTCAAAGTTTTATCTACAACCAGAAAACTAGAGACAGCTGACCTAGATGTTGATTATTCAGCTACCTCAAAACTGAAGCAAATTAGGCAGAAATAATTTGTTAGTTCAAGCTGCCTTTCTCATGAAAAGGCTTCTGAAAGAGCATAATTTATGAAGTAAAATTCCAGCATAAGCACAGAAATGTTTTTTTCTTTTTCCTTCACATGACTCAGAAATCGGGCACTAGAATATACCACTCTGATACTTACACAGACTCCGTCTTCTCCCATGCAGATCAAAGATGCATTCCCACATTAGTATGCTATATTTCTTATTCACACCTATTAACCTTAAGTATCAACTACCTTGATGGAATTCAGTATTTGACTGATCCTAAATTAAGTCCTTTGTCTCAACGTGACAGAATTCTACCAGGCAGGGACAGCTACACAACCGCACTTCAAAGCGGCGTCTTTGCCTCCAGCACTCGCATGCCACTGACTCATTTAAATGACCTTCCTTGTTCATTAGAAGCTCGAGGTGCACGCTGTAAATGTCAGAGAGCCTGAATTAATGTGGGGATTTTTTTTAAAAGTATGCTTTTGCAGCACTTTGATGACAATATTTGTGATTCCTCAGGTTGAATCTAGCTATTTGCTTATGGACAACTCTGACTTCAAATCACAGAATATCCTGAGTTGGAAGAGAGACACTAGGATCCAAGTACAGCTCCTGGTCCAGCACAGGACAGCCCCAAGAATCACACTTGCCTGAAAGCACTGTCCAAATGCTCCTGATCTCCGTCAGGTTTGGTGCTGTGACCACTGCCCTGGGGAGCCTGGTCCAGTGACCAACCACCCTCTGGGTAAAGAACCTTTTCCTAATATCCAATCTAAATCTGACACAGCTTCATACCATCCCCTCAGACCCTGTCACTGCTCAACAGAGAGAAAAGATGAGTACCTGAATGTCCTTATGAACCCTAAATTCATGCCACTCTGGTATTCATTCAGTCTGGGACTACAATGCTTTGCAATACATGCTATGCAAAAATGGCAACATGTAAAACGAAGAAAGCACTCTTTCCCATGTCATTTTTTTCCTGCTTTAGCAGTATATGACAACATCAAATGTCAAAATACAAACAGAGATAAGCTAGCAGCAATTCATACTGCTCAGCATTTATGGACTCCCATGCTCACACATAAAATTAAGGTCTCATTCCTTGAATTCCTCACACCAAGGTACAGAATCTTAGGAGAACAAGTCGTACAACACAGCAACTGAATGTCAAGGAAAATAAGTCAAGAGTGAAGACTGAAGTATAAGGAGGAAGGAAAAACTGACCCCAAACCGACTGTGACTTTTCATATAGACATTGACTGGATGAATATCCACAGAAAGACTTTCCAAACCAGGTGGGACCAGCAGAACTCTAATGTCTATTGCCTACAACTTCTCTTATAAAAGTAGAATTACCTTTGTTATGCTAACAGCCTATGAACACAGAACAGCTGAAAGAAGAATGACAATTTCAGTGAGTTCAGAACAGAGGACTCCCTACAAAAATGCAGGCCAGGCAGGAAGCTCTGTACCTTTAACATACCTGTTAACATATCTGAGAAGCTCTATATAAAAGAAGCTTATATATCACTACAATGTACTGATAGTCAAAGCTGTCCTTAATAAAGGCAAATTTAATGACAAGTGTTGTATGCACTCATTTGACTAGTTCAATCCACAAAACAAACTCAAACCTAAGCAATGAAAGGATCATCCCATTTCCCACAATTCCCAGTATCATTCAGAAAAATGTTTAATTAAAAACCATTTAATCAATATATTACAGCAATTTGTCTCTTCTGGCTTATAACAGCAAAGGGTATCAAATTAAAAATCCACTAACTTATCAAAAGAAACAAACTGACTAACAACAAACTTTTGCTTTTAGGTACTTCCTCTTCATGTCCAAGTTTCAAAGAGATCATAAAGAATTCCTTTTCAAGTGGAGAAGTTGTTCTGAGGATTTATTAGCACGGTACCATACGTCCTAGTAATAGGACATACTTTTTTGAAGTCTTAGGTTAAATGGTTCCATTAAAAAACTATACATAAAATTCATGGTTCTAATAGCAGGAGAGAAGTTAGGAAAAAACCCTAATCAACATTAAAACACCTCAACATATTTAAAGAAAATAGATAAGGAAATTCCCCTAGATACTAAATAGCTCCTCTGCTCTTCTCTGGTGAGCTCTCCCTCCCACAAAGTACTGTGTGCAGCTCTGGGATCCTCAAGATAGGAAAGACATGAACCTGTTAGAGAGAGTCCAGAGCAGGCCATGAACGTGATTAGAGGGCTGTGAAGACTTAAAGAGTTGAGGTTGTTCAGCCTGAAGAAGAGAAGGCTCTGGGGAGACCTTACTGCAGCTTTCCAGTACCTGAACGGGGCCCAGAAGAAAGCTG
The DNA here is from genome assembly GCF_017639235.1 of Corvus kubaryi. Classification (NCBI taxonomy): domain Eukaryota; kingdom Metazoa; phylum Chordata; class Aves; order Passeriformes; family Corvidae; genus Corvus; species Corvus kubaryi. The sequence goes on from NW_024581130.1 coordinate 4,254,596, forward strand.
GGGACAAACCTTTTATCAGGGCCTGTTGTGCTAGGACAAAGGGGAATGGTTTTAAACTGAAGGAGGGTCAATTCAGACTAAATATAAGAAAGAATTGTTTTACACTGAGGGTGGATAAACACTGGAACAGGTTGCTCAGGGAGGTGGTGGATGCTCCATTCCTGAATACATTCAAGGTCAGGCTGGACAAGCAACCTGATCTAGCTGAAGATAGCCCTGCTCACTGCAGGGACAAGATGGTGTTTAAAAAGTCCCTTCCAACCCAAACTATTCTACGATTCCGTGACTGAACTAAAGCAACTGAAATGCGGAATTACCCAGAATGGCTGATAAAAGAAGAGTAGGCTAAAACTGGAACTTTAAACTGTCAGCGCTTTAAACTGTCACAGTACAAGTCACTAAGCTGTGTTTGGCAAAGAAAGAAACTGAATTTGGGCAACTAAAATTCCTCCTGAAAATCAGCTTTAATTTTTGGAATCTCCCTCAACACTCAGAATTTGGACAGAAATGCAAAACCAACCAATTATTTGAGTATTCATTTACTGCTCAGCTGATCTAAGAGCACATTCTCAGTCCACCCAGTTTTAAAGTAGAAATGTACAAATACAAACTTCCTGAAGAAGGTTTTCACTAATGCACTTTCCTGTGTGACTCCATGCACAGAATCATCCCACTGTAGTGGCTGTCTGTAGTTTATTTAGGAAGTGGGAGTTACTTGCTTTTTCATACCTCAACAGAATTCCAAAAAAACAAAGCATCACAAGCCTTTATATTGCAATTTTTTACTTTTGCTTTCTACGAACTTATCTCTTATGAAGAAAACAGATTTCTAAATTATCTTTTTGCTCTACACAAAGAATTAAAGCAAGATTATATTGGTGACAAATAAGTGATTTCTTACCTTTTAACTACAGGTTGTATTCATATTAGAAAAAAAAGAAATAAGATCAGCTTTCAACTTCTAAAATTTTCCTCACAAGCAAAACAGTATAGAAAAGGATATTTTCCTGGTGTTTCAATACCCACTCTGTAGTCCACATAACTTTGGTATGGATGGAAGTTGAAAATAAAAATGAGACCTGCTCTCTCAAATGCTATGACCTTATTGGATTCATGCTTTTCACTCACATAGGCCTAGGGGAAAAAAACAAATCAACACCTTAGAATATTTCATTTCTAACTAAATTAACAAAACCAAGAAAAACCCCACTGCTTCTGTACCTCATTTCAAGGAATATAGGTAAATATTCAAGTGACAGAGATAAAGGAATTAACATCCAAAATGAAATCGTTTATCTATGAAATGTCATATAAAGTTTTTGATTACTAAACTCTAGCTTACTTTTTATAAGGCAACGTAAAATTAAGGAGGTAGAACCCTGTTCAGCACAGAGCACTTGAAAAATTCTTGCTCAAAGATTGGTAACATGGTCCTTCCATCACACTTTCCTTTAGTAAAAAATGGATTTCTTTTTGTCAAATGAAATCTTCAACCTACTTGTTATGGGGATCTGCATCACATACACTGTTATTAACTTGGAAAATGAAGCACTGGATGTGTTTTTTTTTGGTTGTGTTTTAGAAATCTGTGTAAGAACCAGGTTTGATAAGCCACATTAAACAGCTGCACATACCACCTTTGTTCTATTTGCTCAAGCCATTAATAAATAAGTAGATATCAATTTTTAAAAAAAAATCTCTAAAGTGGATTATGACTAGTATGAAATAATTAAATACTGAGAAATGATAATAATTGAGCTTCTTTCAGAAAAATTACAGTGTGATACTAGTGTAAAAAATGCAAATACAGAAGTGGCAGGCTGAGAACTGGGAAACTATAACTTACACTAGACTCTATTGAGAGTTTTTCCTCAGAAATGGAGTAATTGTCTTTATAAAGTGTAGTGTCAGAACAATTTATTCTTTTTGAAAGCAATTCTTGGATTGGATTACGGACAATTTTATAGTCTGCTTTATCCAATCCACAGATACTAAATAAAAATAGGAAAAATAATAGGAAAAGACCATGCTATGAAGCTAAAACAAGACTGTTCCAGGTTTCTATTATCTGTGGAAGATATTTCAGTGCCATGTTTTGACAACTTGAAATACATGATGAGGCATTACACAGCCCACTATAGTGTTTAAAATTTCAGCATGCAAATTTGGGAATGTTGTTACTCTACACATGTACTCAACTGGTGACTAAAACTTACCACTTTGTATATACAGCTTACCTGGGGAGATGAAAGCCAGCCAAATCTTTCCTCCAATTTATTCATATCTCTATCAAAGGCATTTAGGAATTTATAGCGAAGAAGATCATCCTCAGTAAGATTAAACTGTCTTCTGGCATAGTGGTAGCTCTCATTATTCCCTATTCTGGGGAAGTCAAGCCATTCTGGATGTCCAAATTCATTACCTGTATTTAAAAATATTAAGGATCTGTGAAATCACATGCTAAGAATACACTAAGCCTGCAGAAGCAAAATATATTAATGTGTATTTCCTTTCTACAAGTTTTAAATTCCACAGAATCTGCTTCCATACATAAACCAGTCATTTTATTATTATGTCTCTCATTTATTAATACGTCTCTCAGAACTTCCATTCATGTTAGCAAGTTTGTTTGGCCATTAAAACCACAAGAGCAAAATATCCATGGACTCCAGGGGAAGTACAAAGTGATGAAAGAATTGTAAACTCCATGCTATCATGCCATGCTTTAAAATTTCCCAAAAATATTTGTGTGTAGCTAAGTGCCATTATGTCTCAATTTGATTTTCTATAGTAGTAGCTTCACAAGTCTGCCAGTCTCAACCAGATTATCTAGCCCACAAAACTACTGAGCAGACTTCTCTTGAAGACAAAGAACAGGTTTATTCGGACTTGGATCACATTCAAAAAGAAGGAAAATGTTGACATTTAATCAAGAAAAAGTTTAGCTTCTCTTATGTAGAATTTCCAAAGCAAATCTCAGCTGTTAAAGCTAAAGATTCAAAGCAAGACCTCATTTGGGACTGAATGTTTTGAGTGACTTTAATGTATCCAAAGTTTTCTTGGTTGATATACTGTCATTATTACAGTTTGAGACAACTCCAAATGCATTTAATAATTCTAACTCATGCTATGACCTGCTGTCCTGCAGACTCTCAGTCATTTTGGACTATTCATTTGATACAGGATTAAAGGGTATCAATTACCTTGCAAGCTAAACACTCATTTCACAGGCCATGACAGTTGATTCACGACAAACATTTCACAGATTAGACACACCCCACTCACCACAAACGTGTACCTGGAAATATGTATAGAAAGTAACATGATGAAACTTAAGAGGCCTTGTACTAAAACAAAAAAAAAGAACAGAAAAAGAAAAATCCTCACATTTCTACAAACTGTTACTCAGCTTTTTTCAATGAACTGGAGCTCTGTGGGCCAACAAAGGGCAGGGATACCCAGGGAAGACAAAAGATTCTTGGCTGGATACCCAGCATGTGCATCTACCACCCATCTGCTGGCCCACCTAGCTGGCACTGCCTAAAAGGCCTGGAGGATACAGGCAGCAGTGACAACTATGAACTTCAATTTGTGAAGTGATTTTTATAATTCCATGCTTCACAGGAACAAAGAAATGAACAGAGAATAAAAGACAAAAGCCTCATATATATTTAGGAGAATCCTTCAGAGTGGTATCCGCTTTGTAAATGAACTGACAAGTTGTAAATTAAATTTCCTATTCAAAAGCTAAACCACTAAATTTCATATTCAGCTCAAAACTGGAGACAAATACAAAAGAATCAGAATCACAGCAGGACTTTCAAAATGACCTTGGAATAATGCTGGACTGAGCTCTTAAACTGTGCTAACAATACGGTTTGGAAAATGAGGAAAGCTATTGCTACAAAACAGACACTGTATCTAACCAAATTCAAGATTCTCTGAAGAGCTAGGCAAGGTATTACCTTCTTTCATGATTTGCACACTATTGAAAAGATGAACTACATGAGATAGCTCAGGTAAAGACAGCAAAAAACATCAGAAAGTCAGAGATGATACATATCTTGAATTGATAGGCAAGGAAATCATACCTATTTGTTCAAGAAAAAAACAAAAATGGGGAAAATAAGCAATAGAAGATAGCAAATAAATTAGACTGAACTAGCCCATAATTTCCATGGACTATTTCACTGTAAGTAGAGCATGCTTCCTTCAGGTTTATAATGCATAACTCCCTCACGTCCACTTGCTTTGCCTATTTCCCCATCACAGTAACTAGTGTGGCTCCAGTGCTGTTTTGTTGTCTTGGCTTTTTGAAAAGAACAATATAAGTGGAGCAAAATACTCAAAGCAGTCCTAATTTCCTAATTATTACTAATGGCTATTAAGAAAAAAAGGGAATTTAGCACAGTGCAATTTGACAAAAGACTAAGATACTTTCTGTTGCCAAAAACACAAGCCAAGGTCTAAACACTGCATGTACTTTGACAGTCTGTGTCCAGCACCGTCTGGACAATATGCTCCTGTTGTTGTACTAGTTGCTTGACTGTAAAAGGGTCACTTGGTTTCTCTTTATAGGAAGAAAACTTGTTCATAAATTGTAACAGAATGAATTCAAGTGGTTTTGGTTAGGTTTTTAAACTGTGGTAAAGGGAAAAGAAAGTAATATTTAGGATGCATCTGCATCTTGTGATGCATTAAGGCCATGCATCCTATAAAAACCCCCACATCTAATACTATTTTTTTTTAATTGCTATTTTTTACTAGTTTAACTTCATAACAAATGACAGGAAGGACTAGGAAAGGAAAGGCACAGATAAGTGACCAACTCTTATTTCTAGAGATAACTACTGGTTCAGTAAGTGTGAAGCATGATCTGACTCCTTCTCCATGTTACACTTCTCATCTCTGACAAGAATCAGCAACATTCACTTCTATGTTTAGAGGCTTTCACAACTATCAAGAAGAACTACCGGGATTCCTTTTCCTCCCATTACTTTGCTGTTTGTAAGTGTCCAAACTACAGATTGACAAGAAGCCAGCTGCCACAAATGATGCAAATCAAGACAATGGAACTAACACGGGGGAGGCAGAGAACAAAGCTGAAATTAACTGAAGTTTTGATTAGAGAAACAAAACAAAGACAAATCCTTGAAGAGCAATGCATGCTAATTTTATCTAGGAATTAATTGAAGTTTGCTGTTTCCTGCATATTGTGCACACTGGACAACTTTATTATGTACAAGATTTCAAGATCACAATTCCAACAAATAAATTAACTTTCTACTACCATAATGAAAATTTATGTCACCCTTGTTTATGAGGCTAGAAATGCATTTACACCACAAAGGAGTTGGGCTGCTGTGGATTCTTTTGAAGTTGCACCCCACAGGTCATTAAAGTTTTCTTGATCTCTCTTCTTTAGACATCTTTAGTAGCAATTCTCTCTCAAAGAATAAGCAGAACTGAAGGGATATTTAAAAGATGGAGCAGGCAGTTTAAAGAGATGCCTGTTATTTGGAGTTGTTTGCATTTTGAATTACATATGACACTAAATACTTTAAAAATAGTTAAAACAAGTAGTTTATTTTATACAACAAAGGTAAGAAGTTTAATTAGGCGTATAAGGCTAAACAAGGTTTTAAATGATCTAAAACACTACGAAAAGTTCCTATTTAAAGCTGATGAGCTGGAGACTGGACACATTGGGACAAAATTCCAACAGCTCCACCTTAAAGTATATCTATCAATGTATGTGGAGTTACACCAATTTACAGAAGCCAGATAATTAAGTCATGCAGGAGCTGTAACTGGTTTGAATTTAACTTCAGTGCCTTTGTGAACGATGACGACAGTGCAACAATTTGCAGGCTACAAATAGAATCAATGTAAATCAGATCTAGATAGCATATGGTATTTATCATTATTTCAAACAATAAACACTTCAAACAATGAATCTTCATTTTCTCTCGTTGCAAAGCTCTTGGGTGTTAAGTAATTCTGATACTCTGTATTTACTCATATTTGTACCAAATCTTCTTAACATTCATTACTACCAAACCCAAACAATAAACACTATACTGCCTCTGAATGATGAGAGAATGAGCCTCACTGTAAGCATTCCTTTAGTCTTGTAATCCACGCAAAAATAAAGTGAAATTCCAAATGGACTCCTGAAACACCTGGGTTAGATGCCACGAAGACTTTAATATTTTTTTTAATCCTCTAGCATTGGTATTCAATGACATATTGGGTCAGAGAAGACTAACAAAACCAATTTAGGCAAATTATATTTTAACTTCTGCATAAAATCCAGGCTAGAGGAAATCTCTAGCATGAGGTAATGGTAGAGAGGGCAATTGGTAAAGCCAGTTCTGTGAAAAACTGTATTTTTCTCCCATTTTCTGAAAATACCAGATATTGTCTCCTCCCAAATTATGAAAGATAAAAATCAGGATGAACACCATATTTGCTTTGCAGCTTGGATCTTCTGTATTTCCTAGGGGAGAAGGGAGGGAATACTTAATCTTCCCTGTATTAAAGGATTGAAGAATGCATCTCCTCTGGGGTGATACAGTCACAAGGAAACACAAGGATACCTCCAATGTACCCAAGACACGGGAAAGGATTGAGTCCTTAAAATGCTTGCCCTAAATCACACAGGGACACAGTACTCTGTGCAGGGATACAGTTCCTGTTGCTTCTCTCCCATTCCCACTTCCCATCAAGGGTTGCTCTGTCTTCACTCATTTCCTACTGATGTTTAAAAGTTGGGAGTTACTGTACCACACAGTTTTATAACATTGATAAAATAGTTCCAGCTCCTTAAAGGAGATAATTTTTCAGTCGTTCCAACAAAAATGCCAACCATACTAAATGGAATTGCTCAGTTCTCAGATGTTGAACCCACATCTCTCTTTTGTCAGATCAATTACAGAAAAAAAAAAAAAAAACAAAACCAAATAGCAAGAAATAAAGCAATTCTCCTCAGAAGTGCCAACTCTGTACCTGTATTAGGAAGGGCTGGATGGCTGAGAAGATTTCTTACACAGAGGAGTAAGCAGGCACGGGCATAGTAGGCAAGACATGGCATTGCTTACCATGATTTATTTTTCAACAGAAGCAAGCATATGATGGCTATGCCCACATGCTGGTACTTAGGAGAACTATATTTACACAGGAAAAAACCCCAACATTTATCTGGAATAAATTATCCTTTCATTTACTTATGTTTAGTGTTCCATCAAAGGAATATTCAATAAAATATTAGTGGCCTCACTGACAACAGTATTCGGTTCCCAAATGAATGTTTTCCCTTGATTGTTTACTGGGCAGAACAAGAGCTTCTGCAGTTCACACTAACATACAAGAAAAAAAAAAAAAAGAGTATCAAGAGGAGTAACCTACACTAGAAAGGATCTTGAGAGGATAATTATTTTATTAATCCACTCTTTGAAACTTGCAGGCCTCAAAGTTTACATTTCAGCCCCCTTTTTCCAGTGTAGAATAATATATGTCTGACGTACAACTTACTCAACCCCCTCATATAGTATTTAAAACAATAAAGTATCAATTAAACTCTTTGGGGTGCTTTTACACTGAAACAGTTGCCATTTGCTGTTTCCTATTAGCTGCATCCTGGTAAAAACAAGAGATGACTTTGATACCGTGACATTTCCACCAGGCTCTACGTGAACACGCACAGTATACATTATTTAGTCAGGTTTGGAGCTCTTCCAAGAGCTCACTAAAATATTTAAGAACAACAATATTGCACAACACATTGAAAAGGTTAAAAAAAAAAAACAAAACAACACAAACAGACAAACCCCCCCCCCAAATCTAACAAAAGTATATAAATCAGTATCAATAAATTTTTTCAACAGAAGATGCAGTCAGAGAAGTTCTAGCTAAAACTTTCAGCATGGTGCACTGCCAAATATTGACTGGTACCACAACTGACAGGTTAATGGGCTTACAAAGTGAATTTAGGACAAGACTGGAACAGAAAGAGGTCCAAGAAAGCTGGCAAGTCTTTCACCCTGGGATATTCAACAACTAGCAGTTTTCTTTCTGGTGTCAGTAAGAATTTCATTGTCTAATTTTGAAAAAGCATATAAAAGATTGAGAAAGAAAATGTAAACTGAAGAAAAAGACCATTTAAACAGTATTTAATGCATAAGAAAGTTAAAGCTTTTTATGTTAAGTAAATAAAAAATGAAAGTTCAGTATTATTGTTCTTGTTACAGGAATAAATCTAATTACTTAAATAACTATGCATTTGCTAACAGCACAAAATGAGAAAATTTGAAATTAAAATTTGGAATAAACTTTAAACAAAGTAGGGGGAAAAATAGGCAACCTAAAATAGATGTCAGTAATCAAAACAGAAGGTGTATTGTGAGAAGGCCCAGTTTTCTTGAAACAGTACAAATCAGCCATCAGAGTATACTTCTGGTTGCAGGTCTAAAACACTTCTTACCTAATGTCCTCAAAAGAGTACATTCCCAAGATTCTTCCTAGACTCACATATCACTGCTTTGAGATTAAACCTTCTTTCTGCCAGCTGCCTCCTGCCCTGCACCTGAGGCTGGCTCAACCCTGCCATGCTGAGAATGTATTTATAAACTTCCTAAAAACATTTGCTTTAGAAAATATCAAGACCTTTGTAATTTTAAACATCTCTCATCTGCCACTGTTTCCAGTGAACCTGGGTACTTACTAAGGTATTTTCAAAAACAGAATTATGTGATTACTGTAAAAGTCTTTGAAAAAGCACAGCATCATATCCTACACTACCTTTTCCTCAAAGAAATGGAAAACCCCAAACAGCCACTACAGCACCTGAAGTGGTACCTGGGCACTGTTGCACAGTTCTTAAAGAGTGCAGAGATCCTTGATGCACTCAGTCTCAAGGCTGCCAATGTTAAGACTCCTCTGATGCAGAAAACCAATCAATGGTATTTCTAAGTTCCCATACCAGTTATGCTTTAATGCAGATAAGAAAATGGAGTTGTTTTCTGAATGTTACATAAGTGATTTTTGAATTTGGAAGATACAATAAGTGTTTTGTTTGCAGGAATCAGCACTGTTTCAAAGCAACCTGTTACTGTAATGTCTCCTGCTATGAACTTGCATATACACAAATACAAGTAAACATATTATATTAAAAAAAAGCAATCAATTGGTGCATTTGTTTCTACACACAATTCTACACAACACCTGAAATCTTAGGTGCAACTAACACCTAAGTTAAACCATACTTTAGATATACAAGGATATTTGCTTACGAATTAGTTGGAACAAACAAACAAATGGCAAAATCAAGCAGAAAAATAGCTACAGAGTTAGGTGTACTGCAAGTGAGCTAGTCTTATTCTGGAATATTTCCAGTGTGCAATATTCTCCCTATAGGAGCCTCCACTGCAACAGGGACCAGGCTATCCCCATGTTTTACAGCAGTACATTCACTAACATTTAGGATGTGCTGCCTGTCTTCTTGCTCCTCAAACTCTTTGTGAAAATAACTGAGCAGAAGTTCCTGTTGGCAGGTTATCACTGCTGTGTTCAAATGTATGCTCTCTAGATGTATGAGAGCAGCCAGGCTGAAACATGGCTTGCACTTCAAGCACAAGGTTGCAGAGTGACAGCCTTTACTCCAGGAGTTTGTTTCACATTGTCTGATCACATTTCATTGATATCTGCTCATTCATAGATCTGCTTCACTTAATAAAGCTATCTTGGAGTTTGAGATGCCCATCTGTGAGCATGGTCCCCAGCAGGTCTTTCAAACATGTATGACATGTCCAAGCACTACACTTCATTTGGAGATATGGAACAAATGGGAAAGTGTGCAGAGCACCAAAGAGTAACAGAGTAATCTGATATATTTGTGCTCGATGACAGCTGAATGTGAACTTTCAGTGCTTAAACATTTTACACTCCAGCACAGTTCTGGTGAATGTATTATTAACCAAACTGCTCTGAGTAAATACAATCCCTATACAATCAGGTCTGGAAATAGTTTAGTCTTAGACATTTATCTCTGAGGTGAGTTGCAAAGATCAAAGGCCTTTTCCATGTCCTTGGACAAAGCAAAAATAAAAATATGCAGAAACCATAATGCAGAGTAAAATTCAATATCCTATTCTTAAAATAAAAGTTTATAGACAGAAAGGAGTATAAATTTTGATATCAACTTATAGAACTCTCATGCAGAAAATCTTGAATGTTAGCAGAGAATTTTACCACACTGAAAAGTGAAAAAATAGTAAAATGATTCTGAAATAAGCCACACATCATATTAGATAAGAAACTTTTTACATTAAAATCCTACCTTTCCATGTTCCTACTTCAGCAATGAAACATCATGGCAACACGTCAAAGAAGTTTTTTGACCATAATTGTATTTTCCAATTAAATACTGTTCAGAAAATAAAGATTGGGAACATACAGATGTATTTTTCAGTTGTTCGATTACTATGGAGTTTGACAACACCACTCCAGCATAATATGTGGAGTGTTTGGTCATTAAACCCAAAACCATCATTAAGGAGAAAGGCAAATATTGTGATCCAGAATTGTATGTTAGCAGTGTTTCAGAATGCAGTAAGTCTTCCAAAATGACTTGCGAGCATTTTAAAGTCAGGTTTCTCTTACTGAGTGTCCTCAAATAATTTGTTTTAAGAAACAGACTCACCCCAGCGAGCTGATAAAAAAGCATAGCCCTAGCAAAATCCAGACTTCCTACTGTTCAGAAGTGCATTTTCTTTCTACAGTTACTTCAATTTCACTACTTTGCAAGAAGGCATTTGAGTTTTTATTGCACTTCTACCTCACAGCAAAAGAATGCATGAGATTGATGCTAAATAATCATGCACTGAGGAACCAAGGTCATATCAGGTTAAGGTTTTGGGCGTTTTTGTTCGCAGTTTGGTTTTGCGTGAGATTTTTGTTATTGGTTTGTTTTTTTTACACAACAGATGAAAATAAATGCCAAGTACTGACTCTGGAAAAGATTAGCCAGCTACTCCTTTGGCTTCAAGGGCTACTTCTGAGGGATGAATGAAATATGAGCCATCTGTAAAACCCAAACATGCTGGGGAAAATATAAATACCAAAAAAACCCCCACCAAAATCCACATTTTGAGATTCACTTTGTTAATAGTTTAAAATAGTCCTGAGACAGGATATATCAGCTAAATAATGCATTTTTCTATACTTATTAAAGTAAATGTTATACCTGACAGTATACATGAGATAAGGAGATTCACGAAAATAACTGAATGTGTAGGAAAGAGGAAGCCTCAAGAGTTTCAAATTCTCATTAGGCCTATGCCAAATTAAACAGTACATTTACATCATGATTCATTTTCCTTCTGTTTACTAGTAAATAAATAATCAAGTACCATAACCAGTTTAAACTCTATCAAGTGGAAATAATTTCCTGATTTTTCCTCTCACAATAATTTGACTCTTAATCTGGGAAGAAAATTAGCTTTGAAATACACTGATATTCCAAAGAACAAAATTGCTGCTTTGCTGGGCATTTCAAAAGCATATCCTCAATGGATGGTAAATATCTATGTTGGTATAAACATAATTGATGTGTATATTAGAAGAATGTCCCACATCAACTTATGTACTTTTTGCATTCATTGTTTCAGAGTCTTTTGCTTCCCCCCACTTCATCTTGTTCATTGTTAGCTTCACAGTTTGGGGCTTTTTTTGTTTGTTTTTGTTTTATGGGGGATTTTCTTAAGATACTCTTACATAAAAAATGCAAGATGATGAGTAGTTTATGTAAGACTCTAACCAGATGCTTGAAAGCAATTTTTCTAAGTCATGTTTATTTGTTTTAGCATTTTTCAAAACTCCTAGCATACAAATCTTACAGTGACAGCATAATTTGTTGCAAGATCTCTGCTCATTAGAGTCAGTCATAACCAGGATGTCTAAGTCAAGATTATTTGTATTGTTGGGTGGAGTTTTTCTTGGTTTTTTGGTGCTGTTTTTTTCTATGTGGAAATGGATCTTTAAATTTTCAAGTTTGGGGTTTTTTTTAGAAAGAACAGGGAGAGATCAGGATTCAGGGGTCTCTAGTACTTTGCCATGCTACCAAAGGGGCAGGTTTTAAGAAGAGTCTCATCTGCTTGATAATCAACTAATTTACTTATGACTATTACTCTGTGTATTAAAGTCAACTGCTCTTGAATGGAAAATGCATGGCTTAAACTGAATGCCTTGTCTGTAAATGAGATCTATTAATGAAGTGCACAAAAGGTGTGTATTAATGAGAAAAACCTGTGATGATGTAATTCTGACCTGTTCAAGGTCGCAATTGCCCTGGTCTTCTCTCTCCTTCTTACTAGAATAGGGACCAAGTCTCATACAGTTCTCAAAGAGTCATTCTGAACTTCTTGCAAGACACAATGTGTCTATCAGACTGCACCTGAATAACGTTAAAAATCAGAATTCATTTAAAGTCATTGATATGTGCTGCTTCCACAAAAAACCTTAAGTCTTGGAATGCTCACTGCATCAGATTTTAAAATTTACCATAGATTTACAATTGCTTCATGGGGATGTTATGCATGCACATCTTACATGAAAGGAAGTGTCATAAAATTTGGTTTTTAAGCATCTTAAACCTGATCCTTGAGCCATCTTTAGTCACAAAAAAGGAAAAGTTAAAATATCATAGCAATATAACACTTGCATATTATTAAAATTCTTTTATGACTGTTTACAATGCCAGAAGAGGACAAAGAAAGGCTGTAATTAAGAGCCAGCCTCTGAAGAGCATCACTTTCTAATACTAATCTACAATTAGTTATACCAGACTAACTGCAGGTGTTCCAGTATGATTGGCACAGTGGGCTTGTGGAGACTGCAGCTACAGTTCAGGCTGGGGCCTGAGCTTTATACATATCCTGATGACCAAATGGGCTGGATTCACAATGTAAAGATAGTCTTGGCTCACCTGAACATTAACCAGTGTCAGCACAAGGGAGAAGTGGGAGAAGGAAAAAAAAAACAGAGAAAGAAAATAAAGCAAAGAAGGAAATAATTCAGATACAGACGAGCAGGCAACAGTTTTGAAAGCTGAAGCAAAACCACTGCTCAGACAAAAAAGGGACTTAAAGGAATTGGTACTGATGGCACCTTTGCTGCAAGTAGCAGGTGAATTATCAAACAGGCACCAAAATCTATAGGAACTGAGCACATTAATCCAAGAAGGTGTTCAACTTTTTTTGTGTTGGTTTTTTTTTTTTCTTTGTTTGTTTGGGGCTTTTTTTGTGGGTTTTTGTGGGTTTTTTTGTGTTTTTTTTGTTGTTTTGTTTTGGTTTGGATTTTGTCACTGTTGTTGTTTTTGTTATGTAAAGAGACAGGAAAAAATAAATCTCACAATATTGTGAAAACAGGCTTAAAACAAGTTGTGCATTAAAATTTAAAACATAATACAGAAACAAACCAGACTGTAGCAATAGTACCATAGCCTCTCAAAAAGCAGTTGTGGCCAAAAAATCCCTTTCTGCATGTTTAGTTATTCCTTCACATTCTTCTTCCCTTGTACTTCTGAACAGGGCATGCCTTAAAAATCAGCTTTAAGAGACATCAGAAGAGTTACAATATGCCCTGACTTAAGTGGCATGATTCCACTCCCATTCCTTTGGGTAATCACTCTCACCTCAGCCAGAAAGACTGGAGAAAAGATTATGGACATTTGCTCCCTAATAACAGGTCATTTGATAAAGAGCTTTTAAGAGGTACTCTGAGTATCATCATGCAGAGCTTCTGCCAATTTTCTATTCTGTCCACCAATTTTCAGGGCTTAATAGAGAAAATTTTTCAAACAACTGGGAAATCCAAGACCCAGTAACACACTCCATTTCCTGCTGATGGGCACATTACATAGGTAACTCCAGACACATAATAGCCTGTACATTAAGAACTCTAGTGTGGGGCACACCACTGAAAAGTGATCCAGTGCTCTTCCCCACCGTCCCTGTGGTGCAGGTGGGAGGGAAAGCTGCATTTTGGATGGTGGAAACCAAAAAAGGGATGACTTTTTTTGACATGAACAAATGTCTTCATAGATAAGACCGCTAATTTTTGTCCAGAGTAATTCCCATAAGAAGGGAAGGTATCATGAAGTCAGATTGGTTATCTGTCTTCACACATGATTTTTTTCAAATACCTTTATTCAAAGGAGGTTAGGAAACAAGTAAGTAGCTGTACAAGAACAGTCTAGAACTGTGAACTTTTGAGATTCAACTTCTAGTTAAAAGAGGTTCACCATGAGCCATCCCCTCTGTTCATTCCATTATCTCATGCTTCTTTATTTGCAGATGACAGCTATCCCTTCTGGCTTTGAAATTCAACAATTTGCTATATACAGAGGCAAACATGACAGTATTCATCTTATGCTCAAAATATATTTAGATTAGCTCCAAGACCTAAATCAGCTGAAGGCATAGCTGTGAGCCTTTCAAGACACAACTAACTAAAAATTTTAGATTTTTCTTGTGACACCAAGTTAATGGACAGAAAACAAATTTACACCAATAAATAAGAATCAGAGTAGAAACTATTCCTAGATTACATTACCGCTGCTTATAACTTGATAAAATTTTAACTTGTTTTTCAGTTTTGAAACAAATACGTCTGAACTAGTATACAAAGTAATAAAAGCCATCTCATTTAGGTAGCCACCTCTAACTTCCTTGATCAACTTTTTACTAAAAATGTATGTTCATACGTATTGCTCCTTTTCCCACCCCAAAGTTTCACATAACTGCTGGAATTTATTCTTAATGCATGCATTCATTTTTTCAAAATATCATTTCCAAAAATAGTGTTTCAATTCACTGAAATAGGAGTGCATTCAAAGTACTCCATGCTGTCATTGCACTGTACACAAAGAAGTGATACAGCTTTTTTAGGGGCCAAGCTGAAAATATACTGCAACCCTATTAGGCACATAATGCTTTGTGTGCCTTTAAGACAAAACTTCCTTGTCAAGGGAAAAAGAAAACTTTGATCTCAGAAAAAAAACCCCAAACCCGCTGCCATGTCTGAAAAGTGCTGCTACAACTGTTTGAGGAAAGCCAAATATGTACAAACACCAAGATGATTTCTCCTCTCCCCTTCCAGCAATGCTTTATGGAAATTCAAAATGACAAAGGCAAAACACAAAACACAGACAAGAACCCATTAGAGATTACTTGCACAAAGACATTTTGAATTGGACATATGAAATTTCTCAGTAATGATTTTTCATTCCTTTGTGGGTTCTTTCCTTAAAAAAATAAACTTGTTCAAGTGATAAATGCTTTACATGGATTATCTATAAAAAAGGGGAGAAGAATCCTCTGAAACAAGTAAAATTACACCTTGTATCTGCAAAAAATTATTTGCCAATGTCATTACTCATTTTGTTTTGTTCCATTTCATTCCTTTACACAGCCACATTATGGTGGTAGCTTATTCCAATACTTGTTTTCTTATTTAGATCTTAATGGGAACATTTTACTGTCAGAAAACAACATATCCTTTGAAAAACCTACTATGTCATGGTAACAGCAGGAGGGGAGAAGACAGACAGGGCCCTAGCAGGGGCCTAGTAAAAACTTCTCATGTCTCTGAGCCCAGCCTCGGGGTATCTCAGACATGGATCACATCACCCATTCATAAACTGGGAAATGAAAAAAAAACACAAATCAAAAACTTACTGAGAGACTATGATGTGTAGACAGCACCTTTACTAAGATAAATTTTATGTATTTCTACAAGCCTCTTCCTGTGTTTCAGTTTCCAGAAGCAAGCAATGGATTTAGTTCTCTACTCTTATGTGCAGTGTACAAACCAAGCAATAGCCATCTGTGTAGGAATTAAAAACCTAAAAATACAGTCTTCCTGAGCTACAAATATAAAAGCAACCAGTAAATACAAAAAGGGAATTTCACAATTTCTCTGAAAACTTCAATTATGTATGAACTCCAGGAAATGAAAACTATTTCAAATGAAGATACTCCCTGCTTCACATTTAATCAGGACACCCCTTTCCAACCCATAAATAGGAAAGCAGGATATTAATAAACTATACTGTATTTCTAAGACTAGTCACAGCCAGAACTGTAACAAGCTTAGTGCAATATTGATTTTTCTTTCTCTTTTTTTTTTTTTCTCTCTCCAAATGGAACAATAAATTTCACATACTGAGGAAATTTGCACAAATAAGGCAAGTTTTCTTTACATCTATTGAAATTAATATGTCAGTACTCTGGCATGCTTCTCAGCTTGTGTCTTTGAATAGTCATAGAATCATTACAGTTATCTGCAAAGTCCACCACTAAACCATGCCCCCAAGAGCCACATCTGATGAACACCTCCAGGGATGGTGACTCCACCCCTTCCCTAGGCAGCCTGTACCAGTGTCTGACCACCCTTTCAGTGACAAAATTTCTTAATACCTAACCTAAATTTTCCCTGGCACAACTTGACAGCATTTCTTCTTATCTTACCACCCCCACCTGGCTAAAAACTCCTCTCAGGTGGTTGTAGAGAGAGATAAGGTCATGTCTGAGCCTTCTTTTCCCCAAGCTAAACAAAATGTATTGAAAACTACAGTGTTTTAAAGAATTAACCACTCACATATTCAGGAAGATATACAAAAGCTGTTTAAGTACAGCTAAATAGTACACAAGGAGGAAAAAAGCATGGTAAGTGAAGACTTATGGAAAATAGAATATACATTCACATCATATTTTGGTATCTATGAATAACTAGCACTTGCACTATCTTGGGTTAGACGAAAGAAAAATGTGAGTTATGGAAGTCCACCCATGTTCAGACATCTGCACTTTTCCCTTCCAGCAATATTGTGTGCAATTCCTTGCTTGCTAAAATGGTGGCAGCCATTCGGAACTACAATAAATAACCCATTGTGAAAATAAACAAGAACAGCTCAGCTTGAACCAAGTTTTTTTTTTGTTTTTAGGAGCTCAAGATAAATAGTGGAAAAGCATGCTGCCAATCCAAGAGTGTACGTTAACACAGGTTAATATTTTCCACCAGATATCCTTTTTTTCCTCCATTAGTGTTTTGAAATAAGACCATGCATTTCTCCACTATGAAGATAAAGGTTGTGAGCTTAAGCTGCACAAAGAGTTGCCCTATAATACAACCATCAAGACGATCCAGCCTTTCCTGCAGTATTTTGTATTAGCAGTTAGCTGGATTAAAAAAAAAAAGAGAGGCTTAAGGGAGCTGTTTCATAGTCTATGGATTGACTCTCAAATCAGGAGTGAGTGGATTACTAGATTGCTTTTAAATAATCTCTCTAAAAATGCCATTTGAGAAGATTTCTATGAAAATACCTTGCTTGCAGGACCTGCTCTGAATTTCACAAGAAGATCAGAATACTGATCCCAACTGAGTAGAAGTTTCTAAGCTTCTAGCTGTAAAAAGACTGCAATAATACTTTTGGCTTTGTGAATAATCCTGTTCTCCTTGAGACATTAGTCACTTGTCCTGTTACTCCTCCTGCCCTGCACTTTTAAGTTGTGCTTTAAGATAGAAGTGGTTTATATTCAACAAGGCATTCCAACTCAAAAGGTACCTGGACTATATGGAAAAAAAAAAGATCTAACAAAACCCCAAAAGCAATCCCCCTCCAACAAAATTCATTTCCTTTTCAGCCAAAAGTAATTTTATTGTCTTCATAAACTCCCTTTCTAATTTACTCCACTATAAATTCCACCTCTCCCTTCTTGAAAGCTTACTAAAATCAGCTCTGTGTTCATACTCAAGATTAACCTCATAACACTTAACTCTGAAGTAAAACTAAAATACCTCATTTCCACTCTATTCTCTTGATTTCCATGAGCTCACAGAAAAAAATATTACCCTGAATTATGTATAGGAATGCATCTTTTTAGCTGGAAAGATAAAGTGACTGCCGTGGGCTAATGGCGCCCTCAGTTCAACACCAACCTGACTGTGCACTGCCTTCACCCTCCCACTGTCCTGATCCTCGTCCTACCTTGCACACCTCTTCTCCCTCCAACACCAGCACTCAGCTACCTCTCTGTGACTGATACTATATAAGAACATTTTTCCATTAAATGTCTTGCCACATGGAAGCACGCCAAGTGAGTTAGAGTGCTTTCAAGCACTTTTTCCAAACTTCAACAAGGTTATAACAAATTACAACAGAAATGTAGCTCCAAGACAAAGCATGTTGTGATACATTCCAGTGACACCTGATGCCCACACAGTTTTAAGAAAGAGGGTGTATTTAGATCAGATATTAGCAAGAAATTCTTTATTGTGAGTGTGGTGAGACACTGGAGAAGTTGTCCAGAGAGGTTGTGGATGCTCCATCTCTGGAATTATCCAAGGCCAGGTTGGATGGGGCTCAGAGCAACCTGGTCTAGTGAAGTGCCCCGGCCCATGGCAGGAGGGATGGAACTAGATAATGTTTAAGACGATCTTTTTGTTGTTTCCCTTCCAACCCAAAACATTCTACAATTCTATGGAATTTCAAATTGAAGATCTCAAAGGACATCTGAGAAAGACAGGTCAACATTTCTCTAAGATGTTCTAGTGCTAATATGCTTTGCTCTGCAGACTTTACCACTTCTCAGGAAAAACAGAAAATACCTTGTCTCTTGAAGATCAATGCAAATTTAACTACAATGTTGCTCAAATTCTCATTCTAGCAAATTCCTCTGTGTGTGTTGGATTGATGGCCTCAAAAAAACTGGGACAATGAGAAGATTTTAAGCTAATAACATCTTGTGAAAATAAGCTCTTGAACACATAAAGACGCCTATTTTTTTATTCCAATGTCATCACAAAGTGTTATCTCAGCTTAAGCTACATTGATTTGAGGAATTAATGACACTACTGAGATGAACTCATTTCAAATTACCTCAACTGCACGCATTAAAACCCAAATTGGAATATACGCCTAAGGATCTATTCTTCAGACTTTACAAATACAAAATGTCACCTGCTCAGTTCATGTCTCAAACCAGGAATTCCTTATGGAGTAACACATGGGGTTTAATTCTATCTGGCTCTGCACTGCCCAAAACCAGTCTGAGAAAGAGCAGTGTGTCACCAGAGACAGGCTTGTGATTAACAGATTCCTCTGCATGCTCCTGCACCAGCTCACTAGAGTCTGATGTTGCTCAATTACTTGATTTGGATCATCTCTCTCTATCTCTTTTAAAACCAGTCTACAAAGTATAATCAGAAAGAAATTTTTTGCTCTTTGGTAGATGGCTTTGAACAAAATAGTTCCATTTTTCTCTCAGCCCTTTCCAGACTTCTGAGTACAGACAGACTGCAAAAAGCAGAAGTAAAACACATCTGGGTGTGGTAAGAGGCTGCTGCGGCTTCTTTTCAGCACTGGGAGTTTCAGAAATAAGTAACTTAGAACAAGTACTGATAAATTATCAGCATCAAAAGTGCATGAAGTACAGTGAGCAGTAGGGAGAAAAGACAAAAGCTTTAACATCCATGTCATATTTACCCCTGCCTGCTTACTCTTTTTTCCCTGCTCTTACACATAAACTTCTAGCATAGATTTAGTTTTTATCAGATGCAACACTCCTGTAGACACCTGGCATCCAGGAAATGAGTGACCTCCTGCAGTAAGCATTTCATTAATGACACTGATAAACTCAGAAATTAACTTTACTCATCTGCTTTGTGACATGGCAGAGGCCAAGTTCTGTGTGAAAACTACATGTTATTACAAGAACTTATTGAAGAAGGTACAACAGAGAGAAAATCCCCCCAAACAAGTCTATCTCTCTCAAAAAGGTAAATTATAATGGAGACCTGAATACTGGACTTCAGTTTTATCAACAGATCAATTTAAAAATCTTGAAAAAATACTTGAAAATCTGAAAATATTTTTAATTTCCTTTCAGTTTTGCATTATGTCTTTCAACCAAGGACCCAGAGCACTCGAAGTCTGAGCAAAATCAGCTCACACCACCTTACAATGCAAAGGCTCTTTTGAAGCACTAATGATTAACAAATTGTTCATAGAGTGAACCAAGCTTTATGCCATTTTTAAAGTAATTGTAATATGTAAGAGTTTAAAGAATTTCAAGAGTATATAAACAGAAGATATTCAAAGCATTTCGTTTGAATCAAAGTTAGCCACAACATAGAAAGTCTAAAATGGCTACGTTTAATTGCTTACACAATGAATCATTGAGTGAAGAAACCTTTATGCACAGATATAGAAATTTGCATATGTAGATACAAAAAAATTTTCTATATATTATCAAATTTTAAAAACTTAGCAGTTCCATCCTACTAGGCAAATATATTGTCTTTTACTCAAATCTTAATTTCGTACAATGCCTAAAGTCTAATCAAAACAGATTCTTACATACAAAACTCTGTGTTTATATGCACAACTCCCAAGAAATTTAAGATGCATTTTTATGACAGAGCTTTTACTACAGAGCTTGCATTCTGAATTTAAAAAAAGCAAGAAAGTCTAAAAGTCAGGTAAATCTGTTGATTTTAAATGTATTTGAATTTAACATCAAGAAAATGAAAACAAAATACAATTTGGTCAGATTATTGCAGTCTTTGGATCTATCTTTAATTATATTTTTCCATAAAAGACATCTAAGTAAAACTAATCAATGTCATTTGTAAATACTTTAATTGTAGTTTACTGTAAATAAATTCTGAATCTTATAGTTATGGAAAGAACAAATCACCAAACAAACACAATTATGTCAGGAGAGAATAATAGCCATGTCCTGTAGAGTCAGAAATCAAGGTGTGAAAAAAGCTTTTCATAATATGATTTTTTTCATAATTTCTGTAATAAATAGCATTTTTAAACAACTGAAAAGAGAAATTCCTCTAAAAATCTGTGCTGAAAGCTTTAATACATAGTACAGTTATAATATATAGTGTAAAGTTATATAAAATAAAAATATATAGAGGCCTATTTCTGTGTTCTTCAAAACAACAAATAAAACAACAATAAAGCAAAAATGAAGGCTGTCATACAAACAGAAATAGAACTCTTGTAACTCCAATAACTTCGAGATTTATTTTACAACTTCATTCATTATTCTTTAGCAAGCCCTCATATAACATCAAGTATTATATTAGCAGACCAGGCTGCATGCATTCACACACTGGTGGAGGAGATGTCACAAGTCTGAAGCATGAGCTGTACAAATCATACAACATTCAAGGCAACAGATGGAGCCCTAGGCACAAGGCTTGAGACACTAGCAGAAGTTTCAACAGCAGTATTTCATGGTTAAATGATGCCAATAAGCATATTGATAAATTAAATAAATAAAATTTAAAAAAAAAATAGCAGTCTCATCCTTAAAAAAGCCCAACACCTTGTAAGCATGATGTCAGAATGCCTTGATACACGACAAATCTTCTCCACTGGTAATGCAATCATATCCAATACCCAGCAGATGTGGGTACAAATTCAGGAAACATCAGCATTACTCAGAGAAAAATAAAGTACCACTCATGTCAGCGACCTCAATTAAGGCTATTCCCTCTACAATCCTGGAAAATCCTACCTGGATTTCAGTCCATCAACTCACTTGCAGCAACTGTTGATTCTCAAGCAGTTCTGAGGATGCTGCTGGCTATGAAGGTTTCTGTTTCAAGGTTTCTGCCTTGAGAGGTCATAGTGTGGACATGGATACACCATCACATCCAGACTGCTGCTGCTAATAATTTTATTTATTTATTTGAATAACATACACACATGTATAGTGCTTTATTCCCGACACTTTCCAGGAGGATGTACAATCAACTCCCACAACAGATTCCTAATATTTGGACATACTTAATTTGTGAAGAGAGGTGGGATAAGACAGGTCTATGTGATATTGAGTTTTAAATTATGAGACAGTCTCTCTCTTTAATTGCTTTTCTTCCAGTCACTCTAATGTGTTTTGAGCAAGTGTAGCAATGAAGCTTGTTTCAATCAACTATAAATGAACAAATATTAACATAAAATAAATAAGGCATTATGACATTGTGCTTCAGTTACAAGGTGTTGGGTTTTTTTGCACCTCTAGGCCTTGCAGAAGAAACTGTCAAAGTGATTAATGAAGCCTAATAGATAAATTTGGATTCTGCCCACTGCCACTGCCCAACCCAAGTTGTGAGTGGGGCTGCATATGGGGGATTATGCAACAAAGTTGTAGGTGGTCTATCACTAAGTCTCTGAGAAACTGCAGGGATGATTTCAGATTACACCCTTGTTTTTTACCTTTAAGGGAACATAATTGTTTTCTGTCAGGCTGCCAGGGAATTAAAGCACCCACTGGGACTGGCAGGACATTTGTCACCTATCCTAGGCAAGCATACTAAGAAGGATGACTTCAAACCACCTCTCCTAAAGCTGCAGCCTGTACCAAGTGAGCACTTCAAGGCTGCTTATCAAGAGGAGTTGACTGAACTGAGCAAGTTTGAAGAGCATCTGCTCTCCAAAGGCCACTCTTTAGGTGATGGTCTAAAAAGTCACCCTGTTACCAGTGCACAGATGTAAGAAGCATAAGAAAGTGATCAGAAGAAAATGTAAAAATGCAACATGCCAAAGAGAACCAAACTCCCTTAGGTTTAAGCTAAATATCCTTGTTCTTGATACAACTCCTTTTTCACCTAGAATGGGTAGCAATAAAATAGTGGTTCAAATTCTGTTTAAAGTAACATTCCTATTTATATCACTGTATCATTTTTATTTCAGGTTTTTAATTAATATTCTCAAAAAAAATGGTACATACCTTTCTCACACTGATATTGGTGCTACTAATACAGTTTTTGTACCATTCCTTTTCTTGTTTGTCAATATTTTTTCAAGAGCCTGCTGTTATGAAATTCCTTAATTTAAAAGTAAGTAGCTGAAAAAATATCTAAGTTTCTCTCTCTAAAATACTGAGGAATAGATGATGCATAGCATTTTATTTTTAAGGGTAAAGAAAGAACAAGGTCTCATCACAAGAAACCTCTTTTGGTGCATGCAAAACACCCTAAGATTATAGAAGGTGGATAGAACTACTGAGTAAATGAATTAACAAGTGGGAAAGAGGAAACTTAACAGACAACTTTGATAGTACTGAAACAGGTAAACGTCAACCCAAACAGTAACATCATCAGTCAGTGCTCATGATGGCAAAAAATGTTCTAGTTACTTCAAATCACTTCCTAGCTATATATTGATATATTTATATATATATATACATATATAGTCTCAGAAGTTGTTTTTCAGGGAGTGAAACTTGGCCTCTGGAGTCTTAATTAAGAGTTGTTTTACTATGGGAGAGTCATGAAAAATAGTACTAGAAGTTCATGTAAGAACTAATCTCCATTTAAATCAATAGATTTGAGCTTAAGCCAATTTCAAACAAACAAACAAAAAAGAACCAAGGAAATTATTGTTAGCAAGATGAAAAGCAAGACCCTATAGTGGCATAAAACAGTAAGTATTTGTGCAATGAAGGATCTCAAGGACCCAAAATGCTATTTTGGCTATGTATATTCAAGGCATTAAAACAACTACTCTTGCTTGTCTAAATCTAGACACAGATATATCTTGCAAGACAAGGAGAGACCATGGAAATAAGTCCTCTGAAGAACTGGCACAGCTGTTTTACACCTCCTGCAGGGTTTCCCTAAGTGCAGGGCACATGCAATGAACAAGAAAATAGAAAAGGAACATTTAAAGAACAGCAATTACCGTTGTCTACAGCTTGTCTTCAGGGGCAGAATGAAAAATGAAGCAAAAAGAAAATGCAAGGATGCAGAGACAGAACAGTTTTGTAGTGGTAAGTTCAAGTATTATTGTCAGGAAATATGTGTGAGTCTTTACACTGAAGTTAAACATTGCTGGGTAACAACAGTGGTTGCTTTATTTTCAAGCTGAGATCAGAAGATTCTTGTAATACTCTAGAAGTCTTATAACAACTTCTTCTAGTCCTTGTTTAGTGATTGAGGAATTTAGCTCAATCTCAAGCCCTTTTGTTACTTTGTAGAGGACTAAAATTGACAATTAAGAATGTCAGTGAGATACAAAGTTTTTCTTTTGGATTTGTTTTCAAATCCTGATATTAGGGAGGGCAGAGATCTATGGCTCTAAATATTTTTGCATATACTTCTCTGGTTTTAAGTTAATTAGATGTGCATGGTATTCCAATATCATTACAAATAAAAATACTTGAGTAGGAAGAGAGAGGTTTTTATTATTTACAATTAAAAATACTACTTCCACTATTTAATATACACACATTGTAACTGCTTGAGCCTATAAGTGTCATTAAAGTTCAGACATTTAAATGTGCATTGTCTATGTCAAGGTCTTCATAGAAAATTAGTAAAGAAAGAAACCCCTTAAGAAGCAAACATATGTGCTCCTAACTAAAGCATTGTGTAGAAGAACTTGGCATTTTTCTGATTTCCTAAAACTCTGCGACAACTTCTGACTCGTAACTGGCCTGTCTCAGTATTAACATCAGTCTAAAACAGGAGCTGGGTTGCACAAACTACAGCTATATTGGGATTGTTGCTTTCTACCTGCTCTGAAAGAAGAGAATTTAGACGCAGCAAGTTTCAAAACAATTGCTACTTTTTTACTATTACTATGAAACAAACTGGCCTCCCAGAGAGTGCATTCACTGCAACAGGACGTTTATCATTTTCAGCCAAGCATATGGAGTTTTTCCCTATCTAGGTTAAGTCTTCCATGCCAGATGCACACACGAAGCCCAAGAGATCACTTGGAAAGCTGCACATAAAACCAAAACACAGACTGGAGGAAAGAATACTCCCAAAGGTTTTTGTTACAAGGGAACCAATTTAGTGAAACAACAGAACTTTCCTATCCACATTAAGGTTTGCATACATCACTCATTGCCAATACTGGGATATAAGCAAGTGGGAAGAAAAATAAAAGCCTCCAGTGAAAATTAAACATCCAGAAACATGAAAAACAGAATCACAACTTCCAGGATTTTTGCAGTGGTTTCTTAGAGATACATATAAGAAGGACAGAGAACACAGAAGACAGTGTGAAAAGTGAGAAAGATGAGAGAAAGCCACAATTAGTGTTTGATGCACAACTTCTACCAACAGGAATCTGCTTGCACATATGGAGCCCAAACGATGCTCCAACATGTGTCTAATTAAATATTATTCCAGATCTTCAAAGAGAAATTCCAGGATATATTTGAGAACACAGATTTCCACTCCTGACACAACATTTTTTAGATGAGGTTTGCTCTTCCTTAAGGTGAACAAAGCATTCAGAAAGCAGAGTGTATCTTTGCTGTGTTTTCAGAGACAGAAGGGACAAGATTCTTAACAGAAGGACCTAGGGAAGAACAGAGGCACCTGGAATGCCTTCTCCAGGCATTGTGAAAGATTTCCACTCCTTCCCCCACCCCACAGGAGGCTTCTCTTTCTTACCTTTTGCATTCACACAAACCTGCAAGTTAAGAACTCATTTGTCACTTTATTTGCTTAACTAGATAGTACGTTGCAACATGAATTTTAAATCCACAGCATTCTGAATTTATATGGTTTCTCCTCCAACAGTTATTACAGTCTTTTCACCTTTTACATACAGCAAACTATAATATAGTTACTGAACCATTTGCAGTACTCAGAGACACCCAATATTAATTGCTCAATCAGCCAGCATTGACACACTGGATTTCACATGCCATATTGCATTACTGATTATATTTCTAATCTTACTAAGTCAATCTGGGGCGAAGACACCTGCAGTTTAGCTGGAGTATTTTGTAAACACCTGCCTCCTTAACTATTGTAGTACCACTAGTTTGGATGGAAGCAGACACCTCATACCTTGAACATTTTGGTATCTGATTGCACATTTCATAAATATTCATTTCATTAACTCTTCTTCACTCTTAAGAAAGAAAAAACCAACCCTGCATTTTATTGGAAATAATAGTTTTATTGGTATGCATATAGTGAATTAATTTGTTCTGTACCAAAGTTGCTTCAATTATTTTTAAGAAAATCAACACAGTATTTTCTGAATCTTCTCCTAATACAAAGAAAGAGAAATGTACCAGTACAGGCATGCTTAAATCCAGTGTTGCCATTGTCTTATGTTTGTCATTTTGTTAATCAGAAAATATGATGTTAAATACACCGTTATGGAAGAAGAGCAGTGTACTTCCAACAGTCCCCTTAGACTTTATATAACAAAACATTTAACCACAAAAATAGAAGACAATACTAAGCTAAAATTTCCATAATTTTCAAGTGTTACATTATCAGAAAACTGAGATGGTGATTTTGTAGCAGGCTTTCAGTCTTTTTTTTCCCCATGAGACTATCCCAACTGCTATACAGAACTTGTCAGACCACATTACAATATTTTTACTCTAAAGTAAGAACTATTTTGCAAAGATATTAAAGGACTGAATGTGGTAAAAAACAACACAAACAGCTTTGGAATTTCGGATGAAGTTAAGAACATTGAACTTTTAAGATGACAACATGAAACTGTAACTTGCTGATTAAATTAGACTAACAATTGAACTTTCTTGTAGCAACCATGCTTAGGAAGTAATGCAACAGTTTTATTTTACAGCTTATGGACCAGAAGAAAGTACCACTGACTTACAATTTCTGTGCTTGGATAGCAGAATGTGCCTCCTTTGTCTGTGATTTGTCCTTGCCTACCTCATTAAGCACTAAGAAGGAAGGAAATAAGTCAACTGATTCCAGACTGCTTCCTGACAATTAATTACTGAAATAAGCACAGAGCTATCTTCAGTAAATTCACTGTTACCCTAAAAAATTTAGGGGTGTAAAAGAATAGAGATGAAATTCAACCCAGCTGCATGAGCCACAGCTCACCACCTGACAAACTTGCAGAACAGCACTTAAAATACTAGTCTGAGTTGTAAAAGTTATTTCTCTTACAGTTAGGAACCATCTTGATTTTATTTTCTTGTCTTATAATGCATCTTACAGACAGAAAAACAACACATATTACCTTTTGTAATAAATCTATAAAAGCATTTATGCTCCAAATTTCAGCACTGTGATAAATACATGGATGTAAGATGATGTCAGATCACTTTATTTCCCTGCCACGCATTCTGTAGATGAGAAAATGAGAGACTTTTTCCTGAGATTACTTACCCATGAAGTTCAGATAGCTCTCTCCTCCAAGTGCATGAGTAATGAGACGAATCATTTTATGAAGCTGTATCCCACGATCAATAACTGGCGTCAGAGGCATGAGCACACTCATGTTTGTGTACATCTCTGCATCCATCAGGCGAAAGGCCAGTGTCTTATCACCAACCAGTGCCTAGAACAGTTCAAAAAGACACTGAAGAAAACCCTTGGGTGTAATAGAAGTGTTTCTAAATCTTTTATTTATTTTTTTAAAGCAGGAGTCAGTAGGGGGAGGGCTTGCAAGATTGCTGAGGAACAAGGACGTGGCTCAGTGTGCATGATACAGCCCCTGTTCCTGAAGGAAACATCCTGCCACTGCCCATCAGGTCACGGTGACCCTACATTCTGATCACTGCATCTGTGCGTTGGGTGATGTGCAATATAGATCTCATCTGCTGACAAAAACTGAAAGATGTAAACTGAGGCAGGGATGTCCATGAGCTGAGTTGGTGTCAGCCCCAATTGTCTGTTTTCCCCTTGCCATCCTCCCTCCCTTACTGGGGCTCCTGGATTGAGTGTACATGATAATGGACCAGCCACTGCCTAACCCCTGGCCCTACATTTCACCTGATGGGATCAAACTGCATAATTACTTCTAAGAACTCTTTCACCTACAGATATCAAATGTGAAACATCAGCATCAACTCAGTGAGTGAAAAGTGACCATTTGGGAATTTTTATAGGAAACACAGAAAATAAGAAAGCAAACGTCTAAAGTAAAAGTCCTTGGAATGCAAAAATAATTGGGTAGTAACAAAACTCTGATTTAGATATGCAGAGTGAGTATGAAGGATTCATTTACATGCAGTCAAGAATGTGATTGGTTTTCTGTGATTTCACACAGAAGAAAAAGCTGAATTACTAACTTGCTACTTGAGAAAGGCCACAAAATGCTACTCTATGTATTAGTAGGAAGGTAGTTAAAAACATTTTGGAGCATTTATATTTAAATAGCTGATTTTTGTTCAATTAGACCAATTCTTATTTCATACTCTTGAAGGAAAACCTACTAAATTCCAGAGATACAGATGGATTGTAAACAGGTCTAGCTGAAAAGCACCATCATCCTTTCATTTTCCAACTGATAATATAACAGCATATATAGATTATTCCCTTAAGTAAAAAATAGTTTATTTAAAGGGAAAAAAAATCCCTATGCAACAATGACAAGACTGAAGACTGCAATGAACAACTATTTTCTGGACTCAGAATGTGGCATTTGTTACTGCCATTTAATATCCCCTAATCTTTCCATTGGAAGAGAAGCTAAGTGCTTTCTGTGGCAGCTGGGATTTTATAAATGGATGTATTTCCTCCTTCAACGATCTCTTTGCTACCCCAAAGAATCTTACTCTGTTTAGGTTTTTTCTTATGAAAATCAATCTGCAGCTGCTATTCCTCTCTCACAGCATTTTTTCCAGTATATCCTTTAAGATACAGGACCAAACCTGCCTCCAGCACTCAAGATGCACACAAACCATGAAAGACTGCAGTGGCATACTGATGGTGCTCTTTGCTCCATTCCACTCATAATAATTCCCGGACTGCATCTGCTTTTTTGACAGCTATTAGCTTTGGAGTTGCTGTTTTCACACTCTCCTTATAACTACAAGGCCTTGTACTCTGACTGGCAACAGCCAGCTCCTAGCCCATTACATCATGTAAGAAACCAGGATTGTACCCTCACATGCATCACTCCAGACATCTTTAGACTGAATTTTATCTACACTTCCTTTTTGTTTCTCTATCCTACTTTTCACACATCAGCCTGATGTACATCCGTAATCATTGTTTTATTTTCATTTAAAATAATGAGATTTTTTCCCAAAGTATGACATTCTAAACTGAAATTTCATAGTGATATGGAAAACAACTCAATTGCTAAAAATCAGAATGAAATAAAAGAACAGCAACAGTAATGTTTTATGTCATGTTTTAGGGTGAAGGATCAGTTTTGATGAAAGCAGCTTATCATAGAAAAATATGCATTTCCAAGTAATTTCTGAAGTTCTTTACCAGAAGAATGCATTAAATGAACACTGCAACAGACTCTGAGATTAGAATGTAAATAGGTACACAAAATGGATATAATGAATGGTAAACTCAGAATTCACTTTTTAAAGTATACAACTCGTTTCAGACACTTCTGTTGACATTTATTGTTGAAAGTACAGGAATTAAAATATCAACCTCTACTATGTAAAGGAAAGAGTTGAAGATAAGTTACTTAAATAAAATATCCATTTTCTAATAAAACATTTAAAACTCCTAATTTCACAATTCCCAAATTACGTTTGTTGACTCTTCAGAAACAAGGGTTAAAAAGATTGTGGGAGATGAGTGTTACCCACTTTTTTGTTATTACTTTTTCATTTTTCCACACAAAGAACTATTACAATTGCTGTGGTTTCAACCAGACTGTTACAGAATATTTCATTTAGGTCTCAAAAGAGGATGTTTGCAATCCAAGTTACAAACAAATTTCTTAAATTGGGATATTGTTTACCCTTATCATAAGTAGTGTTCCAGCTTACTTAACAGAAACTGGATTTTCAAAAGTATGGGTTATACACCTTTGACTCATCTCTTAAAAATAAAATAAAACTGAAAACCAACTACCCATGCACTCCAGGAAGGATTCCTTTAGGAAAATGAAGGATTTTTATCGCAAAATAAAAACACAGCAAAACCAAAAAAAATAAAAAAAAAACCCCAAACAACAAAAACAAGAAAAGGAAACAAACCAACAAAACAAAAAAAAACCCAGAAACAAACAAACAAAAAAATAGCTACCAAAAACCACCAAAAAACAAAAAGGTAAAAAAAAAAAAAAGAGCAGTAGCCCAAATCTACCTATTTCTGAAATTCTTGCCATCCTTCTCAACTCCTTTTTCATCTTTAAAAAATAAAGCCCACCAAGCCTCTAAACAAGATCTTTTACTTGCTTATGAACAAACAAACAGCTGAAAATACCTGGTCGTGACTCTCTGCATAAGCAATGTATTTTTCTTCATACCGTCTGTTTGTTAATGTATGCACAATATTGCCCATATTCCAGTCTTCATCTTTCAGCTCCTTAATTATCTACAGAAATAAAAGAAAGATCTCTGAAACGTTATTGATGTTTTAACTAAAAGCACATAACATCATCCTGGCACAGAAATTTCTAATGGATTGTGAACTGTGTTCTTGTGTTCCCAAGTTTTGAAGTGATGAGCTTTCTCTGATAATCCAAAGAGATTTTTTTTTTTCTTTTCAATTTTATCACATAATGATAATAACTAGAATCCTTTGTTTCTCCTCTACCTCCCTGGGGAAGCACGGACAACAGGAGTTGCCATTTATCATGTGACTCCTCTGATACAGTGGATAATGTGTTTGATAGGACCTGCAAGAGAGCACTGCACCAAAATCAAGGAAGAAAAATGTGGGCACACACCTGCCTGATTTACAGTATCAGGAGATGCTACCCTGGCATGTGGGAGCTTCCAACTAAAGCTTAACCACTGGGCAGTGTGGTGCCACCACCTCTTGATTTTTAGAAATTGAAACTAAATCCCACTAATAGGAATTTTCTGCCTCATATCACATTATTTCCTTCCTCTGCTAAATCTAGCTCAATGTCATTGTTAGTTGTTTCGGTTTTTTCTACAACACTTTGTAGACCTCCATTGATCACTACGACTTAAATGCATATATGCAAATATATAGACATAAAAATAGAAGTGATAAAAAGGCAATAGCACCAAGATGGCCAATATCACGCTGTAAAATTTAACATTATAATTGTAACTGCCCACATACTCCTAAACAGTCTTTTCTTTCCCTTTCTTTGTGGATTTTTTTTTTTTTAAGTCCATAAATTCTGGCTCTGAACACATCCAGAGCCCTAGGCAGCATCGTGTTATGTACTACATCTATCCTTCATCTGAACTAGTACAGCCACTGCTGGGACAAACAGTTTCTCTTTCTTACTTTTACAGATCCTTCAGAATTCTTTCATGGAATCTTTTGGAGATTCTCCAGTTTTCAAACTGATTTTAGCAAGTTGCCTAGAAAACTTACTATTAACAGGTATGTACTTAAAAACTGGAGAGAAATGAGAGCAAGCAGTCTAGGAGAGTTTGATAACAGCTGATAAACTCTTTCTAAACTTTTCCCTTCCAATCATCTCAGCTTTATTTTTCCCTTCGAGAAATGTGTTAACAAACTCTGCCATCACCTCTTTCTCTAACTCCATCTCTCTACTGTGGCCACTCCTATGCAGTTTCCTTGGCAAGAAGCTTCCTGCCTGCATCACTACAAGTTCTTGTACAATCCCAATCATAACCGATTTGCACCCAACATCTCATCAGTGTCTCATGCTGCCCCATGTCAAGTACGTTTTTAAGCTGGAAAAAGTGACATTTCCTCCAGTTAAACAGAATTTACTGCAGCACTATTATGTTTCCTATCCAAGTACTGTGAATTAAATTAATCAGACCATATCAGAGATTGCTATATCAGATTATCAATTTTTTTCACTTGTAAAATTCTACAGCCTGTTTTTTTCCCCATGTAACATGAACTTGGCCACTTGCATTTTGCCTACCCAGGAAACTGCTCATATTGCCTGCTCTAAAGTGTGGTAAGGAACAAAGTAAAAACCAAAAAACAAAATAACAAAACTCCAAGAAATGCAAAAAACATCACAATTAGGTATTTATTGTTAAAAAAATATGAGCCCTTGCTGTATTCCAGGACCTAAATATCTAAACTACACATTCCAAATTTTAATGAAGCTGTCTCTGTTGGAAAAGCTGTCAAGTTTATCTTCAGAAAAGAGGTCTGAAATCTGTTTTTCAATTGCCCTTCTACCCCCTAGTTACAAAATTGAAAGATGCTGAAGGTAAGTTAATTTTTGAAATTATTTTTAGCTACTCACTATATTTATTGAAGCATTAATGTTCATATAAAACATTTATTGTTTTCAGATCATTGTGACAGCCCAAGGGATTTGGGTGTAATCTTCTAACTGAAAAACATTCTCTAAAACATCACTAGAAGCCTTTTCAGATCACTTGGGGTTTTATGCCTTTTCTTGTGACTCTCTATATGAAGGAAAAGGTGATATAAATCCTTATTGTAGTCAGAACTTACTAATATCTTATTGTTCTTCAGCATTTACAGATTTTTATTACTCTTTTTGTAACCGCCTGTACCAATTGCAAGTGTTTGTGTAATTCACTTAAGTCTACTTTGCTTAAACTTTCAGGCCTATCTATATTCAATGCCAATTTCTACATCTAGTGTCAGGAGGGTTTATTGCATGTTTTTGGAGTGATTCTTTATTGGGTATTTTTTATATTTATATGCATATAAACTTTTTTAAACTACCTGTTCACATTCAATATAGATTACACATTCTACAGCTGTTGCAAGATACAGATCATTTCGAAGAAATTGAGTTTATGTGTATTGTATGAAGAAAACAATTATCAGCTGGAATGCAAATCCCGGCTCCTGAACTTCCTCACCTGAAACCTACATAACATCTGACAGCTCTCATTTCAGCCTGTAATACCTGTGCTCGAGCCTGTCAGAATTTATTTCAATAGCACATTAACAGAAGAGAAAGCAAAACTTGTCAGAAGGGTTCAGAAGTGTTTATGTGTATGCACTGACAGAGAAACACCCCACTTGGAAGAGCACAATGTATTTCTTAGGAAGTTCTCACCTGTATCCACTTATCCGGAATGGCCATGGCAAGCCGATAATCAAAACCCCCTCCTCCCTCTGCGACAGGCCGACAGAGAGCTGGCATTCCAGAGACATCCTGAAACAGATCAAACACCCCACAACATAATTTCCACAGCACTGAAAATATTACTACTTATTTTCTACCCTGGAGTTACACTTGTATGTAAACACTGTATAAACAGCTTCACAGATTGACCTAGTTAAGGGAGAAAGTAATAAATTTAAATCAGTTATTACTACACCCAGATGTGCTGTTTGAACACAAAAGTTACAAAGAAAAGCATTATGACTTTTCTCACCAAATACTCTTCCTCAAAATATTTTAATCCAGTAGATATTTGAACGGGAAGAGTCCTCAGTAGATGCAGAGTTTGAAATAATTAGCTCTCTTGAGCTCCAAGCAATCAATAGAAAGTACAAAGTAGTCAACAAAAGACAAATTAAACCTTCATTTTGTTTATTGATATTTTGCATAAGGAATGACATAAAAAAAGGTTAAATATAAAGTACACTGAGGAAGAAAAATACAATCTCTGCTCTTTTCCCAAAACCAAACCTATTGATCCAGCTAGTCCTGGGAAGTGACATGCTCTTACTGCATAATTTTCCAGTTTCATATTGATGGAAGCTGACTATTCTTAAATTTGTAATTCCAAGTTCTCAAAATATTTATTTCACCATGTTGTTAGGCAGTTTTATCACACAGCATTCTTTTCTAAAGTTATCTGGACAGAAAATGCAAGTCTCCAATAATTTCAAAATATCCATCAGTACTCAATTTTATTAACTTTTGTGGGGAAATGGATTCTCACTGACAGTGGTTATGGATTAACAAACACCTCTCGCTTCTATACAAGAGACTTTATGGAATTAATACTGACTAGAAAAAAACAGGGCTTAATTAGGAAGCTCATTTTGATTTTCTGGATTCAGTCCAGTTTTCAATCCAGTTGCTGCACTGGAATAGTGAAAAAGATATTTACACATGAAGTCATACACATATACACATACAGGCATGCACAGACACTGACATAAGGGAGGAGACCAACCAGACCACCACAAAGCTCATGGATGGCATCCCAGGAGTGGAAGGCAGGGCTGCCATCCAGAGGGACTGGCTGGAGGAATCAATCAGCAGAAATGTCACCACAGAATGACACCAAGTTAATCCCGACCCTGGGATGGGCCTCATCCTGCATCCATACGGGATGGGCCAGCCAGGCTGGGGAGCAGCTCTGCTGGGAAGGAAGGGCCTGGGGCTGTGGGCCAGCAGCAAGCCGAGCCTGAGCCAGCAGCTTGGCCTGGCCTGGCAGCAGGGATGGCCAGCACATCCCAGGCTGTGTGAACAGCAAAGCCAGGAGATCAAAGGAGGGCATTACCCCCTTCAGTCAGCAGCCATTGGATCACACAGAAAACTGCATCCACATTCCACACGCTGTAGAAAATGAACAGTGAAGTGGAAATTCTTTACAAACTTTTAGTTGTGATAAAAAGTTCAATAACTCCTAAATCAGTCAGAAAGGATTGACACAGACTATTGGTCTCCAGGTTATACAGGACAAGATGACATGAAACAAAAGCCTTTTTCTGTGATGCCATGATGCCTACCTGGACTAGGTCCAAGTCTGAGATTTAAGCAGCTCCCATCTACATTAGTCACAATATTGAAAGCCAGATTTTTGGGAAGTAAAATTCCAAATTTAACAGTATTTATACCTATGTCTACAAATTTTCACTGGACACAACAACAACAAAAAAAATCATAATTAGTTTGTTTAGTAGATCTTCCATCAAATGTACTTCTACCAGGAAACTTCCTAGCCTGGTAACTACAACCCATTACTGATCTTCCACATAGGGGGCCAATGAAGTGGCAACACATGATCCAAGGGAGATCAAAAAGGACTCCAGGGTCTTGGGGCAGTTGGTATGGGAAGCTGAGGCAGAAGCCCTATTCTCTATAACTCTAGTTGAAGGCAGCAACATTGAAAGAAGTAGATGGACTGAGTCTATTCATACATTGCTCTATGGCTGGTGTCACTGCCAAAATTTTGGGGTTTTTGACACTGGAATGGCCATAGCACCAGGCATGCTGGCCTCAGACAGGAGTCACATTTCTCAGTGATGTCTGTATTGGAACCAGTTTAAGCGGGCCTGTGGGAGTCCCACGAGGTTTAACAAGACAAGTCCAAGGGACTGCAGCTGGGCAAACCCCGTTATCAATCCAGGCTGGGCATGAACAGATCCAGAGCAGCCCTGGGAGAAGGACTTGGGGGTGCTGGTGGGTGAGAGGCTGGACATGCCCCGGCCGTGTGCTCTGGGAGCCCAGAACCCCCCGTGTGCTGGGCTGCATCCAAAGCCCCGTGGACAGCAGGGCAGGGAGGGGATTCTGCCCCTCTGCCCCGCTCTGCTGAGACCCCACCTGCAGTGCTGCATCCAGCTCTGGGGTCCCAGCACAGCAAGGACAGGGACCTGCTGGAGCCAGCCCAGAGGAGGGTCATGAAGATGGTAAGAGGGATGGAGCACCTCTGCTATGAGGAAAGGATGAGACAATTGGGATTATTCAGTCTGGGGGAAAACAAGGCTTTGTGGTGACCTAATTGTGGCCTTCCAGTCCCCGAAGGGAGCCCACAAGAACGACGGAGAAGACTCTTTGCAAGGGTGTGTAGTGACAGGACGAGGGGGAATGGTTTCAAATAGAAAAATAGCAGGTTTAGATTAAATATTAAGAAGAAATTCTTTACTGTGAGGGTGGTGAGGCACTGGCTCAGGTTGCCCTGAGAAATTGTGGCTGCCCCATCCCTGGAAGTGTTCAAGGCCAGGTTGGATGGGGCTCTGAGCAACCTGGCCTCGCAGAAGGTGTTCTCTGTTCATGGAAGGGAGTTGGAACTTGATGATCTTTAAGGTCCCTTCCGACCCAGGCCATTCTATGATGCTGTGATTGAACAGCTAATTTCTAAGCATTTGTTCAGGCCAAGTTTGAAAAGAAATGCATGTCAAAATAGAAACCACAGTGTACTCTTTTTTTGCCTGTTTATGTTTATAATACTTCAGGCATGATATAATTTTACTTAACATTTTTTTTTTCCCATTATAAAGAACTTTAATCACCGCTTTATTTAGAAGACCAAAATGAAAAATAAGTGTATACTCAGTAACACCCAAAAAATTAGCAATTACTAAGACAGTGAATATACAGAATATTAAAAAGCTGTAAAAATCATCAATTAATTACATTAATTAAGGAATTTATTATAATTAGTTATGGCTAGAGAAAAACATTTTTGTCACATGGCACTGATTCTATAGGCAAGCTGACATTCTTCATTGCCTTTTGTAATTTTCAATTATGTCAATAGTTTCTCCTTCTGAAATTCTCCTTTAACCATGCAGCACATTGATCAGTTCTATGATTCATGTAGCAACTTCCCGAGGCAGAAAATTATGTATTGAAAAAGAAGCAGCTCTCAACTTAAGCAGGAGAAACTGAAGACATATCTTATTAAAAAAAAGAACTCTTAGGCCAGGTAATACAAGACAACTAAACTCAGAATTTCTGTGGTAGGAATGCTTATAATCTAGGACTACCTAGAAAATTAACTGATTTAATTTCAAATAAGCCTACAGCTCAAAGAAACCACCTCAAGTTTGCTACTGATTGCTCCCCAAATGCTGTTTTGGTAGCTTGTCATGTAGCTCTTAGCAGTGGTTGTCTATAAAAACTTTACCATAAGTAAGAAATTAATATAAGCAGTATTTTGTTTCCTAAAGATAGAGAACTCTAAAGCAACACAAACCCTTTTATTAGAAATCCATATAGTCCCTAATGATACCAGATTGATCCAACTTTTTCTTTTAAACAAAATGAATTATTTAAACATAATAACAGAAAAAATCCTCAATGTTTAAATGATTTTTCTTCTGGATAAAGACAAAATATCAGTGAAAATATTAATAGAATTTTGAAAACTCTGCTGTCTCCTACTCTTAGAAGCTCCATGTCCCAGAAACATTTTTCAGTCAAAAAAATTGATCTCAATCAACTCAAATAATACAGTCTTATTTACTCCTTTAGAAACCTGGAGAAATTAATAATACATTTAAATTAGCCTATATATTCAACATTTATAAGTTTATTACATTTAATTTGAAGGGTAATTGTCAGATATACCAATATAATTCAAAATATGCAAAACATCGTTAGGGATGTTAATCTTTAGTACTACAGAGCACTACTGACAAATGGTTACGATGCACAAGCAATAAACTAATAAAAACAATTCTCATTACAAGTTCAAGGTGATGAAGAGAAAAACAAGAAAAAGGAATTGCCACATTAATTAATAATCTATTAATGCAGAGAAAATTCCCAAAGTGCATATTCAGATCATTTTTCCCCACCAGGCAAAGTCTGTCCACTAATTAATATTTTTCAGCTCATGTCATTGCTTGAGTACCCAAAGTGTGACTTGATAATTAACAGGGAATTCACATCCTAAAGCAAAATAATCAATATTAATGTACTGAGGATGGCAAAATGATCTTACCTCTGCTATGGTTATGCATTCTGGGTGCAAGGAATTAATCATGTGATTGGCCAGCATCAGGTAACACAAAGCATCTTCATCCACATGCAGGCCAAAATACTCATTGTAATCTCCACTGAACCCTGTGCCTAATAAGACAAGGAGTTTTAAAAGCCACAGTCAAGCTTTTTTTAGAAAACACAGGTATTTTATACAATATTTCATTTTATAAGCACAAAACGTATTAATGATTTTCCATCTATCCTCATAGCAACAAAGCAAGATACTAGCAGATCTGGAATTTTTTGATCATTCACAGAATCTCCTGAGTTGGAAGAGACCCATCAGGATCACTGAGTCCAGCTCCTAGCCCTGCACAGGACCATCCCCAAGAATCACACCCTGTATCATTCAGGTGTTTCAGGAATCTTCTGAACCTGTTTGTGCCAGCTGTGCTGTACTCCCATCCAACCATCCACTGTGGCACTCAAGTCACTCATCACACCAGTTTTGCTTATACCAATGATGTCACATCCCTGGGACTGAGCCAAAGCTTCAAGCTCCTCTTGTTTCCTCCTCATGCTGTGTGTGTTGGTACAGAAGAACTTCCAGTGTGGTTGGTTGTAGCCAACAACTTGTGGAGCAGATTGAGGGATATCCCTAGTGCTTGTGTCCTCAAGTTTTGGGTGAGCCATCCCATTGCTCATCACTGGCAAGCCTGGTTTTGACCCTTTCCCCCTCCCATCTAGTTTCAAGCTCTGTTGATGAGCTAGCTCCTGTGCTAGCTCCTGTGCTAAACCCCTTTTTCCCCTCTGAGAAACAGCAAAATTTACAGCAACACAACTGCAAGGGGACTGCTGAGATCAGAGCAGATAAATTGCTTACCAATGCCGTGGTGGTGATACAACATAGACGTAACACCATCAAATCGGAATCCATCGAAGCGATAGTCTTCAATCCACATCCTCAAATTAGACAGAAGGAATCTCAAGACTTCCCAGCTGAAACAACATGAGCAGAGTTTACTAAGCTTTAAAAACCTTGGGATCAACTAGAGTTCCTTATACCATGTTCCCCACTTGCACATATGGTACTTGTACTATACATTTTACCATTTTAATGACTTCTTCCCTGTTTTTCATTAACCTTTTCCTAAAATGTTTGTCTTTAAGCCTTTGTCTTTTTATTGCACAAAATCTTAAGAACTGGAAATAGGAGGTTATAAAAACTGTCAGCTATCTACACAGACATCTAACAAGGTAGTGTCTGAACACACATACTGTATTTTACTACCCATACTTGCTGGTGTAATTTTCCTTTCCCTCTCTAAAGATGGGGAGAGATGTTATAGAAATGGAAATAAAATTTTAATAGGCAAGATTTTCTCCCCAAGATTTTATGGATTTACAGCAAATTTTAGGCATAGCTGCTGTCAGAAAGCTGCCTTTCCCAATTAATTACAAACCACATGTCACCAGTAGAGTACCAAATCACCTAATGTGTGGCAAATTTACACATTTGAAAAGTAAACCAAGGGGAAGTTGAGGAGAAATGTTTTGAAATTCAGAACAGGAATGGGGTATGACACACACACATACACAAAGCACAGAGATGAAATCAAAATATAAAGGAGATTCTAAAGTGAGCAAGCACATGGAAACATTCATGAACAGAATCTGGTATTAAGGAACAAAATAGTTTCATGAACAGTTTTCCTACTATTCATCACCTCCTCTCCCAGGACACTGGTCTCTGTAGCTTCAAAAGATCCTCACATCTTGTTTCTACTGTTCACCCACCATGGCACAGCCCTCTCTGACACCTTCAGGTGCATCTCCTGCAAGCCACATCTCCAAAGAGCTCGCCCACCTCATTCATCCATCTCGTGATGTAGTGGAACTGGTTTTGCCCATGTCTTCAACACTTGCCAATGTGATGATTTCTCTCTAACCAATTTCCCAAGACAGCAGATCTATGACTCCGCTTCCTACCAAGTTTCTGTTCAGAGAAGAGCACCAGCCACACAGCAACATGCAGCATTTCTCCAGCCACCTTCTGAGACAGAAGGGGTAACCTTGCACAAACCACATGACAATTTATGCAGGCATAAGGCAGTGAAGGGGACACTTCCTGTATCTCATTAAAAAGACATCAGAAACAGTAAATTCAGGAAGAGATTATGACACAAGGAATAAACTCAGTTTTGACAAAACAAATGTCCCGCTTTCCTTCCTCCAAAGAACTTCCTCATATGAGGGATGCTTTAAGTCTTGAGTAAGTGGTATTACAGGAAAAGATGGGAGGCTATGGACACACTATAAAGTCAAATCCTGATCTCACTAAATAGCCAATTATTATTTGCTTCCATAGAGTTATAATATTTCTCCTTCTTTTTGCATGCACTGTAAAGAGATACACACTCGTGCATATAAACACAGAAATGTTACCAAATCAAAATCTCCGGATTTAGGAAATGTGAAGCAGCTCACTGTGAATTCCCTCAGTTCAACACCTTTCCTGGGCATACATTACATAACAAGATTTTTTTTGTTGTTGTTCCATCTCTACACCCCCCTGCTTCAAATCATCCAATTCACAAGTTAACACTACACTAGGAAGATCTCAGGAGGTTGTCTCAAGAACCTTTCATGTATTTATTATATCTCAGGTGAGATGGTTTGCAGCGAATGAACAAGATTGAGAATGCTCTGATATTGAAAGGGATAGAAAAGTATCAAAAGTCCTACAAACTGGCAAACCAGTCACAAAAAAGCAATTTTGTACAAATGTTTGCTGTATCTCTTTCTGACTCAGCATGAAATTCACAGAAAGCTATTTCCTGCAAGCCAAATACCATGAGAAAAAAGCACAGTATTTTAGCTAATAAAAATAGTATCTCACACAGAATTAAGATAATGCATGTACAAAGAGTACATTAATTACTACAAGCACCATCCAGACGTAAAAGTTATTTCTTCTCATTACAAACTGCTTGACTTTATAACCTCAAGGTCCTTAAGATGCTGAAGAGGATTTGTACATTTGTAAAACATACACAGAAGTCTCAAAATGGATAACAAATGTAATTTTTTCCACCATTGCCGGCACTGAAGATTGATTTTTGGGAAAAGATGGAGAACTAGTATGAAAATAAACTGTAATGACTTTTAGATGAAAAAGTGACTACAATAAGAACAAACAAGATGAATTTGTTGCACCAAAGTATTAGGTAGAAAATTGATGAGATCAAAAACCTGAGTAGGAGCAGCAGATGTTTTCCAAGCATCTGATTGCACATGGGAGAGAAAAATCATAAATAAATAAATAAACAATCACATTAACTCTGATTTTAGTCTAAACTTGGAAAAATTCAGCTTTAGGACAATTTTTAGGAAATATATCAAGTACTAGCAACCAGATTGACTTTTAGAGAGATAACTACACAGCTCCAAAACATGAGCCAGAATAACAGTTTTTGAAACATGCAAATGACACAAACCATACAGAGGTTCATTTTTTCATCCAAGTCAATTTGTTCATTGGAGGAGCAATATTAGACATAGAAGTTGACTGAACAAATAACTTTGCAGAAAGCCAGCAGAGGCTAAAATTTAAGAGGCATAATTGTGATACATTCGCCGCAGAAGCAGTAATTCAGGAGCATTTCTTGAACAGTACATTCTTGTATTTTACAGACAGATATGGAAACAGGATAGCACCCATTAAGAATGCAATTTCTTCTGGAAAAAAGCCATATCTTAAATGATATCCTAAAAATCTCACATTTTTGCATATTACAAAATTGAGAAAGTTCTTTCCTTGCATGCATGATCAAAGAGAGGAAGGTTATACTGTATCATCATTAAGGAACAGAATGATTTACAGTGCAAGAAATCTAAGTAATTCAGAATTCACTCAGACATTCAAAACAAAGAAGGTCTTTGCAGAGAAGTATTACTGGATTTTTTTTCCCAACCCTTGGCGCCCATAGCTCACTTATTAAAAAAACAGATTTCTTGTTTGAAAAAGTGAAATGAGCACATCTACCTAGACGACCTGGTTTCATGAGGTGATGAGAAATTTAACAACTTTCCTATACTAGATCAGCAGAAAATCTGTGAAATTGCTTACAAGACACACTTATTATTTACTCTTTTCCTCTATACTAATAAAAAAGCAAAATAATGATTCACCAAAAGCATTTTAAATTCCAATCCATGATGAACATGAAATATTTAGATGCAAGCAATGCATTTAAACCAGTTAATTTTGTCACTATGGACAAAAAATAATATTGGCTGTGTCTAATACAGTTTGAAGATGTAATTCTTGAACCATATTAATGCTGACCTTCAGGAATTGCATTTATTACTATGTATTGGAGAACTGCTGACCTTATAAGAATCTCAACTTTTATGATGATATACCTGTTTCAGTTCTTAGTGCTTAATTAACTTAACACATAGTAGCACTGAATTGATAAAATACTATTTCTCAAACTACCCCCAAACATTTCAACAGCTACCTGGCTTAAATTCAATCAAAAGATTGCTAAACAAAGAAATTAGAATTCAGTCTAATGAATACATTGCTAACTATAATGCTAACTTTCACTGAATCTGGTACAAGTTATTTTATGGCCAAAACATCTAGATCTGATAGAGAAGTGTTTTTCACCAATGCTTATGAGCACAGAGCAGTTTCCCTGTTACTTTGTTTGATTAAAGTTATACAAAAGGGTAACCAGTCTCGACCTATTTGGAAAATAACAACAGCAACAATAAATCCCTTTGAATTTCGACCTCCTTAATTTACCACAAGTAATTCCCTTCTGCCATCTACATAATATCATTGCCAAGATCCCCAGCCCTCTTTAGCCATAAGGGGTTGAGTAACTGAAGCAGTGCCCCAGTGCCTTTTTAAACCAAGGGACAATCCTGACTCACATCCCTACACTGCTCTCAACACCTGCACTCCAGTTATTGCAAACAGCATTCCATGGCAACATACTCATCTCTATCAGTCAACAGAATCAGATGAAGTCCTTAACAGACCAAAAGAATTTTTGTTTGGCAATCCAAACTGCTTTATGTCTCCAAAATAGACTGTGCAGACAACAAACAAAAGAGCTGTCCTCTTGGGGTGTATGATAACCTGGGAGCAAAAGGGGTCAGCAGCAACATGCCATTTCCCCTATATCAGTCCCTAGAGGAGACAGAAGCAGCAAATTAACCTCTAAATCCAGGAAGAGAGTTTTATTCTTAGCCACAGAAATTGAGGATTTATTGATGCCAGCATAATTACAAAGCTGATAATATTACATAATTACAGACTATATCAAATAATTTACTGAAAGATTTAAAGTTTCCTCTAACAGTAAAAAATAATGGATACTTTTATCAACAGTTGTGGCAGAAGACATCTTTGCTTAAGCCTTAACATTCCATTCCCTGAATTTAAATGGAAAAGCTCAAAAGTATTTGAGAATTTCAAGGCCAGCATTCAGGAAAAAAAGTCCTTAATTATTTAAGTAGTATTATGAATACGTCATGAGAACTCAAAGTGAAAGAACTATTTTCAAATTTGGAGGCATTTGTTCAGTAAAGATCTGAAGTTCTTTCACAAACTAAATCACACTGATTTCTCTTAGGCAAATGTTAGGAGTGGTAAATTAATTTAATTGGATGCAGGGTTGCACAATTATTTCTGTGCCTTTTTTGTGGGCAAAATTCCAATTCTCCATAAGCCACAGACAAATAGACATATTATATGCATAATATATAGAACCACAGAATGGGTTAGGTTGGACAAGATCTCCAAGATCATTGAGCACAACCATTAATAGCACTGTGTTCACTACTAAACCATGTCGCTATATGCGCCACAGCCACACATTTTTAACATTGCCAGGGATGGTTCTTCC
Source organism: Corvus kubaryi (assembly GCF_017639235.1). Classification (NCBI taxonomy): domain Eukaryota; kingdom Metazoa; phylum Chordata; class Aves; order Passeriformes; family Corvidae; genus Corvus; species Corvus kubaryi. The sequence goes on from NW_024581130.1 coordinate 4,298,024, forward strand.
AGCACTTCCCTGGGCAGCCTGTTACACATGCTCACCCTTTCAGTGAAGACATTCTTCCTGATATATAATCTAAACTTCCCCTGGAGCAATGTGAGGCCATTTCCTCTCATCCTGTCACTTGCTACCTGGGAGAAGAGACCAACCCCACCTGGCTACACCCTCCTGTCAGGAAGTTGTAGAGAGCAGTAAGGTCTCCCCTGAACCTTCTTTTCTCCAAACAAAAGAGTCTGAGCTCCCTCAGCTTTTTTTCATAAGAGAAGCAGTTTGGCTCTATATGTGTATATATATATATATATATATATATATATATATATATAAATAGAAAAAATATATAACAATACTAATATATATTGCACATAACATACATTATGTACAATACATTTACACTTTTCTATTTAAAAATTCTAGTAAGCAGAACACTGGTTATTATGCAGCTGCTGTTTTGAGAGCAGACAAGAGAGCAGCTTTGAAGATGCAGAGGATTTTCCAGTTTAGTTAAAATTGTACTTCCAGACTGCCATACCAGAGAACAGCCTTTCTGGAACCATTAATCCTGATGCCCCATAAGTCCACTGCTATGTAGGGAGAAAGCACTTTTTTTCAATATGCTGTAAACAATATAATAGCAATATGCATTTATTAGACTTATAGACTCATATTCAGTAATTACTTTGGGAAAATGATTTCTTAGAAATAGACACATATTTTATTCATACAGAACCAGTAGTTCTGAAGTGTTCATGAAAGTATTTTAACTTTTTCCCCCTCAAAATTCTACTTCCTCTGTTGGTACAAAGCAGTGCCATACAGCAAGGTGAAAGAATTTCCCAATTTTCAATTGCTTAGACATTTGATCATTCCTTGAAAAGACACATCATTTTAATTGTGCAGGCTGATTCTGCATCAAGTCTCTCGTATTTTGCCAATGAATTAAAGAAGTTTATGAATATATTCACATGACTTTACTGAAATGCCACTTGCATAAAAAGAAATTTTCTCCGCAAATGAACTATAGACTATATAAGGGTTTAATATATCAAGTACACAGCAATGTCCTAGGCTTACATTTTTCTGGCTAGTCCTATCCACACTTGGTAGGAGTAAACTAATATCAAATAAAGCATTCAGTTATTTGCCCTATGAAATGGAAGCAATAATTCAAATACTACTCAGCAAAGGTTATGTCCTGCAAAATGTGAGTATTAGAACAGCCTTGGAGGCAGAGCAGGTAGGTACTTATTGTAATGAAATGTAATATTCTTGATGCTTTTTGCTCTGTGGGCTTCATCAGGTAAATAGAAAAGAAAAAAAAAAAGTAAGTACTGAAGACAATTACCTGCAGTTTTAACAGAGCCTGCAGGGCATACACATTTTAAAATAGAGAAAAGTATCAAAAGTAATATTACAAAACTCTTTTAAGTACTGATAAAGTGTACATGGATTTCAGCTATGATTTGGATAAATTAGCATTTGTCCCACTTATACTCTACCCAAGTAAATTATACACTAATAAAACAAAAATATTTGGGTTTATTTAAAATTCTATACTCCCAAAGTAACCTTCTTAGAAAATATTAAATTTGTTTGGTCATATAATCAACCCTGAAAATTAACAAACAAAACTTGCTGTTCTGCAAAATACAACTAAATCACAACTTTAAAGACATACTGTCAGAATTTGCATACAATTAAATGAAATTCATGATTTCCATAATTAAACTGAGATCTCAAACATTTCACAGTAGTTTACTGTTCAACACTGAGTTTGCTTTCAAAATAAGTCTAAATGTAGTGCAGAAATAGCTACAAACTATTACAGATCTGGTGACTTTTGATTTTAAATAGACCATTATCCTGAACTTTACCCAGAAAACAGCACCAGAGTTGAGATGGGGGCTGGTACAGAATCAAGTGTCAAGGGAGATTTAATTACTTTATTTTGAGGTGCTTTTTCTCCCCAGAAATAGTATGCTATTATGTATGTATAAGAATAGAAAACAATTATTCTCAACTTTCTTTATTCCCTTTGTACCAAAACAAAATTACACTCAAAATCAATTCATTCCATTAGCAGTGACAAAAATATTAACAACTTGGCAAATTGTTAACATCAGAACCATTTCAGAGAAGTCTGAAACAGTGCTTTCTATAAACCTAATTTCATTTTTTATTTTAAAATACTGGTTCCCTAATTTATGCTCAGATAGTGACTCCAAAGGGACACTGAGGGGGTGTCTGGTTCACACACAAAAATATTTAAAGCATTTGTATTTTTCCTGTACCTTCAAAATGAAAATACAAACTGGTTTAATTGGAATTCAGGTGCCTTTTTTTTTTTTTTTCCTAATGCTAATGAATAGCAACAGGTATTTAAGAAGCCAAGAAGTAGAATTCTTCACAAAAGAGAACATTTTGAAAAATCCCCAAAAATAGCACTAGAGAAGTGAAACAAGACCAGACCTCTGCCCTTGAGAAAATTCCAGCATTAGTACAAACATATAATCAAATATCTGTTTTTCTAAAAGTTAGAGCCCACTGATGATTGAAAAGTCTTTTCTGTGCACAGATGATGGCAAATCAGAGTTGCTGCAGTGGTGTGAGGCTCAAGTTTATCTATACCATGATACCCTGTACAATACCTTATCAGTCTACCATTCAGTGTCCATATGCTACTACAGATTATTTTTTTAAAGTAATTACTTTTAAATTCCCAAAGCAAAACATTAATCCTCAAGCAACAAAGCATGTCAGCTGCTTTTTATGTTAACACAGCAAAATCAAAAGCCACAAGGAATAGTTATTATCACATAGAGAAGACTAAAAAAGGGGCAAACTTTTGCATTTTACCAGCATTTTACCATCGGCTTAGAACATATTATCTGAATATCCTTTTACTTGAGACCCTCAGAGACAGACACACTGAATCCCTGAAGACTTAGTTGCCTGTCTGTATTTTATTGACTAAAAGTCTATCCTTCCCTTCCTCCCAACTAGGCAGTTGGTAGCAACGCCAAATCTATAGAAGGATAAGAAAATTTTAAGATGAGTAAAAGTGTTCATTATCAGTCATCATGCAGTACAGACAACACAGGAAGCTTCTGAGATACTGACTCCACATCCTGAGTGGTGATCTACAGATTTCCAACCCTGGGGAAGCAGGGGCTAAGGGAAGTTCACTTTTTATACTAATCTTCGCTAATACAAAGCTTAGATTACTTCCTCTTAAGATTCCAGATTTTATCCTCAACATGAGCAACTGCTCTGGATCCAGTTCAGAATGTTCTTTTCAGCACCATGGTACAAGATTCTCAACCACATGACAAACTTTGGCATGAAGGGCAGAAAAGTTTGTACAATGAATTATTACCTTCACAGAAAAACATTTCCAGTGGAAAGCTCAAAGAGCCTGAAGACTGTCTTAGATCATCCCCAGCACAGGATTCAGGAGATCTGCAAGGTTAGGCAGCCACCTGGCAAAGCCAGCCTGGGCATGGATCAGTGCCCACTCCCCTTCAGGAAGCACAGAATGCAAAGCTGTTGCATTTGCACAAACCATCACAGGAGATCTGAAGTACAGGGTTCATATTAAAAAGGAAACCATCCTTAAGCACGGTGCAGTATTTCTCTCTTTGCTGCACTTTTTGAAGTTACATTCTTCAGAAATGTAATTCAAGAAAGATATTAGCTCAGATTGTGCTGTACCAATAGAGTTGTGAACTTGCAAATACACTTTCTGTATGCTTCATAAATACTTTTTCATCTCAGAGACCTGAAAAACAGGTTCGTATACAAAGACACCTAGTTTTTAATCTCAATTTCCTACTAGATACTGTCATTTCAACTATATAATTTGTGCTTCATGAAGATTAATATGAGAACAATAAACACATTTATGATAGATTGTTACAGTAGCTTTGCTTAGTAAAATACATAGCAAAATTATTATTTGAATAGTCTCTGGCATAAATAGCTACAATGTAATTCTTGTATTGATTCACAGCTATACTTTGTTTTATCCATTATTCTATTTTTCAATAATTATGCACCTATTTTAAAACCTCTTGTGACCTGAACACATTCTAACATATTCACCATCTTTCTGTAGCCACCAAAGTTGTATGCTCCACTAATGACAGGTGGGAAAGATACTGTGCCAAAATGTATCCAGCTGTATTTCCACTAATTCACTGAAATTAACTTGGGACAATGGAAACCTCAGATAGTATCTTGTAAATATTGAGAGAATAATCAGTGTCCTTGGACATAAATTACAAAAATCATATTCTACTGCCTACAGCTTCCTCAGAAAGTTGCTTAAAAACAAAACGGTCCTCCACATTTCAAAGAGCTTTGAGTACTGTATTAACATTTTTAAGTCAACAATGGAATGGCAACTCTCACAACAAGGCAATAGAACCCTTTGACAGTTTTAAACCAACTTCTGTTCTTCTAAGATAACTGATTAATGCACGAGAACTTTTACAAAATCACAGAACCACAGTATGATCTGTGTTGGAAGGGACCTTAAGGATCATCTAGTCAAAACTCCCCTGCCTTGGGCAGGACATCGTCAGCTGGGAGTCCTGTCCAACCTGAACTTAAACATTTCTAACGATAGGGCATCCACAGCCTCTTTAGACAACCTCGTTGGTGTCTCAGCATCCTCATCATGAAAAGTTTTGTCCTTATGTCCTTCCTTATGATCTAAATCTACCCTTTCAGTTTGAAACTGTTGCCCCTTGTCCTGCCAACTGTGTCCTGTCCTGCATCCCTTCCCTCAAGCCAATCAACCGCACCACCCAGTTTGGTGCCATCCCCAAACTTCAATCCCACTAAGTTCCTCAGGGACACCACTTGTTACTGATCTCCATGTGGACATATTAATCTACCAGTATAATTCATACACTGGAAACATGTCTATTTTTGACAGTAAGGTCTTTTAATGAAATTCCATGATTTTTTACTGAAATGAGATCAACTATTCCTAGTACAGATAGCCTCTATTTCAGATCACATTTCAGTGCATCTGTTACTGATCCTGGCTTATGTGGTAGCAGAATGATGGCAACTTTTAATTAAAACATATCTGAAGTGAAAGCTTCATAATATTATAGAAAACAAGTTTCATTGTCTAGGCCAGGACAAAATACAAAGAAAACTAAAGCTAAGAGTCTCTGAAATAGTTAAAAACAAGTTTGCCCCTGCATATACTGACAGTCTAGGATTGCTGGCAAATGAGCTGCTCAAGCCTCAGACTCTAATCAAATGTTTCTGTTTTTCCAAGTTTGGGTAAGGATGGTTCTGTGCTAAGAGCAACTGTTGATGAAAGCCATGAAACATTCCCTCTTTCCAGTACACACTTAATGAGTTTATAAGAATGCTATTTTGCACTACTTTCTATAAGTCACTACCTTTTTTAGCCAACACTGGGCAAGGGTTGGAAAGAACATCCAGCTGAAAGTTGTTTCAGTTTGCCCATTTCCTGACAGACTTTCAGTTTCCTCCCCAGTTAACACAGTGATAAAACAATTACCTTGGAATTTCTTATAACAAAGTCAAAGTAGATTTTCATCTTTTCCAATGCCCTTATCCAAGAAGGTGGTGGCAAAGGAAGCCTGAAAACATTGATAATGCAAATTTTAGTGTTTTGTAGTTGACTTTTTTCCTCTCCAAAAAGCATTCACTTTGTGAATCACTTACAGGGCCTAAGCATCCACCCTAGAGTGCTTAAAAGCCCCCAGCTAATTTGTAGAAAGAGAAATACAGAATTTCAGATTTCCGGGTAGTGAATAGTCTAAAAATCCAGGGTAATAAACACTAAACACTCAAATCAGAAAATGGGAGAAAGAACAGTGGAGATCTTTTGGGATATTTTTTTTTCTTCTGTGTTTGGCTGACTAATTACTCTAATTCACCAATTCTTTGAACACAGAAACTATCTACGGAATCTTAATAGCAAGAGTTAAATTTCAACAAGAAAAAAGTAGTTCACCTACTTGTTATCCCTAAAACCAACTGTATATTTAGCATTTTGAAAGATTATGCTATTTGGTTCCTTAAACACCAACTTTTAGAACTTGCTTCTGAATGTCCAAGCTTAGTCCATTTAAAACTAAATAAAGTAACAGAAATCTGTTCTAATTAAATGACATAATTCAGAATAAGAAATGTTTTTGGCTTGTAGCTGTGGCTACATCATTTAGAGTCACAAAATGTCATTCTTTCAGATAAACTTGACACTTGAAGCCAGTGAAGTAGATATATTTCCTCTGCATGAAAAATTCTTCTTCTTCTTCTTCTTCTTATTTATTGTTCTGATTATTTACCAGGCTGACTAACTTGGTGTCATAATAAATGAAACAATAACTTAAATGGTTTTTTCCACCTTTTTTTTTTTTTTTTTTTTTTTTTTCCTTCAGGGGAGAAGGGAAGGGAGGGAAGACAAGGGGGAATTTAGCACTGCCTCCACCTGCTTGCAAAAGGTCGGGGTACAAAAATGTAACACTGTACTCATAGTACTAATAGGGATGATCTCCCTTGGAGCTGTGGTTTAATAACAAATGGATGCTTTCCTCAAAAGACACCAATTTCCCTATTCACTATTCACTCTATTCACTATTCACCAATTCACTATTACTCTACTGGAGAACTCTCTTAGAAAATTTGGATATACTAATAATAAGCCAAATGTGTTCTAAAATATCATGCCCTAATCAAAGGTATGCTACAGAGCAATAAAAATGTTGCCAAATAACAAACAGCAAGAGGGGAAAAAGTTGATCACTCTAAAGCACTGAAGAAAACAGTAAAGGACAGTGCCAATCTCTGAAGCTTTGTGGGTTAAAAACACAGGCTGGAGGGTCTAACTCTTTTTTTGACAGGGAGAAAGGAATATGACTTCACATGACAAATTCTATGGTGTTTACATAAATCCCTGCAGCCAAGAAGAGGCTATCTAATGTGTTTATTTAATCAGCAAAGTGACAACAGTCATTACTTTACTTTCTTCACATATCTTAAAGGAATAAAGAATAAAAATAAAGATGGCAAAGAGCATTCTTCTCTTCACTGTGAAGCCTTTTGACAAATACACTCAGTTAAACACTCTTTGTGCAACGACTAAATATATTATAGATACAAAAAAAATCCATACTTTTACTTAATAATTCTTCAGAGAACGTCATACTCAGCTCTTTGTTTGAACAAATTAAGTCGTCTCCTACAGAAAAAAATTACTAGAGCACATAGTAGTGACTATGGATGTGCTTTTTCATTCTTGTTTATTTGCTCACATGTATCTATCCTTAAAACTACACTTGACAGGACTTAATTATTGTGCAGTAAGACAAAATAAATCAAGAGGAGTAAGGTCTACAAAGTATTACTTGTACACTCGCTTCCCTCTCCCTGAAATAAACTCATTAAATTAATTGTAGTAGAATAACTTAGAAAAACTTGTGTCAGCTATCTAAACTATTAAGTAATAACTACAGCAATTACTTTCTTTTTTTTTTTCCAAATAACTTTACACCAATTTTCAGGAGCTGACAAAGAATTGTAATATAGATACATACAAATATTGGGTACAGAGTTAGCCCCCTTATCAAAGAGGAGACACAGGGATGAACCAGGACAAACAAGTGTTTGATTGCAGTTCTCATGGCAAACTAGAAAGAATTCTATAAAGATACCTTTTTTACAAGAAACTGCCCAAAGCAAATGTATGGGGACAATAGCCAAGCAAATATAGAATGCTTTAAAAAAAGAGACCCAAAAAACCACCAACCACTCTTTTTCCTGGCCTGGTTTAGAACAATTTGCTCTGTTTCCAGGGATAAAGCTTTTAATACAGTACCTTCCTTATTCATTAAGACACATTTGACATGGTACACTATTTCAGTTCTTCTGACTTCTCCTGTAACTAAATCAGCCAGACCAGAACCAAAAGCTGCTCCCTGTCCATCTATTACTATTATAACAGGAACAGTAGAACCATTTTTATTTTTTTATCTTTATAATTTCACCAATAATTTCTTGCTATTTCTTTAGTATGAACTCTAATAAAATTTCTCTCAATAACACATCACTTTCAAAGTAATTTTGGCATTTAAATAACCCCTACAGAGAAGTTCATACACAGCTGAGTGAATCCTTATAAATACTCCGTAAATTTTAGCATACTATCACCAGTACAGTCTCATCACAAGCTGAATCTCAGTCAGTGGCTACAGGTGGGAAGCAATTTGTCTGGACAGAGACAGCCACTCCCTGAAGCAGCAGGCTGCCCAGCTCTGTTGTATGCATTGCTCTCCATCTCCACTTTCAATCACCTTCTACAGACAGGAACTTTTGTCTTTATGGTGTCCTCAAGAAAACATGGCATCCCATTTCAAGACTGTAAGTAATAAATTAGATCAACATAATTATTTGCAGATTATTTCTGATCTGTTAGCCATACATATGCTACTGGCTTTTGGAAATGCTACAGCATTTTGATATTTTCCTACTTTGTAGACATAGTTGTTAATTGGTTTGTTCCCTGTTGTTATTTATTTTCTGCTCTCTCCACTGAGCTTTCAAAAAATGGATTTCAAGTGGATCTGTGCATTATACAAAATGTACATACTAGAATCAAAAAAACCCAGACAATCATCTTAATGTTTCCATCTTCTTTCCCTGCCATGCATGATTTTCCTCCAACCTTGAATTTCTTGGGATGAAACCCTATTAGAAGCAAGTCAGCATCCCATATTTCCCAAGTTGTGGATTCTTCTCAAACTTACACAACCATCAGCCTTTTCTCCAGCACAATCTTCTATTCACAACAGATGCTGCTCATGTAATCACTTAAGAACGCTGTGAAAATTGTTAATTCAAGTGTGGATTACTAAATGCCAGATCATTACTGCATTTAGACTGATGCAAAATGATTCTCTGCAATGTGTGGAATTTTGGCTAAGTTTAGATATTTCTTGAAATACCATAATCAGCTTCAGGTAAGTGTGACTATCTTTTTTCAAGATATGATTGAATTTAATTGCCTACAAGTGGTGACCTCTATATTTCGAAATGTGCTACCTGACAAAATTTAGAACTACTGACTGCATTTTTTCAGTGTGCCTTTCTTCACATCTCAATATCTTGCTTTATTGCTGTACCAATTTTTTTGCAGCTACGTTTTAGAAACTTCACACAAAGCTGTGAATGCTGCATTGGAGGTTAATTTGAGAAACTGGACACTTCAAAGAAACCTACATGGATCCTTACGTGAAGCTCTGAGTTTTAGAGCACCTATGGATTTAAAGCTTCACAGTCTGTTATACCAAAGTACAGTAGAGTAAAATAATTAAGCTTGTTTAATTAAAAATTTAAAAAAATTAAAAATAAAGCAATTATACAGCAGCTCTAGACTGCATATACTATAAATTATATGATCATGGCTGGAATTTTTTTTTTTTTTGCACTATTATTTTAATTTTTCTGATTACATTGCAGCAAGTTCCTATATATCATCCCTTCTGTCAATGCTTTCAGTAATCATTCCCTTCAAAAATGGCAATTTATAAACTGCAATGTCCCCATACTTGAAAGTGTTTACTTACTAGTATTCACAATGATGACTAAAAAGAGGAGAAAACAAAAAGAAACAAAGATTTTTTAGGCACAGAAGGTATTAGACTTTAAGGTTTAAATTTTATAAATTATTTTTATACTGTCACAGTCACCATCAAAGTCCAGTCTATTAGAAGCAGAGTGCTAAGAAACATAGGCAGACAGTGTTTTGAAAGACAATCTTTAATCAAAATGATTACATTTATGAGGAGTGGGGGGAAGAATAAAAATCTCACGATGACACTGCAAGCAGTGCTTCCTTAAAACAGTCATTAAGAAATAATCTTTGCCAGCCAAATGAAATTCCAATGCATATTATGCAGATCTTTAAATACAGAGCTTTCCTAAACTAATTTAGTAGAGGAAGACTGGCAGGAAATGAATTAAAATCAGCACAGCTTTATGTTTTACATAATGAAACACAACTCACATCCCCGTTCTATTGTAATTACCCTAGAATCAACAATATACCACGAAGACATCACATGACTGAGAATCTCTCATTGACAACTCTCACTGTATTACCTTTAGTTTAGCTGGAATTATGGCCAAAGATTCTCCCCAATGAAAACATGTTTGTGACAACCATGGCATGACATTGGATGTCCTTACTACTGCCTAAATGCAGCTGGGAGAATGTCACCTTTACCGTGCCAAATCCTCAGAAGCTGCAGAAGAGAACACTTCAGTTCTTACACTCTGAGAAGTCAACTGAATATGATTCACTAATTATGAGCAAGCTACCCCTATTTGCTTTTCCCTCTCTTCCTGTGTCCCAAACTGTATCCCTTAAGCTTCTAAGAAAATTCCTTAGCTGAGAGAAAATTGAAAAAAGTCTTTAGATTTGAAGTATACAAGGTAAGAAAGGTAAAGTTACAGACAGAAAGGCTTGTTAGGAGCACTAGGATTCAAAAGGAAGAATGTGGAAAAACACAAAACAGTAAAGAGGATAACCCAGCACCATCAAGGGTCTGTGACAAGTAATGGCAGTCTCCTTTCTCCCACCTGACATCTGCCTGGCCAGCAGAGTCTGCTCAGGCGTCACCTCGGAGGTAATGAGTGTCCCAGCAGCTTTTAAATCCTACCTATCCTTTGTGTGCATGAAGTTTGCAGTCAAATCTAAAACATGTGTGAATAAAGGCCCCTGAGGTAGATGCCAAGATCACACACAATGTGATATCTGCAGTCTGTATCTCATGCTCATGTGCCAATTTTCCTTAAGTGCACTAGGCAAGGAACCTGAATCTCTAACACCGTGGGGTACTGCACAGAGCACTAACTTACATCTATTTAAAATGCTGATGGTATAAGCAATAAAGAGTAGCAGTATCACAGCATCCTGCAGTGGTAGGGAGAAGAAGAGAGATCCAGCAGGCAGGAATTGTGCAGCAAGATTCATTTATTTAATTATTTTACAAGTCTTTTATAGACTTTTTTCTTCACAGTCTAATTGGTCAAAGGATGAGCCATCCCTTGGGGTGATTGGCTAAAACCCTAAAACATCCATTGTCAAAATATTTTTCTACTGTACCATAAACAAGGCTTTGCAAGGTCACAGGTGTTCATAGTTTATAGAACTGTGCTAATATCTTCGTGAGAGAGAAAAGTATCTCAGGGGACTGGAAAGAAGCAAGAAAAATTCTTGCTAGCAGCAATATTTGTATCCACATAGGAGTGCATCCATTTCATCCTGAAAACGGTTACAAACCATGGGGATGCTCCCAAAGAAGGCAACAAGCCTTTACCTTCACTGATATTTAGAATTCATCACTGAATTGAAGGAAAACAAAACCAAAAAATATTCTGGACAGCTATGTTTAGGGAATTATGAGCCCAGACAGGTACCTCTACTAACCAAACACTAAACTCTGAAAGATTTATGTTCCAATTCACTCCACCTACTAATATCTCCCAGGGGCAGATAAAGACTGGCAAAGTAGGCAATCAGAAGAAAGAAAAACAATTTGGGTGAAGAACAGCTGTTCAAGGAAGAACTAAACACCGAGCTTAACAGAGGCTGCTGAGGATGTTAGAAGATAAACATATCTTTAAAGAGTCTGATCCCAAAGTCAAGCAAAATCAGCGGACCTTTTCTCCCCAGATAATACAGCATAAGGTTTATGCAGGATTTAAACACTGGGTGGCAGAAAAGGCCACTGTCTCAGCATCCAAACATAGGTGGATGTTTTAGATGCAAGAGAGCACCCAAGATACCCGCCCGAGGGTGGACCACAGGACAACGGAGAAAAGCTTCAGGTGACCCACCCCACTCTGGAGGGGCAAGCTGGGAAGGAGGCCACCTACACCAGAACAAGCACACAAACTTCAGCACCTGACAGCTGCCCTGTTTCTGCAGCACTGACAGCAAGGTTAAAAGCATTTTCTGAGCTATTGCAGCTTATAACCCACTTTAAGAAAAACTGAATTAAAAAAGAAAAAAAAGAGAAAGAAAAAAAAAAGAAAAAAAAAAGTACTGAGCTATAATCAGCTGTTCCACCAGAAGTTCAGAAGACCGAGCTGGAGAGAACATCTGGACTGGCAGCAGGGGACTAGCAAGTCATCTGTTGTCCTGATGTAAAAACTGTGGCTCATGGGACAAAGTGTTTATATACATTAACCCTACCTGTAGCATTTCAAAGCACATCTGCTGTGGATGTCACTCGAAACTCCATAAAAATGAAGGAGGAGGAAAAAAACTAAATAAAAGATTCCCTCCATTACACAGTTTAGTTATGACTTTTAACCCTCAAAATATGGACACAACATCCAGTCTCAAAAAGCCTTGAAAATAAGGCCTCAAAAAAGGCCCAAAGGAGATGCCGGGACATCTGCTGGCCCTAAATCCTTGTAACCAACATCATCTCTTACTGATTATACTGCTGCATTCAAGGAAGCTGGACTAATTAAAATTGAATCCAGATTGTAAATCAAACTCTTACTTTTGTACCAAAGTCATCTCCTACACTGTGAAATAACTTAAAATTTTGCCTAAGTGCTCAGGCGAAAAGGGTCATAGTATTAAAAAAACAAACCAAACCAACCCCCCCCCCCCCCCCCCAAAACCCCAAACAAACAACAAACAAAAAAAAAAAAAAAAAAAAAAAAAAAAACCAAAACCAAAAAACTTAAGACACCACATGATTTCTGAATTTTACTTCTACCATTATTCCTAAATGCTCACAGAAATATATCAGTATACCTACTGACATTCAGAATTGGATTAAGACAGAATAGAATCCCACAAAGTCTAATGACAAAACAGGAAAAGCCTTGAAAGTCAAAACAATACTCTCAGACCTCAACAAGTCTAGAAAGGCAACATCATTTACACATTCTATTTATGTAGTGCTGTGGGAAAAATCTTTACTAGGTAATAGCTTGTTTAGCTTGTTGACAATTATTTTTAAATTGTTTTCCTGATTAGTATTTTAGACACATTTGCTATTTGGAGAAATTAATTTAAATTAAAACACAATCAATCACTCCAGTTGTGATCCCACCTGGTCTCCAGAGTCTACAGCATCACTTCTAATGAACCTGGCAGCCTGAATAACCTTTGAATATGATTTTAGGAAGAAAAAATTATTATACTTTGTAGCAGCTTCTACATACTTCCCTTGTGCAAAATTAATTACAAGTAGAATTCTTACCTAAGGTGGGAGACCATTAACTTCCTCTAAAATTAACTAGACAGTGCCAACTAGAGTACAGGTCTGGAGTTTCTGGCACCCCTTTTATATTAAAGCATTTCCCTCTCATGAATTCAGGGCTAGAAAAGTCACAATTTTTAACAGGAACCAAGGCAAATTATATAAAAGTTTGTTTCTCAACAGAAAATATTAAAATCAACAGCAATTCTCACCGAAGCTTTGAGGTTCTGGTTTTTGGGTTGGTCGCTGAGGGAAACAGGGGGTAGACCCAGATATAGACAGGCAGGATGGAGATGATGGAGAAGAAGATTCACCAAATTAACATATTTGAGGGAAAAAAAAAACCACTCAGGATCTAGATTTTAGAAAAACTCACAAGAACGTGCAAGAGCTATTAAAATTATTAAAGTTAAAGTTTATTTCTGAATATCTTTGGTTGATTTTTAAAGCACAGTTTGTATGCTTTTATTGAAAGAAGTTAAGCAAAAAGTATTTTTCTATCAGCCAGTTAACTTACCTGCAAGTTCTCATTTCAATTAAATTGAGTTTCTACTCTCCTGCGACATCATGAACAGCATAATTTTAAAATGCTGTTCACAATTTACAGCAAATCTCCCTGTTCATACAACACTTGTATAAATATGGATAAAAAAAAATAAATACAAAACATTCCTTCATCTTTTTAAGTAGCACTGTGGTGTAAGATCCAATATCCAGGTTGTCTGTTGAACAGTTTTACTATTGCTTTTCTTGGATTTACTCTCTACTTACATGAATTTTACTAAAAAATAGAATTTAAATACATAAGGGATATAATCGGGTTTTTCTGGCATGGATACAGATCTTTTGCCACATTCTGTTACAGCAAGTATTCACAGTCCCCTTCACAGACAACTGAATAATCTTGCAAATGCTGTGAGATAAACTTACTTACATCTTGGCTTTCAAAGAAAATGTAGACAGACTAAACTGATAAAGCAATTGTTCCTTAATCTCTTTCACGGTAGAGAATTAGTTTCTCTCAATTCCAAAGTGAATTGAGCATTCTTTGCATTTGATGTTTAAGTACCTGTAGATTTAACAGTTCTTCCCACTACAGAAGGAAAGGGATTTAGTACAAGCTCTGTACAGGATAGAAGGCTGTTCTAGCTGTAGAAATTTCACTCAGCAAGCAAGCTTTTCTGTAGACCATTCAATAGACCGTGTTTGCTGTCATTTATTTTGAGCAAACTTTCAACATCTGCCAGCAACTTGAGTCTCTCTCTCAGATTTTTATACTCCCCTCATCCAGACTAGAGCTGCTCATCCACTGGTATGGAAATTAGCAGCATGCCAATACAGACTAAATGGGGGGAAAAAAACCCCAAACCCAACATATTCAACGAAATGTCAGTTTGATTCTTTCAGAATTTTCCTTGGGACCTGCACACACAAATAATAGGGGAAAAACGTGAAGGCTATTCTTTATTCAGTTCCGTCAAACTTACAATAAACATGAGGATTATAACTCTTCAGCCTTAAAACTTGACTATAAACACATAGAGAATATTTACTGTCTCAGGTATTAGGATGGCAGAAACCCTTAATGACTAGAAAAAGCTCACAGCTTCCTAGGCTTGAAAGGAAAGGAAGGGCTTCCACAACCCCAAATTTGTTGTTGAATATTGCAAGAGGGCAGGGGATAGGAAATGACATTTGAGGGACCCTCAGTCATCCACTGAAGAGTTTCAGTTTCTCTGGTCTTTGCTACTCCCTAATCTCATCTCCTTCTCTCACAGCTCTTCCACTTCCCCTTTCCAGCATTCAGTCTGGCACCTATTCCAATCCCATAGCATGAAAAGAAATTCCACAGGTACCAACAGGTACATATCACTGACCAAACCGAGCCATGGAAGCAGTTCTTCACTTCCGAAGAAATGCTTAACAACCACCACAAAATGAGCTTGTTGTTTCTCTCACTTACAAATCCTTCCAAACACTCAGCAGCACTTTCCTTCCCAGCAGGAAGAACTTGCCTCGGTTTGAAACAGAGAAAGGTCCATAGCTGCATTCTATTTCCCCACTAGAGATATTGGTACTCACACACTTGTTGATTATTCATAAGCATCAAATAAAATAAAATGTGCAGTGCTATCATATTGATATTAAAGCTTTAAGATCATTTGAAATACAGTTTGAATTTGAACTTATTTGAATATGAATTTAAAGCTTAATAGGAAGGACTAAAATGGATTTCTTACAGTAATTAAATCACAACTCAAAAACTCCCCCTGAAACAATACATTAAATTGTCCCAAATAATAAGTAAATAAAGAACAGCTCATCCTACTAAGTACTGAAGTGCATAAGTCAGCTTTCACACTGCCCACTTGGTTTATTTGACACCATGAGTTCCATTAAACAACTGGCCTATGCTATGTAACATGACTTTTGTAATAGTGCAACGTAATCATATCCATCCAGTCCTTGGCAATTCAAGGCAAGCAAGGGAGAAAAACAGGAGAAAAAGGAAATTGAACCTGAAGCACACAGGTTAACAACTATCAGGTTAACAAGAGACCAGAACTCTACAGTTGCTGAGTGATGAGCCACCACAGGAACCATTCAAACGTAACCTTGAAAGGGTTAAAACAGAACTTTGTAATTGATAAGAAGGTCACACAAGATTATCATGCATCTCAAGGAGAGAAATAGGAGAATTTATCCTGGAATAAATGATTGATTCTGTACAGAATTTATTAAGACATGCTTTAAGGAGATGTGAAGATATGCAAAACTTATTGTGGAATGTTTAGGGAAACAAAGACAAGCAAGGGAAGAATCAAGGTGGTTCAGGGAAGAACAAATGGGAAAAATGTGAGAGGGAGACTAAAATAAGCGGGCTGCTTGTGCCTGTTTCTCCATTTAAACCACTGAAACATTCAGCATACAAGATCAATCTCCTTGCCCCCAATGCCTCAGAGAATACAAGAGTAAACAATATTAAATACTGCTAATCATCTGGCATTAATACATGCTTTGACACACACTATATTTACACTGGTTAATTAAGCTTGACCAAACTGGGTCTCTAGAACTGTCTACTGAAAATGACCCCTGTTCTGTATTAACTGTTGATTGACCTCCAGAAGCTCTTTAAAATGGAGTTAGTTGTCCTGGGGGGAAACTTTTCCTGCATTTCAACAACCTGACAGTTTGGCAATAAATTTCCAGAGTTTACAAGTCTTCATCAGCTTTTCTTTTTATATAGAAACATTATCTATTATATATATGCAATATACTATATAGCAGGAAAATATTAATATTCTAGAATGCATAAAAAACACAATTATATATTCCTATATAACAGATATTGAAATTTGTATTTATATAGAAATATATTTTTAAATAAAAGTAACTACACCATTATATAATACATACAATGCACATGGTATATAACACGCACACAGGTAGCCATGGATGACAGGAAAATAACAAAATTTAAATACTATCATTTAGTGTTAGATTTTAAGCATTTAGGCAAGTAGAGGAATTTAACTCCACATACTGCAACTGTTGAACAATCCAAATGACTTTACCAGTTTAGCAAGGAGTATAGTTTTAATAGAAATGGTATGAAATAATAACCACTAGCACAGCTGAAGTGCCATTTTATACTCACTTTGCATAGTCAAAGAGCCTGCTGTCCCAGAGCTGGTGATTGCCTCTATATCCAGAATGGAAGAAACAAGAATCCGTACCATCAAACTGGTTGAGACCATCTTCTGAGTTTTTTGAGGCGTGGCTGTGCACCACATCAAGCAGGACCGTGATGCCCATTGAGTGAGCAACGTCAATCATTTCCTTCAGGTCATCTGGAGTTCCGTACCGGCTGTGGAAATGCAGCGTGGTACAATCAGGACTTAGGCTGGCAATACTGAACAGTCATCATGGAAACCACATCGAAGTCAGCAGTTCTCCACTTTACAGATATACACAGGTTACTTTTTCAGCCTCTTAAGCAGTAGCTATGGCTTACAAACTAACACTTCAAACCATTTTTCATTATAAAAATTCCATCATCCGCACAATGTTTTGCAGAAGTAGATTCAGTTTTATTTTCCCTTTTTAATAATACATCAAATTCAGTATAAAAGATAACAGATACAACTTAAAGCTGCTATTTAATATTGAACATTTCCTTAGTTCATAAGGGACAAGAATATATTCATATTGCTGGAATAAAGTAACACAATGATTACACAAAAGTAAATGTACATCCATAAAGTCCACAAAATACACCATCAGCTGTTTTCCTGCTTAGTTATTTGACTTAGATACTACACCATTTTCTTATTTTTAAATGAAGATTTTTGTCTCCTGTGTCTGACACACCTTTTTTTAACTAATTAAGCCAGTTAAAAACTTCCTATCTAAATTCAGCCACTTAAGCTGCTCCAAGATTAAAACAAAAAGAAACCAAAAAAATCAAAATAAAACAAACAAACAAACAAACAAAATTAAAAAATCAAAACTTCCAGATTTATCATGATTTTCTTAACAACTACCTGAAGTAAATTTTCATCTATTTTCACTCTACATCTCAAATCTAAGTACAGTCTGTTACAAGCCTGGGAACAGGTTCCCACAGAACACACAGAGCCATGACTTTAATCAAGTTCATTATGAACAGTGTACAGTTCTGTTTGTCATAAAAGAAAGCCCTACACATCCTGCTTGTTACTGCCAAGAATTCCACAACCCCAAACTCATGCATAAAGACTGCTGAAGGTGGATTACCCAGAACACACTATGGCAGCTGAAGTTACTTATAAACTTTTTGTCTCTATCCTATCCAAAGTGTTTCACAGAGCAGCTGATCACTCTGCCAAATTGGTTTCACATTTAAGAGGAAGGTAGAGCAAATACCTATGGTATTGCTTCCCATTGCTACAAACACACACCTGCAAGGCAATACTGACTTCAGTGGAAAGGAAGAAAGGGAAAAGAACAGAGAAGATGCTGGAGCACTTAAACCTACCTTGATGCTGCAAAGAAACTTGTGACCTGATAACCAAAACTGGCATAGTATGCATGTTCCATAATAGCCATCAGCTGGACACAGTTATAGCCTATAATAAAAACAAATATAACAAACAAATGCATTCAGGACAGTTAAAGGAGTATTCAATATCTGTAACATATCCACTCCAATCTTCTCTCATTTTAGCTGCCTCTGACCCTAACAGTTAGCAACTAAAGAGTCAGTAACTTTCAAGAAGAAATTCTACCTAATAGTTTATACTTACATGATCTCCATTACAAATGAAACAGTCAATTTGTCAAGTGACCTACACATATTGAATCTCCTAGATGTAGACAGAAATGTGTGTAATCTTTATTTACCTTCCCAATACTAGTTATGCCAACCTGCATGTCCTGAACTTCTGCTTCGCTCCTGACACTTGCAGTCCAGGGGTGTAGGGTTAGTCACCAGACACACATACTCTGATAGAATCACAGGATGGTTTGGATTGGAAGGGAACTGAAAGATCCTCTAGTTCCCACTCTGCCATGGGCAAGGACACCTTCCACTACACCATGTTGGTCAACATGCCTTCCAGGGATGGGGCATCCATAACTTCTCTGAGTAACCATTCCAGTGCCTCACCACCCTCAGAGTAAAGAGTTTTTTCCTAATGTCCAATCTAAATACACCCTCCTTCAGTTTGAAGCCACCCCATCCCTGGTCTGCACTTGGACATCAAGTCATTGACTGAAACTCTGAGTGTGACCATCCTTCCAATTCCTTATCCACCAAGTGGTCCATCTGTCAGACTCACATCTCTCCAGTTTAGAGACAATACTACAACTTCACGCCATATGAAATCATTTTACCCCTTCAGAACCACTTTTTCCAACTTTAATAGTTACATCCTCTCTCTACAAGAGTCTTCCGAAAAGAGAAAACACAAGTGTAATGTGCTTTAATTCTGAGTTCACTCAAGAACCAAGGAAGTCCAGGAGGGCTGGGGGACACCGGGTGGTATCACCTAAGATAGTTCAGTGCATTCTCAAGGAAGGGAACTCTAAAGAATCAGGTGTTATCTACAGGCTGTTGAGACTCACACCATCACCACTTCTCTATCAGTTTGAAGAAAATCTTCACTTCATTCCTTAGTTTCAACAAGATGCTGTGGGATTTTTTTTATTCTTTCTGGGTTTTTTATTGCTGTGACATTTAAAACCAGAGGTATTATTAGAAGACAGTTGGCATGAGCGCAGCAATTTGTCAGATTCATTGCTGGTTTAAAATTCAGGCTTATTGTACTTATTTTTATTTACAGCATTTTTATAAATAGCAACATTATATCAAATTAATCTCATTCAATTTGCTTGCTATTTATTTCACTATTTGTCATGCACATATTTCTACAAACTAGTAATACATTACAGCTCTCATACAGTGATGTATTTAAGCTTGTCCTAAGAAGTAAGACATTCCAGAACTGAATCTAACAGACCTTAAAAATGTATTTTAGAAGTGCTTAATTTCCACAATGTTTACTTAATGTAAACAAGAAGGAACGTTAGTTATCATTTCTGTATACCCTACCTCAATTTGATACTGCTTTTATTATTTGGTGAATCAGACTTTTCAATACATTTCTCCACAAAGAAAAATTTGTAGGCAAAGCAGAATGCTTTCCTAATTCTGTAAATGCTATTAACTTCCTGGGACAAGTGAAATTCCTTTGCAGTAAAGAGTCACAGATATGTAATGTAAAATCCAAATTTACTTTTTTATTACAGACTTCCAGATGTGCAAACTCCCTCATCTCACCTGCAAGCTCAAGATTATTGAAAGGCAAAAGCCACAAAACACTGACTCAACATGTAAAACTACAAGACCATGTCTTCTTCAGGCACTCTGATAAATAAAATTTAAAAAAATCAAACACAAACACAGCCACCATCCACAGAGGTTTCAGCTACGGACGTCATGATTATTTTACAGCAGAGTGTAAAATACATATTTCATCAAAAGGCAGTAAAAGCCAGTAAGTTCTAACATTGTCCATTACAGAAACAGTGCAAAGACACCACGGGAAAAAGTAGTTAAAGAGAAATTGAGGTGAACAGTTTTGCTCTGTTTCCTGAGATAACATTACCAGTTCTTTCACACACCCTCTCCAATATACTAGAAGTTCTTTTCCTGAAGAAGATTTTTCACATTTAAAGTTTCCTTGTTCTGATGCTTCAGAGCTACTGTTCAGGGATAAAAAAAGTCTAGCATGCTTATTCTGGCAAAACAAAGAAAAAATATGCAGGTATTTATTTTGTCTCTCCTTAGGACTAAGTTTTACATTAGTAGAACCAATTAAGGATGAAGTATTTTCTGAAGACTGTCACTAAAACAGATTCTTTTTCAAGCTGAAAGCAAACCATGCCAAAAGCAAATTGCCTGGTAATACTTACCTAGGCTTTAACAATCATATTTTCCTTAAAAATCTGGAATGGGTTTTGATTCACATATCCTATTTTGGTCTTTGTTTGTTCTCCATAGATTTCACGTGTTTATAATTTTTCACTCACATACTATAAAAATAAAATCTATTTTTATAGTATGTATAATTGTAAAATGCAAAAAAATCTATAAATACTTGACAGTTATCTTTTCTAACAAGAGCACGGGCACAAAAAAAATTATCTCTTCAAGCATTCCTGGTATTACTTACCAAGATCCTTTATTCTAGGTAGTACATTGTATGTGAAGTTTTTATAAGAAGCTACTTTCCCTTCTGGGGAAGCAATTCCCACATGTGATTCATAGATTCTTAGGCTTTTTAATCTCTTGGGGGAAGGATTCTTATGCTATAAGGAAAAAAACAAAAAGTTGTCATTAGGAACAGCTTTGGAGTCCTTCTGAATTATTATGAAGCTTGTTTGAAGATAGAGAAAACAGTAAGATAGGATTTTATTTTTTAAGCATTATCTGCTTTTTGCAGATACGTGAAATCGCTGTCTTCTCTTAATTGAAATTAATAAATGTTTTACTCCTAAAGAATACAGTTCCACAGCACAGAATCACCTATATTCTAATTACTTAGGATTAAAATATAATTAAAAAATGCCAAGTCTTGAGATGAGTACACAGCATTTCTAGATGGGTGAAAACATTTGAAGAATATAGAGGCCATTGAAGTTAATATCCTATTTTTCTGTTTATTATTCAGGTGACATTTTGAAAAGGCAGAACAAAATTAGTTGAATACACACATGTGAACAGAAATTAAAGAAACAATGTGAAGAATAAAACTTTTGGTTGAGGCTTGTTACCTCCGTTTTATTTCCACCTCTACTATTCACAAAAGTACTTTTTTTTTTCCAGTAAGGCCTTGTCTTCACCCGACTGTTCTGGCCTCCTTTTCACTCGAGGTCATCCCAATCACTGCATTTCCAAATACCTACAAATTCCTTTTCTCACAGGGGATTGAGGTGTCACACAGCATCATATACAGAGTAGGCCACTAAACTGATAAAGACTATGGACTTCAATAAGAGTTACTGTACAGTATGTTATCTATTTTTTAAGAAAGTATTTTCCATGTCAGTAACCTTTTCTCTTCATAATTTGAATTGACTTTAACTCAAAATAGAGGCTACAGCACCTCTAATATAAAACACTGCATACCATTTTTCAGGGAAAACATCAAAAAGTTTAATATGAAACAACATCACTCAGACAGTCCAAAGTTTCCAGATGTTCTCCTAGGGTATATTTCACATATTATGCAAAGAGTTCTCTCCCTTACAGCAGTGCATGAGAAGTAAGAGGGCTTTAAATTCAATAACGGGATTTTCCTGATACAAAGAAACTGGGATTTGACTGGAGCGTGGGCACCTTATTTTTTAAAGTTTCTTTCTGACTTCATACAAAATTAACAATGTTGAGTACTGAACTTCGCATTTGTAGATAACCAGTCCTTAAATCAAGTACAGATAATTCCCTGCTCTCCCCCCTACCACAAAGAGCCATCTTGTCCCAGAATACTTGCCAATCTTGCCTAACAGGTGGGAAACCAAGTTTAAAATACCACATTAATAACTATTTTTTAATATATTCTACAGGAGGCTGAAAAAGCAGGTCAAAACCATCCATCATTAAAGATACTTATTTCTGTCAAAGCCATGAATAAAAGCCCTTCATTTCTCAGGTAGCTGTTTTAACTAGTTTTCTATCTCCTTTTATTTTCTTCCAAACAGGGATACAAAGATAACACAATACACCTCTTGAAAATAATACTGAAGCCTTACTATATATGACTGTGGTGGATTCCAGTGAACCCAATCATAATTCACTTTGTCTTCATCACGGACCACATATCTTGCCCAGGGTGAAATACGATAGAGGAGGGCGCCGTTTTGAGCACGAATCACCACCTATAAAATAACACAACATATGCAGGCAGTCACTTATAACTCACAGAACGCCTTCTATGCAAGCCTTAGCAGGGAATGAAATAGTAGGCTACAGAGAAATTTAATTTAAAGAACACACAAACACACAATGCAAGTCAAGAGAAGGAAGAACGACCCTGCTCGCAGAGATGATTTGCAAAGGGACAGTAAACCAGACATGTCAGACAGGAGTGATGTTCACCAGCAAGAGCTGAAAGGTGAGGATATATACAAGCTTTATATAAGTAATGGGAGCAGAAGCCTTCCCAAATGGATTACTGTTAGGTTCCCTAATTACCCCTGTCATTGGTATTTCCTTTCCATGTTGTTATAAATTTAAATAGACATGCAGCATAATGCCATTAGGATGAGAAGTGTTGTTTAACTTGGCAAACAAACAATCTAGTAAGGCAATTTTAGTATCTTAATTTCATCTTCTTTTCCATGGTCTGTGAGTCCTTAACAATGTCACACAGACTGGAACCACAGATCACACAAGCAGCACAGGACGGCTTTTGGGTAAAGATGAAGAAAAAGTTCCACCTCTCTCACCTCCTCCCACCCTATCCCACCTTCCCTCTCCTCAGCACAGAAGGAACAGCACCACTCTAGTTTTGCTTGGTATCTTGGGTGCCACTAAAACAGTAACACAGATGGTCTGCAAATTTAAAACCTAGAAATGTACAAGCAAGTGAAGGCATGGAATTCTTAATTCTGGTTTTTTGAAGAAATTGATGACGGACACTTTTAGTTTGGTTGTTGGTTTTATGGGGCTTTTTTATTTTGTAAGAAAAACCATGAAGTTATAAGAAGCTTCAAATAAAAAGGGAAGTGGGTTGAGCTTTTTTCCCCATTCTTTTTTTTCTTTTTTTGGTTTAAAAAAGTGAATTGTCATTGCTCTTAATTCATAACAGGTAGTCTGGAAGACAAAATTACCAAAGAATTGCCTTTTCACCTCTGGCAAGTGTCTTTCACTGTTTTGATAGATTATCTGTATCCTTAACCCAACCATGGAAGAAGGCAAGATCACAGAATCGTGGCATACTTTAGTTGAAAGGGACCTTTTAATAGTCATCTAGACCAACAAAGAGGAAAATATGTATATGCAGAAGGTTAATGGAAGTTGACAGGAAAAAGGCAAGGGAAGTATGATTGCTGTGCCTCAGTACATAGTATTAATTCCAACAATTCAAAATAGGTTTTATAAGATGGAGTAATTAATACCAAAAACCTCATCAGAAAAAGCTGAGAAAGTTATTGCAAAGATTGTACAGTTGCATGGAAAATTTATTCCGTTAACTGCACTAGCAAAGCTGACCCAAAGAGTACTTCTGCAAATTACATCAACACTGTGAAGATTCTCCTTGCTGATATAGCATTGACAATCTGCAAATTACTCTTAAGATAATAAAACTTATCTCCTCTTTCTAATATCACACTTCTGGTGATGCTATTGCTTCCTTTATGATTTTGCCTCAATTTACCCATCACAGAAATAAGACAATTACTGCATATAATAACCTACTCATATTGACATTCCTTTTTTCTAGTATTTTAGTGCAATTCATACTAGACAGGCTTATGAAGGGTGAGCACATTTAAGAAATGTGAAGTAATTAATCTACATTCAGAACATTAATTAGCTGTAGTACTGGTTTAATCCAAAGATGATACTGGAGGGGAAAACTTAAATTTCTTTATTATGGTATATTAATTCAGTCACGCACAGTCTTTAATTTAAACTATTAAGCAATGAAAAGGTTGGGGGAAAAAAAGATATTAGAAAACCATTTAAATGATCAACCAGTTATTTCACTTTTTCAACTAACACTTCTACAGATATACTGCACAACCAATCTCTGTACCCCATCCTTCTGACAAAGTACAGGAACTTCTGTTGTTCTGTAGTGACTTAAACTGACTATATTTCCCCTCATTTGTGAGACACCAGTGCATTTGATTTACCATTTATTCGGAACTCATTTTGTTCAAGTACTAGTTTTTCATTTATTCAAAACACTTACAAAGCCAAGTTTAATGATTTCACTTTCCAGGAACTGAGAGACTTACAGGAAGTTGTACAAGTTTCTAGCAACTTTCACAGACAGAATTTTAATAGATAAAACTAAAACTTCCAAGAAATACATATATTTACTTGTCATATATTACGATAGTAATAATGTAGAGCCATAAAAAATGGTGCAGATCTACCATTCTAAGGGTTGGGTTTACACACTTGAACACTCAAACTTTATAGAGTCTGCTCTGTTTTAAGGCTCACAATCTAAATTTTGGTTTTAGAACTTTACTTTCAGTTCTATTATGCAAAGATACAAGAAAACTCCCATGCTCAAAAGAAAAGGATACATTTCTCCAACAACAGAAGTCATGAAATTAAACCATGCAAATATCAGAAAAATCTCCAAAAAAAGTGGGGGAGCACTTATTTTAAACAAGTAATCATAAAATTTATTCTTTGCTTTCTTTACAGTGTAGGTGGTCTTAAGAAACATTTTTCAAATATATCCAGCCATGGTCATAGATTAAACTCACCCCAACAGTACAAACCTCAAGCTTGCTCATTTGTTGCTGCAATTTTTGAGTATCATGGGCTGTCCACAGAGAAAGCAGAGTCAAGAAAAACAATTATTACAACCCTAGAGCTGGTAAAGTTGAATCCTTTCCTTCTCTACTTTGTAGATGCATAATCAACTCAGTGTCCTTACAGATCTATCAGGTGATCCCCGACAATTTCAATTCTTAGCTCCTATGCTTGTTTAATACCTTTCTTAATTTTATGTGAACACCATTTACAGAGTCTCTCCTAGGCTTAATTAACAAGGTCTGTACTCAGCTTATTCCTCTCTCCTGATATTGTATAAAGTTTATTAATAAAGTTAGAAATAAAAAGACTTCAAATAATGTTTTCTGAAGTTTCTTGAGATAGAACTCTCACACCATCATGCTTAGCTGAAGCAAGAGCAAGAAAAAAAAAAAACTGGAAAAAGCTGAATGGCACCACAAAACAAATAGCAATTCAGCCCAAGACTGACAAAAATAACTACTGCAAACAGTCTGACACCTTTAATTCCCATATTTTTGCTATTTCTTGAAACAATTACAGATAAATAAGTGTTGCAACAAAAGGAGTAAAAATATAAAGCACACATAAAACAAAGACAGGTAAAATCTCTTGCTCCACTCACCCCAAATTATGACTTGTGGTCCCTTCTCTGCAGTGTCCAGATATAAAAATTAGCTGCTGTGTATACTCTGAATGTGCTGTTACAGATTTTACATGTAAGGAATACTGAATATAGTCATTACACAGCCATTTTGACAGAGTACCTACAAATCTGTTTAGCAGATACTGTACTTTCCCTCCAAATTAGTTTGAAATGAGTAAAAACAAATTCATAAAAGTTGCAGCCTAACTAGCTACTACTTAGTTCATCAACACTTTATAGCTGACTTTACATTTTCTCATTAACTCAAAAAATTGTTCTCTAAAGAACATACATAAAACCATAATGTACATTGAATTAGGCTTCTTCAAGCTGGCCTTGGGATTTACCTACATCATTTTCTAGAGGCCCTGCTCATTCCTCAATGTATATGAGGAGGCACATCTCACTATTTGATAAAAAAACTAGAGCCCTCATTAAATAAAGCTTTTAAAATGCATACTACTACAGCATGAAACACATGTCAAGTGAACCAAGCAAACTGACAAAAGCTTAACCTCTCATCACAAGTAACCTGTTTTACACTTATTTAGACTTTAGTTAAAGAAAATCCTAGGTAAAAATAGCCCCTGTGCTTCTGATCCTATTATTACAGAAAACACTCCAACAAGAGGACAAGTGCAGGGGGACAAAGGAAATCCAAGTTTCTGACACAAACTAATACATCCTCCCCAAATAGTTAAACAGAGAAAACTGGTTAAGAAGAAGGAAACCAGGATCTCAAAAGAGTAATATTTACACTGCTGTCTTGGGGTGACTTTTATGATGTGTATCCCCTATAGCCGTTCTATGCCCAGAAATTAATTTTGTGCCTTTCTATGCCTTTAAACTGAGCCTGAGAGGAGGAAGAGAAAAAAAAAAAAACCTGAGCAAAACTTTTCAATGCAGTTTGTTTCAAGGACACAGAGATAGAGACAGCTCTCTGCATTGAGCTAACAGCAGCAAGAGCAGAGGAAGCAGCTTGCTTGCTTTTCAGCCAGCTTTCGGCCCTTTTACTCCAGAGAGAGACAGAGAGTTGAACTTTGTTTTTCCTGTGACTTTGGTTTTTTTCCTTCTTCTTTTTTGGACTGTTTCAACATCAGAACACTTCAGGAGAGTTCTCCACGGAGGCCCGGAGGTGGGCCCACCACAACCCAGCTCGAAGGATGGGGAGAGAGATCTATGGAAGGACTCTGAAATTTTCCCAGGTTTCTCTCCACAGTGAGAGGTTTTATTATTTAGCATCATTATCCTTCTCCTGTGTGTTTGTTAAATAAATAGTTTCTATCGCTTTCACTTTCCTTCGAGGAAAACTCATTTTTTCCCAAACCTGGTCGGGGAGGGCTGGTTGTAGCCTGACTTGTATCAGAGGATATTTTTCTTCCAAATTTGTCCAAACCAGCACAACTGCCCAAATTTAGACAGAATGAAATGAAGATAAAATAAGTGGTAAAGAACTTGCCACCATCTACATTAACCACCTCTTTGAAACATGAGATAAATACATTATCAAACTGTATAATACATGGACAACATGATTTTGTGCATGTGTGTAGAGAGGGAAATGTCTTAAAACAGCAAGCCTGTCTAGAATTCTATTAAAAAGAGCTTTTTTTCCCCCTATTCCATAGTCTCCAAGATGGCTTTCCCATTGGAAACTTCTAACAGAAGAATGTAGGAAATTCAAAGTAAGTCATGCTGAATTTGCCTACATCGACTTTACAAACAGCTCACCTAAATAGTTCAGCATTTCTCCCCCCCCACTCCCCTACTGGTAAGCATTCAAAATCCTTGATGAGACCTTGGAATGTCACACGATTCTGGCTTCCAAGTGAGATATAAATACATGTAAATAAATGGTCTCACACAAATGAGTGTCAGAAAGATGGAATGAAAACGTCCTTCAAAACCTGACATTAAAAAGTCAATTTGCTCTAAAAATGGACATGGCACAGACACACAGTTTATATAAGTACAACTGCAAAACAAAAAAAGTGAAGACCTTAACCTACACTGTACATCTTTTGTATGGAGAGGTTAAAAATTTATGTTTGGTATTCATTTTCCATTATAGGGATGTCGGGTGTATTTTCAAAGTTTCTGTCTGAAGTGTTCAGCATCTTGAAGTTTAGCATCCCAAACCACTGTGGTAAGTTATTACAGCTGGTGGTGGGGTCCGAGGCTGTGACCCAGGAAGAGGTGACCGGTCCGGGGAGATGGTCCCGAAAGGAATCGCCTTCCCGAGGCGGCCCGGTGTCTTCCTCTCAGCTGCTGGCAGAGGAGCCCTTGCAGAGGCTGTCAGCTCTTTAGTGATATCAGCTCGTGATTCCAGCTCAGCTCTGCAGGGCAGCCTCCAGGCCAAATCAGACCGGAGAGAGAGACGAGAGGGCCCGTGTGGCTGGTTCCGCACGAAGGTAGCTTTATTGTGGGTTCCCTCCGGCGAAGGGAAGCCAGGGACGAGAGCTCTCTCCCACAGAGGTGAGCTGGTCTTTTATAGGGATACAGGGGATCAGCAAGGGGACCAATGGATTACAAAGGGTCTGGGATAGACCAATGGGTTACAGAACGATCTGCATAGGGTCTCCCAAAGGATTGTGGGTCTACTTTTCCTCACCATGACTCAAAAGTCCTTTCCAGGGAGTCCTGCTGGGTGATTGCGAAATCTCTTATCTCAGCAGACATCCCTCCAGGGCAGTGGCTGGGCATATCCCACAGTAAGTGCTATGGATTTCACAGATGACTGCATCCAGCATAGAAAAAACATGCCCTTAAACCTGAGTTTTACAGTATCAGTGCTACTAAGTGATTAGTTTTGAAGAACTTTCAGATCTGAATACAGAACAGTAGAAAAACAAATGTATGACTGAAGTCAGAGAAAACACAACCAACAAAGGCTGGCTTTGAAGGTATGCAAAAACTAGTGTGCAAAAGTGCATCTCAATTTTCCAATTTCTGGACTGCAGGAAGACAAAGCAGGACCTATTTCTCACAACACCATTAGTACCAAAGTGACAATGTGTTCCATGTCTTTCCACTAGAGGATAGGAAATTCATGAAATGGGGAGTAAGCTGTACGATAAAACTTAATATAGGGGCTATGAGTCTGTTTGATGATGTTTATAACTCTCAAAAGCAGTTTATTACAGTTAAGGGGAAACCATCACTCTGAGGTCAGTCCAGTATGATAAAGAAAAGGCAATAACACATAGGAGCAATTCAGAAGCTGAAATAGGTCTCATTTAATGTAATGATGCTGCCAATGCAGGACAAGTGAGATTGAGAGGCCTTGATTTTTCAGGCATTTGAGACTCTTGGGTATCCCATTATTCTGCCTTTCCAAAATAACACAGGCCTTTTATATCACCCACAGTACATTTGCCAACTCCTTCTGGATGTCTTGGGGCATTTAAAGGAAAACTCTGTGCTTACATTCAGGCAATTTTCAACCTACTGTGACTCAGTGAGATCTTCTGGCTTCTTTATGAAGAGACACCACACATTTTTTTCCTTACACGATTGTTGGGGTTTTGGGAATTCCCCTTCTGTTTTCTTTTTTCTCTTGAGGAATTTTTCCCATATATGTTGCTGGGGCGACAAATTGCTGGGTGCTTGGGAGAAACAAAAGACCTGGCCACAGAGGGAGGGGTCCAACGGGGCTACTTTGTTTCACCTGAGTTTGTGGGCAGTTGTTCTCAGAGGGAGAGAGAGGCTGCCTTTGTCAGCACTGCAGGCTTCTGCTTTTTTGGCTGCCTTCCTTCTACCATGAGTGGAGCTCGCCCGCTGGAGCGGCTGTTGCACCGGGACCCTAACACCTCACCTTGGTAAAAGAGGGACCTTTTCACCATCTGCTCGGGTGCCTCAGGGAGAAACCCCAGGATTCCCAAGCCCACCTTTCCCTGCCCTGCTGGGAGCCAGGCTGCAGCCGCCCTGACCCCACCATTGCTTTGAGCCTTTGCTACCCTGTAGCCTCGCACGCCCTGCCTGCAGAGACCTCCGGGGGTTCCCACTGCAGCTCTGGAGTTCGATACATCTCGTCTGCCACCCAGGATTTGTGCTCGTCCCTGCCGTTCCAGCCTGCTGTTCCCGAGGGTCCGGCCGGACACCAGGATCGGCTGCCCAGGGCTTTGTGAAGCCTTTGTTCCATCACTCCCAGGATCCCAGGGCACCGGTGCCGCGTGTTTCCCGAGCTCGCTCCGGAGCGCCCCCTGCAGCCGCGGGGGAACCATCGCACCTGCCCTGCTCACCGGGAGCCGCCAGCGCCCCTGCCGGCTGCGAGCGGAACTGCACCCGAGGGGAAAGGGCCTGACAGCCGAGAAGGCTGGGACTGGGTTTGGGATTGTTTGCTGTTACTGCCATAGTTATTGCTGTTTGTTTGACTGGTTCTACACATATAGATATATAATAGTAAAGAACTGCTATTCCTATTTCCCATATCTTTGCCTAAAAGCCCCTTGATTTCAAAATTATAACCATTTGGAGGGAAGGGGGTGGCATTTTTCATTTCAAGGGAGGCTCCTGCCTTCCTTAGCAGACACCTGTCTTTCAAACCAAGACAACAATCTATAATTACTAAAAAGTATGAAAGGCTTACAACAAATTTAAAAGCTCTGTCACAAATACAAATTCAGCTAAAACATAAATCCACCTGTAAAAATGGAGCTTAATGTGGTTTTGCTATTTATGACAGATGAAACTGTGCAGGAGAGCAGGACACAAACTACCACATTTAAAATTCGTATGTTTATGAATATCCCTTTTTTTCTTTGTGTTTGCCTACCTTCATCTTCTCTTCACATCAGCTCCATTTGGCTACCCCAACTTCCAAAGTACACACACATAGATCTCCAGAACAGTGTGAGAGAATAATTCAAGGGACAGTTGTACAAGATCAGACAAATCCTCTGCTCAGCAACCACTCCTTTAGCTTTCAGTTCCTGCATCTAAAGCAGACTTCAAATCCATACATGAGCATTTCATTTAATTATGATGTGCTCCCATAAGGTGTCTGCCTCTGTTTCCATTAATTAGGAGACAGGGTCAAACATCAGAAATAAAAAACCATGCTGTCATTCCTTATTTTTCAGGTATTTATTTTGATTTAAAACTATAATCTTCTGGACTAGTTCTTAAAAAAAAAAAAAAATATATATATATATAAAGAATTTAGACATCTTTCTGCTGTTTGAGAAATTTGTTATATAGTGGTTTATCATTTATACTCAAGTTGGGGAAAGGAAAATGAGGAAATGATAACTAACTAACTGATGAATATATGCAAGCCAATAAATTGCTCTGAAACACTGTATTATTATTTCATTACTTTAATAGCGTGAAAGCATTTAGAATGATTCTTGGTATATGTGGCTTTTAATACAACGATGAAATTAAATTGGCCATCAAATCAACAATAGCTAATAAATGAGAGTGTGGACTAGCTTTAATATAAATACGGAAATGTCAGTAAGCTGTTATATAAGGGCAATAAGCTATTATTTCAGCATTTTACAATCTATAGTATTTCATCAGCTTCAGATCTATTCATTTCTGACACAAAATTATCCAAATATAAAAGCCACAGGAATACAGGTGGAAACATCATCTCATCTCAATAACACGCATCTGATTTAAAAGCAAGTTCAAGCCAAAACATAAAACAAGGGCAGGATAAACTCTTAAAGACTCCCTAGGAAGTTTATATTAGATGCTGTGATAACATAACAAGGTTTTTCTACTACATGAAATTTACTAGAAATTTAGCATCAAGGTATTTCCCTCCCTCAGTTGTTCTATAAGTACATGAAGACTGAAAACAACAGCTTGAATATCAAGATTTTTTTAGTATGATGTGCACTGCAGAAAATCAAAGTTTACCTTTTTACATTTGCTGTAGATAAATAGGGTAACCAAGAAAAAGCACTATAAATTTACAAGAATACAAAAGAATTTGACCCAATATACTTTGGACACATTGCTCCTGTAAGAAAACCTGGTCTTAGATTTTATTTCATAAATGCTGTTCATTTTCAAAGACATGTCCTGCATTCAAGACACCAATACAATCCTGCTATTCTCTTTTTCCTGAAATTGTACATCCTTTTCTCAACACCCTCAAGTTGCTCCAGAAACAGAATCACAGAATTGTTTAGGTTGGAAAAGATTGAGTCTGTTTGACGCCATGAAGATTATTTGTCTTTTCTTTTATACCCCTGTTGCACCTTTTTACAACTTCTGTATTCTTAGTGCTTTTTGCCTACATTCTTGGACTTGTTTGTTCAGCTAGGAGACTCAACATTTTAGAAGCTTTGTAGTTAGGGATCAGTGTGCCCCAGACCCCAAGGTCCTCTCCAGAACACATTCTGCAAACTAAGATAGAACCATCCAGGGGAAGGCTCCTTGGGGAGGGGAGCTCACTCGAGCCTCTCATTGGAGAATCTTTGATAGATCTGCTAATTAGTAACACCTGTAATGTTATACCTGATCTTTTGGGGGTGTGCATTGCGGTGGGCATTGGGGTGCATTCAACCTGGATGTAGTGCCCCTAAGGATCCTTAAAATAAATACCAAGGTAAAATCCCTTTTTCCCTTCTAACCATATTTGACTCTTGATTTTAAGACCAGGAAAAGGCATCAGTTAACCCAGCACCACTGTGCTCACAACTAAGCCATGTCCCCGAGTGTCACATCCATATGTTTTCTTGAAAACTTCTGGGGATTGCAACTCCAGGACTTCCCTGTTCCAATGCATGACCACTCTTCCAGTGAAGAAGTTTTTCCTAATATCCAATCTACACTTCTTCTGACACAACTTGAGGACATTCCTCCTTGTCCTGTCACTCCTCACCTGGGAGAAGAGACTGACCCCCACCTTGCTACGATCTAGCAGCTGAAAGTACCCTTCCCTGTACACCCCTGCCTGCCCTTTTTCTTCCACAAAAAGTATCAGTCCTGACTTTAGCACCCAGGACAGAATGCACAGTTCTGATGATCTTTTGCCAGTGGACAGTGTACACTGAGGCCATTTACAACAGCAAATAAAATCATATCACCACCTCACAAACACAGAGGAAAACAGAGAGCAACTACTCCTTTCTTTCTACAGGTCAGTACAAGTTGGTGAGAGAAGCACTAGAGCATAGAGGCAGCATTTTGGTATGTTTGGTTCTTAATGCCTGGGAACACAGCAGAACACTTTCTGACAACGCAGTGCAACCTGCTGCAGAGCCCAGGACTGAAATCTAAAGTTTCTTCTCTGACAGTTTGCTTTAAAGAAGCTTTAGATAAAAATACAAAGCCTGATAAAAATTTGGGATTGAACAGAACAGTAAAGAGCGTTATTCTGTGATTGTCTCACTCTACCAAACAGATTTTAGAGGCCAGATATTTTTTTCCCTTTAATAGCCTCAGAAATAGAAGGCAAGAAATGAAGAAGCAAACACAGCTTCTCCACCACTGCCTCGCCCTTCTTTCTCCTGCATAGCCCTGTAACAAAGC
Organism: Corvus kubaryi; assembly: GCF_017639235.1. Taxonomy (NCBI): domain Eukaryota; kingdom Metazoa; phylum Chordata; class Aves; order Passeriformes; family Corvidae; genus Corvus; species Corvus kubaryi. The sequence continues at coordinate 4,331,442 of NW_024581130.1, forward strand.
TCAGGAGAGGCAGCAAGGAAGCAAATAAATCAGAAGCTCTTCAACACTTCAGCTTCCCCTAGTTTAGGAGTACCTTCCCAAATGAACCTTTACCCAAACTGGTGGGGCAAGAGGCATGGAAAATGGGAGATCTTTCCAGAACTCAACTTCCCCTGAAAAACTACCATACTCCATTCATACTGTTCCAAATAACCAAGAAATCAAGTGTATCTGTCAAGGTGCTTGTACTCACTGAAGTTATTTCCTTACAGTGAATTGAGTATAAACCTTGAAATGAAGTTTTGGAAAGACTGGACAGCATGTTACTTCTTCCAGGCTGTTCTCCTTCCTAAATTGCAAATTGGTTACACTGGCAAGAAAAAGTAATAGAACACTAGTTACATTATTCCTTCCCCCAGCTTTATTTTCCTCATCATTTTATGATTACTGTCAAAACTATGTCAGCTGATACAAAGCTGTCTGGTTTGCTGTTTTTCCTCCTAACGGTTTTCTGGAAAGGAAACCTGCTAAAGGGGCAAGCATTTAAATCAAATATTGAAAAAAATATGCCTTAGTTATCAGACATAATAGTACTTTTCAGGTGTTTTACATGTTTAACAAAGTTCTGCAGACAAATCTGTGTCATTCAGAAAGCACTGGAGATTTATTTGCTCTGTAAATACATCACAACATCAGCTATTACAATCTAAACTTATTATGGACATTAAATATTTGTTCACAATTCCCCCTTCTTTCCCCTTCCCTTCTCCCTCAGGGAAAGAAAATAAACTAAAAATAAAATACAATCAAGATATGAAAAAGACAAAAGCCTATCCTTCTAAGCCAAGTCATGAAGTCATGCCTCGATTTTCCAAAAGAGGGAGATGCAGCTCCATTTGTGATTTTAGTACTTCAATTGCACTGAAGAACTTCGGAACATCTTTAACTAGTTTACTAGATCAGGTAAAAAAAGGAAAGCTTTTGTTCCTTTTTCTATTTCTGTGCTTCTCTTAGAAAACAAAGAGAAACTAGTATTAACAAAAATACAGAAAACAATGTATTAGGTATTTGAATAAAAAAAGTAATTCAAAAGATGAAGCCAGCAGCCTAGTATTATAAAATATCTATGCAGATAAAAATACCAGAGGAAAATCAAACTGTCAAAATCCAGGAAACCATAGGAGAGTTGCTAAAAATGAAAGCAACATCACACAGAAACATTCCCAATTGATTTTAACAGTAAAATGCATAGAAAATACTTCACTTAATCATCCAAGTACATGGATTTATAACTGTTAATTATGCAGAGGCAGCATTATTAGGTATGAGGGACAGCCAGTTTATTTTCACAAAGGGAAAACACATCTGTGCTGAGGGAAAGCATTCAAATTTTTCTTTCAGTCTAGAATCCTGATTTTTAAAAACTTTTTCCAAAATAAAATTAATAAATCAAAGGAAAACTGGAATCTCTAAAACACTCAGCTCAAAAAAGATTTCCCCCCCCCATGACTTAACCAGAAACAAGTTACTATAAAAACAGTGATGAAGGTGAAAGACTATAACAATTTGTATGCACAATATAAAAGCATTCCTGTGTGTATTCTGTTGGTCTCTTAATTAAGAGGCTTGGGGTACATGAGCATGGTTTGAAAAGCACCCATAATAATAAAGCACATTACACATACAATACACATACAGTAAGTGTAACTTATTAGAGTTGTTTCAAGCCATGCCAAGTAGAAAAGAAGCTGATGAAGTATGTAATGGGGCACCCAAGCATTAAGTATTACTTATCCTCAACTATAAAGCATTTGTATCAAGGACAACTGCTGCATAATGCACCTTGCTACTGGGTGGCTGTGCCACACTGCAGAGAATGTCAGGAGCTTTCCCTAGAAAGTGATCCTATCCTCCAAATAAAAACAATTCCCAGAAGAATCACAGCCATGCATATATACTCTTAATATGGACTCTCAAATTCTGTCTCAAGACCTCTTCTTTAAGAGGTCTCCCTCTTTTCCTCAAGGAAGAAAAAAAAAAATCACATTTTCTTAAACATACACCTCATAGTAATTGAAACAATTAGTCTTCTGTATGGATAAACTAAAAAGTAAGGTATTTTAAAGTATTTTTAAATAGCAAAACCTCCTACCAGAGAATTGTGCAATCTTCAAGTCACAGGGGAACTAAGCCTGCCAAAATAACAGAACAAGAATATTCTCAAGTACTGAACTCAGTCTGCAACAAAGGCTCCAAAGAACAACAGCCCACTGCATAACAATGGTTCAGCGGTGCTGCAACCTCTCCTATGAGTCCATGAGGAGTTGCAAATTGTTTACTAAATCCAAACAGGCAACATCAAGAGATCATTTACCTCCCAATGAGATAACAACTCTTCCTGCTGGCAAACCTCATTTGCAACCCAAAAAAGTCTACAATAACTTGCTGAAGGGTCATGGCTCACTATCACATGGTGAAACATGAAGGGTACTGCCACAGAATTAATGTTCTACTCCCCTTCAGCATGACTTATATCTAGAAATGTATACAATACATAACTTCAATCCTGTTCTGTAAGATTCAAAATCCCAGGAATGCCATGTCTGTTTCTTCTTGCACATAGGTTAGGTACCGTGATGCTGCAGAACACTTGTTTCATTCACTGTTCAACTTTGCAGACCTGGTGATTGCTTTTTGGATTGTGTTTTTTTGCATCTTACTGACCATTTAAGACAGGACATTTAAGTGATACAGAACTTAGCAGACTGAGCAAGGATATTCCCTCTTCCCCCAAGCTAAGGTACAAACCAGAATAATTAGAAGTATTTCAATGTATACATGTAAGCAAACAGCAAACATTTCTTCAGGAAGCTTTCCACTGAAATCAAGTTTAGTACCTCTGCTCAGGGTACCCAAGACTCCCTTTCTAAAAGCCATCTGACTGCACATAACCTATCCCACAATGAGAACAATTTTCCCAGGGAAGTGCTGGATTCCCCAAGGTTGGACACTCAAGATACAGCTAGACAGGGCGCTGGGCCATCGTGACTAGGCCATGGTTTTGCCAAGAATGGTTGGACCAGAGGATCCTTGAGGTCCCTTCCAACCAGGTATTCTATGTTTATGTTCACATCTTACAACGCTGAAAGTTCACCACATCTTTAACACCTCTGTCCCTAGAACTCTAGCCACCAGCCTGACATTATTAAAAGATTTCCTGGTTTTTCATGTTCTCATTATAAACACATTTTTGACTTCAGACTGCTTGAAGTTCATGAGACCTGAACTCCACACCAGTCTGGTACTATGCTGCTGCACCTCCTGATCAGTAGGGTCAGATGCAACACCATCTATTTCATCAGTGACAGTAATTACACTTGATGAACTTTACCAGCAGTGGTTCCCTGACACAGATTAACCTACCTGCTCACCATATTTGATTCCTTTTCAAGGTTTACAAGTTAAACACAGAGCAAGCAGATCTACTACGAAGTATAGGATACAGTGGTAAAACTGTAAGGATTACGTTTTAAAACTATTCTTCACAACTAGCTTTCCTCTACCCAGCACCTCATGAATACAAATGTACTTTCTGGTACTTTTAATCATGATTAATAAACTGTTAATATTCTGACTCAATGTAGTTCTTCCTTTGCACACTTGAATATTAAAAAGGGTAATACCTTTGGACGGGAAAACTATTAAAACCAATCGTAGTAAACTTTGAAAGCACTTTGTACAAACTTATAAAAGAATTGTGTTGTTCGTGCTTGCCCCAATCCTATATTGGACTTGGCACCTATAACTGCTGTTCAGCAATCACTGAAACCACTCACACACGCAAGAGCAGAATATCAGTAGAAAAATATTGTGTTAACAAGTGCACAAGATATCAAATCTAATCACCTCATTACAGTACAAGATGGTCCCTCAAAAAAGACTATAAACGTCACCATTTAAATACATTGAATATACATATATACATACACTGACATGGGAAGAAGAAAAGGATAAAGACTCAGCAAATAATGGAATGCAGAGTTTTTAAAAAGTTTCTGCCACTTTCTGAGGTGTTCTTTCCATGAAAAGTGTATGAATTACATTTCATGAATATACAAGTGATATTTAGTTGCATATATCGATTCATGCACCTAACCCAGCACACGGTTAACTAAAGTCTCAGATGAGTTTATTACTCTAAAATATTATTGTTCTGGTAATAATTTCAGAAATCACATCTCTATTGTCATTATTAGAAAGTTAAGCAATATTTTAATATATCCTCTATTTTAATATATTCTCTCTCTATTTTAATATATCCTCTCCAGCTCACAAAAGAAAATTTAGTGGTACTGCTATACCAATTCTTTTCCTATTCAATGTTCCAGAGCAGCAGGTAGCTCTATCATAAATGCCAATTTTTTTTTTTTAAGTACTGATCTTGCCATCTATTTTTTTGAGATGTGTGAAAATATTGTAGAACTTGACCATGAATTTGGAAAGTATTTTCAACTAGGTTTGAGTTCTTATAGGATTCAAGTTGCCAGTTGTTTTCCATTTTCTGTGTTGTTCCTTGGCATTCCTGTAAATAGCATTAAGCTATTTAATAAGTTTCCCAATACAGATACTAAGATCTCAGTTTTTACCAATACTAACCCCATGACTGAACTCCACTGACACTATTTCAAAATTAGGATCTTGCCAACTACAGTGAAAACTTAATTTACAGGTACATTTAAGCAGTTGGAAAAATCATTTAGAAATAAACAGTAAAAGGACAAAGTGGAACACTGATTAAACTCCTGCATTAATACGACCACACAGGATGAGACTTGCTATAAAAGTCTATCCATGAAATGTTTTTTAAAAGCTTGCTGTGTCCTGTAAAAAGGTAATGAAGAATACCAACAATGAAGGAAAAAAAATAAATCTGTCATTTTCTACCACAAAAGACAAATACTTGCACCCCAACTGCTATCACTGTAGAATGTCAAACACGCTGATGTTTAAGGAAAATAACTTTCAAACTACCCCGTTACAAATAAAGAGAGGTAAAGAGGCTTTACTTATTAAGGCATAAAATTTGGTTTTGGGTTTTAATCTGTGCTCCCCTTGACATCTGTCAGAAGCTTAAAAGCCAACACTATACTACCACAGCAGCAACTATATTTGTTCACTTAACTCACTCTAAGCTCCCAATTGATCCACGGGAGAAAGAAAAAAGATGCCCTTTTCTAGCAGGTAACCTTATTTTGTAGATGGATGTCAAAATCCACAAGGGAGTCATTCAGCTGTCATAAGCATCCATCTCCTCACACAGAAAAGTGACAGAATATTTACAGCATGTTTTTTAATTACTCATTTTCTTCAATGTTTACATTTACTTATGAGAAGACTGCCTGAAGAGCTAGAGTAGACAGCCTGCTACTACTGAGAACAGGCAAACATTTGACCTCTGCTCCTCATTTATTTTCCCACAAAAATATTTTTTGACCTCATCTAAATTAGTGTCAGCAACTACACTACATCCATTTCCCATTCTGGCTTAGATATTACTTATTTAAAAGAAATGACCTTGTTACCATTTCAGAACTTGGCATTCGCCTGTAGAAGTTAAGATCAAAACAGCATAGACAGAAGCTATAGATAAGGACCTTCTGGAGGAGACATTTCTTCCTCCTACAGATTAATCACCACAATAGTGTCTGAACTTGACTACTTTAACTTAAATATTTAAGAATCATACTGGCAAAAGAAACTGTGATTATCTTATGCTTCTTTAGTAAAGAAAAATGGGAAATACTTTCATTACTAGAAAGATGTCTGCTGCCTAGTCTAGTGCAGACACCAATACCTGTGTATTTCAACATTACCTCTGCAATCTGCATAGCAATTTCCATCTGCAGGCAGTCCAATATCTCAGCTTCTATATGAAGAAAGAACGGCACAACTATTCTCTAACACACAAGTCCTCATGTTCCCATAAACACAGACATTTATGAACAATCATAAACTAACAGAACCACGTAGCTCAAGGAAACCTTAACGAAAAGCAGAAGTTTCCTGAACCCATCAGTGGAATGGGAGAGGATAAGATCAGCTGTAGCATGAGGGTAAGGTACATGCCTACTATGTGAATATTCCAATAGCTTTTGTGATAAACCATCTTTGAACTACTTTAACTCGAGACCTTTTTGGTTTTTTCTCTTAGTCCCATCATCTGACTACATTACAAGCACACATTGTGAAGTGTTAGATTCAGTCCTGAAGGCACCACAGGACAAAAACAAAGTGTCATGAGAGATTACTAGCAAAGCTACAGATGAGGTTGGGTGCAGCTCCATATGGATGGAGTCATCAATTATGACTACATACATTCAGGAATCAAGTTTCTAAATACATGGTCTTTTTTTTTTTTTTAAGGATACTCCTAAGCAAATTTGTTTCACATGCAGACAGGCAGTTCCTGCTTCACAAGCCTGTTGGACAATAATGTATTTTGAGCATCAGTGACAGCCACGGATCTTTGTCTAAAATTGACCATGGAAAGCACAACTAAAGTGGCAGGGTAGAAAAAGCCTAGAACAATCAAAAAAAAAAAAGGAAAAACTCACATTCTAGTCTGCCAGTGGGTATCTTCTGGCTTTTTCTGTAAACTCAGAGCAACTACAGAAGTAAAGCAATTCATCTTACAAGTACATCAGTACCAAGTGCAATCAGTAGAAATTCTGCATACTAAACAAATTACATATAATGCAGTCTTTGCTTTATGGAGTTTATAGTTCAAAGAAAATGCTGAACAGGAAGAAAATACTATCAAGACCTGTACTTCAAAATAAGGAGATATGACCAGTGATTATCTAAGAGAAAAAAGTCATCTTATGTTGCTCCAAAAGTATTTAAGAATCTATGCTTTTTTTGCTATTATGTTAATAATTATCAACACTCATCCTCATTCACACCTCTTATCTTTACAAAGAGCACAGAATATTCTACAGCAGATGAGTCAATAGTTTTGTAGATAAAACACAGAAGGTAAATTTAGCAACAATCAAAAATCTAACCTACTTATATCTCAAAACCATGGAAAATATTAAATAACCATTCTGTACTCTCATACATTACTGCATAATCACAGCATTTCTGAATTGCAGACAACTGTTTTCTTTCCTGCTCTGTAAAATAAAAACAGCTTTCTTGTCCTTGAACTTATTGAATTTATTCCTAAATTTCAATTTATCCATATATATTACTGGGATGACTTCATAAGCCATAACAAAAAGCATAGAGATAAGCACACACACTGAGTAAGCATTTCCAGAGCATTTTTATACATATCTTTAACAGATTTCTTGTTTCCTTAAGCTGATTTTCAGCAGAAAAATTAGGAATTTTGTTGATGGGATCTCTGAAAATGTAGCAGTATTATACAAATGCTCCAAGTTTCTTAATTTTCCTAGTCTATAGACAAACTCAGTACATTTCTGTCCTTAACTACTTATTACTGCCCTCCATTAGCACCCAGAATCTCTGAAATTCAGGTTCTGAGTGAAATGAAGTATATCTCTGATTTAAATCAATATTCACCTAGAAATAATCAACTCAGCTGTTAGTTAGTTGTCATTAGGTGTGTCTGCACTAAGCATAACAATTGTGGCATTTGACAGCTCAAAGAAATTTTCCATTAATTTCTGGAAGACAGCATTTTAAGCTCATGGATGCTCATGAAATACAACTGTATTCAGTTTCACTTACTTAAGCCTTCCACTCAATACTCTGAATTCCTAAGGGATAAGTAGAAGTTTTACAAATCTGCATATCCCATTCATTAAAATAACAAAAAAAAGATCACCTGAAAAGCTGTGGTTAAAAAGATCACAAAAATTACCAAGGTATTGATATTTTAATAGGATCTTAACACATAGTTCCATCAAATATGGAAAAATTTTATCTGTACATTACTTAATTCTTCTTTTTCAGATTATCAATATGCAAACAGTTTTCATCTTATAACATGGTGCAATACACTATAACCACATTTCAGCCACAGATGCCGGTTCCAAAAATCTAACTCTCTTTGTGATACTTAATGTTTCACTCCTTTAGGTCACCTTGCTCAGCTGGACAAACTGATTCTCCTACTTAGAACAATTAGAAGATAATAAAGTTACTTATGAGTAAGAAGGGTTACAAAAATTAGAGTAAGTCTAGAAACAACACCTTTAGCTTTGATCCATGGGGCACAGGAGAACAGCCATCTTTGGGTGGAATGAACAACTCCCACTTCCCATATTCCAACTTCTTATATGGATGAGAAAACGGATTCCAGCCATCTGCAATATAAGAAATAATACTAAGTGTTCATCTTAAAATGCATGCAATTACAATCCAAACTCTGAGTTCCATTTTTCTCAGAATAAACTTCAGTGAGTGCAGACACAAATACTTTTATACCTGATACTACACACTCATTCAAAAGGGGCAAAATGAAATGCCACGGTTTTAAGTCTTCAGGAAGATTCCTCTGTCATTAAAAAATTTACTGAAGCAAGCTTAAATCCCGTAATTCAAGATTCTTTGTCCTCTTTGGATTTACTGAGCACTGGAGATGTGCAAGGATGGTCACTATGGCCTGTCCCGCTGAACAGACACCTGCCAAGGGGGTCTTGAGTGTTTGTAAGTACATTCAAGGTTAACTCCTATGAATGGAGTGAAGATACCACTTCTGAACTGACACACTTCAGCAATGGAATAATTTCTAGGCTAGAAGGAAGTAACAAGCTAAGTTTCAAAATGGCTTTTTTTTCTTTTTGCCTTGAAACATCTATTTCACGTAGTTCAAGGCAACAGACTCTTAAGCTAAATAGGAACTAGTCAACACAGAAAATTGAATTAAAAGACATTAAAGCAACACGTGTTATTCTTCCTCTATGGTAATCCATTTGCATGCCATGGCCTCCTGTAATTAAAAAAAAAAAAAAAAAAAAAGCAACAAACCAAAACTCACACATCACTGAAAGAAGAATAAGCATCCTTCAGTTTAAGAATATTAACTCACTTGTATAAAACAACATTGCTACTAAACATGTCAGGGTTAAAAGCAGGATCATCACTTTTGCCACCATGGAAGTCACAGCAGGGCAGGTAGAGAAATGAAGAAGTTCTATTCATCAGCATATGTATTTTCCTAAACATCAGCAATCATAAATATTATCTGCTGTGCAACAAAAGAATTGGCTTCCCTAGCAACGGATGGATGTGTTGAGTTTCAGAGAAAGACCAGACTGCTTTCAAAGTTGCTGGTTGTATTTGCATAGCTGTTTAAACCCAAGAACTGCCAATCTTTAGTCAAAGAATACTGAAAGACACAAATTAAACAAGGCCACACAATGTGACAAAAATAACTACGCCAGACAAAATAACTATGCCATATTCTGGTACGTACTCATTTCACGGTGGAGAGTAAAACAGAAATGCAATTAATTCAATACGTCATTTAGATGATAGTTTTTATCATGATTAAAGTATTTGGATAGTGGAGACAAATTACACATATTAGCAGAAGGAAAGTATTTACTAAACTATTGCTTAACAGCAGAAGAGCTTACATATTAGTAAGACTTAGATGGTTCCTCCCCCTTGGCTTTACACTGAAGTTTCAATCAAGAAAAACAGTTAAACAAACACTACTAATATCTAAGACCAACATCAAACAAACACCTTGGCAATAAAGCAATGCTCCCTAATAAAATGTCTAAACTGCAAACTATAGACAGTGTTCATATGTTAAAATACATATATTTCTTTTATTTCAGGGCATGGTAAAAGGATGTAGAATACAGCACTTTAAAAAAGTTGGGGTTTTTTTTTTAACTATAAACAGTTAGACTGTCTCAAATAAACATTCCAGGGAAAAATGGAAACAGAAGAAAGATTAAAAATGTAACAAAGATGTTAAGAAGTTGCAAGAAGTTTGCTTTAAAAACTGGTTAGGATTTATGATAGTCAAGACCCATCTTGGGGGACTTACCCTAAATTCTTTCTTTCTGTCTTCTTCCCCCAGATGTCCCCATGGCTTCTCATGAAACTCTTTCCAATGGAGTTACACCTCTTGATTACAATGCACAAACTGAACCATATATGCCAGGTGATGAATATTGAGCAAAATTAAAAGTTACAGCAAAAAAGTCTTAGGCCCAGTTTTTATTAAACTCACCCAGGGGAACCTGCATGGAGTTAATCATGTTCACCAAAACCACTGAATTCTTACAATATTAAAAAGATTTTCATGACCTCTACTAGAACCACATCTCTTCCCTCCTTCAGAAAGGGAATGGTTACATTTCTCTACCTTTTTAAATATTTCTGCTCTCCACAGACAGATTTGATAATTCCACTGAAGTTGCCTGAACTTTCGCCTTCACCTGCCAGCAACGCCAGATGCTCCTGTTAATCCCTCCTGTTCCCAGCCACAGTCCATGATTGCAAGCCTGTGGCTCATGATTTAAAAATAAATGCAAAGCAATACCCATCTGCCCCAGATGGTCCTACTTAAACCCACTGTTTACTAATTACCCCTGGAGAGGAGCTCACTTAGAAAGATTATAACAGAAAACATTGCTTTGTATGCCAGAGGCATAAAGAACATAAAACTCCCTGAAAACTGAAGATTCTCTTCAAACAGAGAGTGGCCCATGATTCTCTCAGTTTTACTGCTTGGTTTTCTGATTTTCAGCAAAACTTAGCCAAAAATGCCTGAGGGAAGAAAAGAAAAATAACAAACTCAACTAACCAACAAGTGATTAGTAGACTATTATGAAGATGAAAAAGAAAAATGTCAGAAGAAATATTTTAGTTTGAGAACATAGACTTCAAAGATTCTGACAATAACTGCAAACAGGAAAAGGCTGAGAAGATTACCAGTAGAAGTTCAAATAATCAGCTTGAATAGGTCTTAGGGGAAAAATGACACCATCGCAGAATACCCATAAACCATGCACAAAGGCAAGAGCTTCTGTACAAAAGTTCAGGCCCCAGCTATGACTTAATCCAACACAGAAGACACCTTCAACAGCCTGATACTTTGTTTCCTCTCATCTCTGTGATTAGATCTTCCAAACCCAGCCAATTGTTTAAACATTACATCTTACCTCAGCAACAGGAGGCACAAGGGAACTTCTTGCTCAAAACTACACCCTTAGTATGCCAAAGAAGCATGAACTGAGCTTTAATGTAGAATTGAATTCAAAGCTACAAAGGTTTGGGTTCTACCATTTGTGACAAAAAACTCAATTTAAATGCAGTATTTCTAGCTATATGATAATTAAAGTGACTCCTTCTTCAACCTCCTGGTTTTGTTTTCACATTGACAGGTATATAGCCATACACCTCTGAGGCTCATGCCTGAACTTGGAGTTTCACACCAGAAACGAACACTTCTCTTGCTTCTCCTAGAAGAAAGGCGTTCTTCTCGCATTTTAACAAAACCATTGACTTTGTACAATATAAAAACTGGAGTTATTTTTTCAAAAGTGAAAAAAATTCACAAACTAAGGCTGAATTCTCAAGTGGAATCAATTCATCTCTCATAGCAATTATATTTCCACAAACTTTCCGATCAACTGAAAGACACGTAAAGAGAATAGAGAGTTCAGAAAATACTCACACAGCATCCTTGAAGAAAGTCAGTCAGACAAGGAGCAGTTCAGACAAGGGAAAGGGCATCAAAATTCCAGTATCTCAACAAGATACCTTTATTCCACTTGATTAGAATATGAAATCACAACACAATTTGAGAGATTCTCCAAGGACACTATTCTGTTCTACACAGTGACCAATTAGGTCTTCCTTTCCTCACATTAATCACTTTTTAAGAAGATTATGTTAATGATCCTGCTCTTGAGCTGTTGGAAATTGATCAAACAGCTCAAACACTGACGTAAAAACAAGCATCATTACTTCTTAGATAGGATGTTTCCCTGTATATTAATGCCACCTTATATTTCGGTCTATTGCTTTCAATCATCTGCACCCAGAGAAATATGACACAGCTTGACTTTACTCATCAAACTTAGCTATTTTTCTATAAAAATCCTGGAAGGAAGCAGTAAGACATTCAGTATGATATCATGACAATACCTAGAATCCATTTCAGTAAAAATCTGGAATCAAAAGCCCCAAAACATTCTACATAAAGTCTGCAGTCAGCTGTCAGATACCCAAACTATGAAGGCTGGTGGATTAAGGTCCTCTCTTTTCACTCCGAAGGAATCCTGTCTGAGTTTAAATAATAGACAAACATCCTCCCAGAACCAACCCTCCCTCCACCCTCCAACCCCAGCAGAAAAAGGAAGCAGAAACCAAACCAAACGGACATTCCAGACTGATCAGTATTTTAGATCAACGTTAATTGGGAAGGATGGAAGGGAAGACAAATAAAAGAACAGAAACCACAAATATAACAATGTATTATAGCAAATGCCAACTTCCAAATTAATATACGCATACTTACTCTCAAGCTTCTTAAAACCAGAAGCTTTCTTTTTAAAATCAAGGAATTGTTTACAAATAACCCACTGAGCCTCTGCATGACCAAATACAAATGTGAGTGTTCCAATTCCCAAATAAATTCTGTGGGTTACTCTCAAAACTCACAGTTCAGTGACTTATTTTGAAATAGTCAACTCTAAAGTAGCAATAAATTGCCAGCAGTGACCGGGTTCCTCAGCAATAGAGCACGCAAATGAAATATTCAGTGTTATCACTGAGAGCTTTTGAAGGAGCTATAACGTTGACAGTGCCTCTTATTGGAAATTCAACTGACTAATTGCCTTATACACTTGATTTACTGAGATGCTGAAAGTACTAATTGACAAATCTTAATGTTTTTGGCTGTTCATTTAATACACCTCATCGTACTAAAACACCAGATACAATACTTTTTCTTTCTCTCTAATCATAGAGTTTTAAAGAGACAAAAACAGCTCTAAAACCATTGGGATTTTCTTGAATTCATGTTTTTCATTCTCCAATCCACATACAGATTTGTGTGTTATTACTAGTTTCTAGCTCTTTCTTTTCCCAAAATGCACAGTCATACTAAGAATTTTTCTATAAATTGGAGTGATACCATTCATTACAAGTTTCTCAGAATAAGACAAAAAAAATACCATAATTCAGGTCAAAATACCTTAGTAGCAAAGCTTTTATTGTCTGTTATAAAGCATAAAAATCATTCACAATAAACTTTACATGTACAGGACTGAGGCTTCACATGTATATAACTACAGAAATAAATTATGCATGTTTATCTTAGGCATAATTAATAAAAAAGATATTATCAACTATCAGTTTTATTACAAATTTTGAACAAAAATTCAAGGTCTGCAAGCAACCTATATTTGCCATTTTTACTAGTATTCGGTCCTCAAAAAACTTAAGATGAAATAGTAGAGACTAATACTTTGTGTCTTTCCATCAAACATTAAGAGATTCTCAGATAATACTGTATTATCAAGGAAAATACTGCTATCCATCTCCAAAAACAAAGCATGAATTGACAGTTTTTATATTATATACCACCCTATTTCAGTTTAAAACCTAAAGAGCTTCTGTCATCTAAGTTCAATGTTTATTTCTTTGTCTAAGATTTCCAACTTCCCCTGATGTGGTTACACTACAGTTCTCTTTATGAAAAAAATTATTTAAAAAAATCCTATTAAAAGCAATCCCGATAGCCAATTTAAACACAATATAATCATAAATTTAGTTTGAGACTTTAACCTGCTTGAAAACTTAAAGAAAGGTTAAAGGGATTCAGTTTTAATTAAACACATCTGCAGCAATCTGACTCTAAATCTTAGGGTTTTGCAATCCAATTTCTCATGAGAATATTATTCAAGATCATATGAATTGAATGACAATCTTCCATTCCTCTAGTCTTTCCAAGTATGCTATTGTCCCCTTTGGGAATGAATACCTTACTATGACTGACTGATATATAGGAGAAACAGTTTTTCCACATTAAAATGAATTTCTTTTCAGTTGTTTTTTTTTTTTTTTTTTCACTTCTTATTGCCATATTCCATCTGGGTCTAGATACAACTACTCTAAGATATTACTCCCAAATTTCTGCTCCATATGATGTATTACATCAACTATTTTAAACAAAGTAGGGTTTAGAAAACCATTCCAGTTTTTAGGTGCCCTATTCTGGTATACATATACTTCCCCCCGCAGCCTAAGCCAATTTACAAGTTATAGCCTCTTTTCAAAATATTAAACATATCATTCATAATCTGTTTTTAATATTACCATCTCTTAAAATACGTATTTAAAATAAATGCACTCCAGTCTTTAGTTGTGTTAAGTAATTTAACCTACACCCACCCCATGAAAACCTTGAGCAATGGGGGGGGGGGGTTGCAGCAAGTGGAAGAGGGGGACAAGGAGGAGAATTTTCTTCATGTTTATACACATAAAACTGACCTATGAAAATAACCTGATCTACCTGCCATGCAGTCTATATTGATACCTGAAGTCACTGTTATATAGTAGTAGGTGAACTATACACGATTCATTATCCAGTTTTGAATTAGATGGCATATCCAATTTCAATATTAAAATGCAAGAACTACACTAACCTATTTATCAATGTCTATTCCAATAGAATGACAAGCAGTACATCAAGGAAAGCTACTTTATCATTCACTAGGTTAATCATATCAAACAGGATCATGGCTGAAAACAGTGCTGCACTAACTTTTCTGTTCAACTTCTGCATCAAAAAAAAAAAAGTTTAGTTGTTGGTTTGGGGTTTTTTTGGGGTTTTTTTTTGGTTTGTTTTTTGTTTTTTTTTTTTCTTTTAAATAAAAACCCTCCTAAAGAGATTTTCCTTTCAATAGTTTCCTCAGACAGGGGTAAGGAATGGTCAACATTCAGCTTTGTGTTTAAGCAGAAGTAATTAACTGCTTCAAATCACTTTTTTTCCTATTGCAATTTTGTAATATAAATACACTGAACACTCCCCAGATCAGTATTTTTGCAAAACCAAACTTTGACAAATAATACTGCACACTTCTGAAATGTGGTTAAATGAACAAAATAATTTCACAGATTAAGTCCCTGTTCAGTAAGAACCAGAAA
Source organism: Corvus kubaryi (assembly GCF_017639235.1). Lineage (NCBI taxonomy): Eukaryota > Metazoa > Chordata > Aves > Passeriformes > Corvidae > Corvus > Corvus kubaryi. The sequence goes on from NW_024581130.1 coordinate 4,346,565, forward strand.
TGCAAGACCTGGTACCTTGATGGACTAATCCCTAACCCTGAAGAGAGAGAGGTAAAAGAGAAAAACAGAACAAAGCTCTCCAAAACTCCAAACAGAAAGGAGAGAGAGGAATTGAATTGTAGGATTGAAGAGCAATGAGGAATGTCACCTTCATTTAAAAATTTTCAAAACATGATTTGAGTGTAGATAGCCTTTAAATAAGAAGCAAATTTATATTTTTGTTTCAAATTCAAAGAGAGTCTTCCTGGTTCTCAGAGCAAGCAATGCAATTCCTTCATGTAACCTTGCCCCTTTCCCATTCTGCTAACATCTTTCCTACTTTTGCCCTCAAAAAAACAGAGTAGCTACTCTTTCAGCAGTATTTAGTTTGATTTTAGGCTACCATTTTCCAGCAGAACTTTTGACTAAACTCTCAGGATGGGTGAGAATTCTCAAGGGCCTTGGTCCTTAGACAGCACTGTTGCTCGATCAGTAAAAGAAGATAAAGCAAATTATTTTACTGTTATTTTTGTTTCTCTGCATATAGTTTTATAAAAGCCCAGTTATAAAGCTTTAAAAAGAACTTCAGGTAGTTTAGACACAGCCTCAAGTTGCAGTGTGACATGAGTCACTGCGCCTTTGGGGTATTAAAAAAAAATGCATAACACTGACCATGCAACAGGAACATATATCTTCATAAGCTACTGCAACACAGAGGAAAATATTATTCATTTAAGCCATGACATACATTTTTACTATCAGAATTTCATCACTGCGACAAAATTTTCTTTAAAAGAAGAGAATATTGCTGTAAAACATTGTTCAGGGGAGAAGAAATTTTCCTAAGAATACTTACTGAAGTCACCTGCAAGAAACACTGCTTCTGCTCCTGGTGCCCACTCTTTACAGTATATTCCACCATCCGCGAGTTGGTTAACTCCGAAGGTTTTGTAACTTTTTGTAAATTTATCAAGGCCGCCTTCACTTTCCTCAATGTTCTTCAAGTGGTTATAAAACAGAGAATACCTTGCAATGAAAACAGAGAACATTTTTTAGAAAGATTAGCAAGTATCTCTCTTACATTAACAAGTGTCAAAACCTAAAAAAAGAAAAATCAAATGAAACACACTAACATGAGATTCACTACTCTCTACAGGAATAGGAAAAAAAAAAAAAAATCAAATACAAACCATACAATTTTTCCATGGTTGTTACACTGTCTAAAGTTGCAATCTTTGTGTTTGCCAGTGCTTTCTCTACTTTACAGGAACATTTTGCACTTTCAGTCTAGAACTACAACTCCTGATTGGCAGCCAAGAAATCCCAGTATTACTACACAACAGGAGAACTTTACACTCTGAACAGCCCAGCACTTTTCCCTCCATCTTATTAATATCAGACATAAGCCTCCTAGGGAGAGCTGGATAGGCCTGCCACATCTCTCACAGCCAGTTTTAATAGACAGACAATCTCAGGCCATCGAAAAGTTTGCGGTACAGCATGACAGCATGGACTGGTCCTTGCTGGAAGGGGCTCATTAGGTGACCTCTTTACAGAGATGATCAGCAAGACTTTGCAGTCAGTCCCTGACACTGCAACAATTTGAAAAAAATTACAGCTTCATAAAAGTAATTATTTGGACTATACCCTACTTACACCAGTAGGAACAGAAATGCCCTAAACCTGTAATATAAACTTTGCTAGTAACAGCTTTGAGGTTTTTGCCATATTTTGCTATGTTTTCTGCAAGTATGCTTCCAGAATTGATGGTAACATCAGGGGTAAAATATAAACAAGAGAGCCAACTTTGACCCCTAAGTTATGAGCTATTTTGTGCAGAAGCACAGCTAAAAGCTGCAGTTGAACATTTAAACAATGCTACCTATACAGCAGTTTTTTTGTTCGTTTGTTTTAAATATTTCACTCCCAAGGTAAATTGGAAATGTATTTGTGTTTCCATAAATTATAAAGAATCTTCTGAAGTGTATAGAAACCAGTAAGAACGCCAGCAAAACCAAACCTGTCTGCCTTATTACACTTCCTGTGTTTTGCACTAGAAAATAGAAGTACTAAACCAGCACTATGGAATAACACCTTGTTGGTTAAGGAAAAAGAAGCAGCGGTCTGCTTGCAGTGTCAGGACTTAGAACTCTGTGATCTGTTTTTTGGCCCTTAATTAGTTCAAGGTACAAGATTAAAATGTCTAATTACTAGTTAAGGTAAACAGCATAACCCGTATTAGACTACTATGACTACTTTCAAGGTTAATCTCCCAGCAAGTTTTCATTATTTTATTATTAAGACTGATGCTCATCTTTAAAAGGAGAAAGATTTTAAAATTCCTCCAGGATACACTGTAGCAAATACATTCATAACTATTTTTGCCCATCCACTTGCATTATTCCTTTAAAATTTGCTCATGGGCATAATCCTCAGAAGTGCATTACTAACTACTACTGCTCTGATAATCAATTTCATTTATGTGCTTGAGGGAGAATATTTTGTCAGATTTCCAACTATAAGTGTATTATATACATATACACACTCAGTTGACTGACTTATATTTTAAACAATTGCAATCACAAAGATTTATATAAAGCTTAAATACAGAAACAGAGCAAGTCATAAACAGCCCCAGAAGTTCAACATATATCATCTGGTAAATTCAAATTATTTTCCTTGGGGAAAAAAACAAAACAACCACTATAGCTTTGAAATTTAAGTCATTCTTTAAAATATGACACAAGAAATATAGTTATGTACATTTAGATATACTTTTTGTGTGTGTATATATATATTTAATTTGTTAGGGGGAAAAATTATATAACAAGAAGTATATTTGGGGTGTTATCTGCCATCCCTATTTCTTTGCCATACAAAAGCTTTTTCAAAATTGCTGCCTGCCACATGCATTGTTTCCACCTTGTCCCCCTGTGGCTGAAGCAGGATCTGTTTTACTATAGGTAGCTGCTGTAGCTTCAGAGAAGATCTAAGTGAAGCAATGAGCCTGACACAGGTAAAAATAGACGAGGAAGTTTTGAATTATGTTATCTAACCAAAATTATTCTTTTCCTCCCCACTCATACCACAAATACATTTTCACAGCTTTAAGAACATGATTAGTTGGATATAGCATTTCCCACATTGAGCAAAAAGTAAAAAGTGGTGAGCTTTACTTTTAAACAAGTCAGTCAAAACCCCCTGAAAGCTGCAGGAGCAAATGAATCCTTTATTACTAGAGAGGAACAGCAGGCCATAAAGAAGTACTGAAATCTCAGTGCAGAAAAGAAAAAGGGTATGATGCAATTCACATCACCTAGAGGTGCAATGCATGCCAGTGGCCTACTCCTCTCCCTCAACATGATCCCTCCCTAGGAATCAAACCCATTCATCTCATTCCAAAGAAAGAAACATCTAACAAATTCAGGACGTGAGTGTGGGATGGATGAAAATGGATTTTCAGAAGGCAATTATGTGGTTCTGTATCTTTAGGAAAAATCACTGACAGTAATACACACATCATAAGCTCTTGATTTTTGTCATAAAAGTACTAAGAATACACCCACTGCTCCAATTTTTGTGTTTCAGTAAATTCAGAGTTTAAGCAAACCATAACACAAAGAGACCATGGCATTTAATATATGAAATGATCATGAGTATTACTGTAAAAAAAGACTACTCTTTGCCCACTTTACAAAGAGTGGTGAGCAGATTACATGGTCAATAAATTATTTTTTTGGGGAGAGGGAGAAGAGGCAAGAAAGGGAATGATTAGAAGAATTGTTGAGCAAGGATGTATAACATTTTTACAATAACAGCTTTTTATATAGGACAGATTTGGAACAGACAACACAGCATCCTGTACACTGAGCAAGAATGCTCCCTCAATTTGTACAAAAGCATGTTGCTTGGAATAGACCAAGTTAATTCAGGTACTATTAATGCTACATCACATTGCAGAAATAAAGATTTTTGCAACAACTAGTGATCTCTGTAATTGATTTAAAATTATAATCTAGAAAGAATTTTTTCTTTAGCCACCTCCTGAGATTATCCAGTCAAGAATTGTACTTTGCACAAAATTTACCAAAAAACCACCAACTTCCAATGTTGGGGAAGATGGAACAGGAAAACCTTGGAAATATGATTGCCTGACAAAAGATTTTGGGAATATGAAAACTACAGGCAACATCGAAATGAAAGCCACTTTTGAAATACCAGGTCTTAGTTACTGAACAACTAGAAAACAATGGTATGGCCACTGAAGTAATCCCCTCTTGATGAAACAATACCCTCTGCTTGCAAACAGGTTCAAGGGTCAGAGCAGACCCTACTAGCTCAGCAGAAGGGGTCCAAAGAGTAGTTTTTAGAAGTTAAGATGTAACACTCTATGGTAATATAAGAACTCTTATAGGCTGTATGTAAATGCTATAGGATTTGTATCTTGTATTAGATTGGTTAGTGACAATTAGAATATTCAGTACAGAAGATGATTTATTGTATTGTAACCAGGACTTCAGACATTCTCACTTCTGATTCTGATTCTCTCTTCTCTATTCCTCTCTTCCACTTCTACTCTTACTTCCACTCTTGCTCTTACACCCTCTCTCTCTCTCCCACTTACTCTCTCACCTGCTTACTCTCTTGGGCCTGCTCAGAGCTGAGTCTAGCAGCTCTGAGCAGTGCCCCTGTACCCACGCCCTTTACAATAAACCGACTGTGTCCCAAGACCTGCCTATAGAGATCTCCATCCGTCTCCGTCCCGACCGAACTCACCCGCTAACCTACATTCCAAAATGGGTCAGTTACTTTTGCTGTGAACTATTCCAAAAACTCCTCTCAGGAGATGAAATACACCTGGACACAGAACAACATTACTTGTCATAGAAGGCCTTGCAAAACAGCAGAAAGGTCTTGTAAAGCAGCAGCTGTACTCTGTTGCTCCTTTGAAGGGAAGGACTGAGTTAAGTACATGCTCATGTCCAGATTTAGGGAACTTTAAGGTTTTGCTTTCACAGATATTTCAGCTTTCATTTCTACCTTACTAAGGCTTGTTAAACACTTTTTTTTTTTTTAAATCTTCCAAAGCAAACCCCCAGGATTACACATAGAAAATTACAGGATTTTTTTGTTGTTGTTGTTCAACCAATTCCAAATATCTATATTGTTCACTATTAGTATACAAGTCTTAAAACCAGAGATAAACACTTGATTAAGACTACATTTTGTGATCTCCTCTTCAACACTGAAAGTTATGTCATGTTCACTTATGCATATATATACTTGTATGACTTATGACAGACTCTGGATGCATCTCATAAATGAAAATCTCAAAATTCTGTACATGGAAACAGTCAACCTCAGCATCTAGAGCTATAAGGCACAACAAAAGACCAACTTCTGTCTTCGTACTTTTCAAGTTCTCAGAGCCTAACAACTGACTTCGAAGTCCCTTAAGATTTTTCAATTTCCTGTCATTAACATTGACACTGATGAGGATTACAAGGTAAAAACTGTACCCAACTGTGACTTGAAAAGTACAACTATTACCTTTGGGAAAAAAAAAAAAAACCTAAACAGAGCAAACAAGAGGATCCACAGAACTTCAGGTACAGAGGGTCTGAAGTGACTGAAAGAAGTTGCACGCAAAGGCCTTTACCACAGGTACAGCAACACACATCTGACAAGTGCAGGCAGCAGAAGGGGACTGCTGCTGGTGTATTCCTGGCTCCTGGAGTTTTTATGAAAAAGCAAGCTTTTCAAGTCCCATATTCATTCATCTCACCTCTGTTAATAGATCAATGTTTCTTAAAACTGAAACACTGAAATAGTTTTCTTTAGACTTACTGAAAAGACTTCATTCTTAGCATTCCCCCAACACTGAACACCTAGTTTGAAACTAAGTACTACACTGTTACCAAATGCCTTTACACCAACAATTTTTCCCCTCTCCACGATTATGTCACTGTGAAACACTGGTAATCGTAAACATCACCTGAGACAAGGTCACAACAGTCTTTTCCCATTGTTACATTCATAATTTGTAACACAGCATTGCTTTAAATCCCATGCTTTATATGCAGCTTTGTTTAAAGCCTTACAATAGAAGTGTAGGAATTGGCTGACTTTCCATAGAAGCAGGATTAAAACATCAAACATGAATTAGTATAATGGCTATCCAGAAAACAAGTATCTTGCCAATAAAGTAACATTCCAATGAACATGTAAAGACAATATTGTATCAGCGGCCACTTCAAGAATTGACATGTCAGATGAGCACTTATTCCTCACACTTCTACCACTGAAACACCCTCAAATATTTTGTCTTATGGATACCTATATAGCCAAAATTTTTACAGAAGAAGTGAAGAGTTCTCAGTTTAATGCAAAACTATATAAACTATATAGCCTTATTTAAAAAAAAAAAAAAAAAAGTGTTCTATTTAATTCATAACTTTGATATACAAACACCCCTGGTTCTGCAGTTCCTATGACCACTGACTTAATTCAACTATTGAGCCCATTAAAAAAGTCTCAGGCATATATTAAAGTTGGTAGCCTCAATATGGAGTATAAGAAAAATAAAGCTAAGTGTCTCCTTCCTCCCCAAAGTAGACTGCTTTATTGAAATAAGACTTTTGGCAAATTATTGAAGAGTCTGATGGTAAGTCAAAACTTTGAGTTAGAGCTCCACATAAAGCTTTCACATCTTTATTCTTCTAAGCAGAACAGGCACTAACTCCTTCCTGGCCACCTTGTAAAATAACAAAGAGGTATTGTAGTATTTTAAACTTTTAGATTTAACCAGATCAGCTTCAGTTTCTTAGGCATCACAGTAACTAATGTAACTAAAAAGGCCTTGGCAGCATAGAAGATACTCTCATTTAAAGAGTCTGGTGCTGAACCCCAAGATAGCTGCAAAACTTCAACACATCTTTATGTCCATACTCATGCTTTTTTACAAAGCTGTTGTTATTGCAGTTTATAGAACAGTCAGTCAGCTTATCCTAAGACCTGAGGCAACAACACTGAAATTAATGGTTTTAGCCCCTCTTCTGCTTATGATGCTGATTTTAGTAGCTATTCATCTTTCAGATTTTTGTCCACATCAGCTTTCTTGTCATAGTTTATTTCTACAGTATTGGCCCAGTATTAATGCCAATTTATTCAAAAGATGAAAGCAAGTAGGAGAGACTTTGATAATGGTATCTGGTATCCATATGGAAAGCCCAGTTCTGCAGATACCAAAGGGAACAGGATATGAAAGAAAATACCCAGTAAGGTACTCTCTGTAACCAAATCCTCCATTTTCCAGCAAATACAAACACTGAAATTAATGTCAGTGTTAAAGACAAAACCACAGTCCATAGCTTTATGAGGTTGTTCACCTTTTTCTAATATTGCTGCAATGCCTTTGAAGATGCAGCTACAAAGACTTTCACTGACACCAAAGTCAGTGCAGAGTCCCTGCTCAGATTAGTGAGGCCCTGATTCCCATCTTCCCCTTTACTCGGTAGCCAGTTATTCCCTCAAGTTCTTGTCATTCAGTAGGTTAGAAAGCAGTGGATTGAAGGAAGACTGAAGTAGGAGAGATAAAGCTCTTCCTAAAGCAAATTTCTGTAGCCCAGGCAGAAAGGGACCAGACCACGCTGAACTAGAATTACGCAACAGAAGAAAATTCCTGTTTGCAGCTTCTTCTTCAATTTCATTTATCACTAGGGAAAATATACCAAAACAGGAACCTTGGGTTTTACTTCATTCTTTTCTCCACCCTCTGTTATCCACTTTTCATTTAGCTATTCAGAGTATTACACAGAGTAGTCACACTTAAGAAAAATAGGAACTAAAGGCACAGTAAATCTTGGGTAGGTATGACTACTTCAAAACAACAGATTTACTGTATCTTTAACTTTTACCAATTTCATAGTTGTAGCTGATTGACTTGGACTTGCCACATAGACAAGTCCTGTCCTGTTCAGGCAATCTTTTTAATACACATTGAAATGCATTAAGGAACATCAACAACAAGCAACACATGCAACCTTTGAACAATTGTGAGAGAGATGCTTTAGAAACACAGGATAGCAATGGATGATGATTATAAAGACTCAGGAGATGACCACTTAATTTTCTGTTTTTGCAGGTTAAAAATAAAGTTGTTACATGATTCTGAAATCATGATCTTAAGAAGTCTTTCTGCAGCTAAATCTGAATTTCCCAAACATTCCAATTGCTCCATTCACAAAATTGTTCCCTACAAAGGAATTTGCCTCTCTAGAACATCAGGGGCAAATTAAATCACACTTTCAGCTAAAAACTAAGGTTTCTGCAGGTTGGCCAGTGACACTAAGCCCCTTTTCAGGGGTAATAAAATCAACAGTTATCCAAATAAATGGGGGAACTTACACAGTTAAACCACTTCTGCTGTAACTCCTACGAAAAATGTGGTTTTTTACTAGCTACTGGAAGACCATCCAGCAGACAACTTGTAAGAGTGAGCAAGAAAAGCAAAAACTTCAAAAAAAGCTTTTCCAAATTTTCTCTACTTGGCAGATAATGAATAACTCCCAATTCTCTTTGGATGCTTCATGATTTCAGAATGCTGAGGTAAAGCATTTATGCATAGAACACTAAAGTGGTTAATATCTCAAACTAAATGCAGCATCAAAAATTAAGAAAGATTTGCTTGGGATAAATAATGCATAATCACTTGCTCTGTTGAAAGCCATCAACACAAAACAAGGCATCTGATTCAGCATCACTTCTTTTCCAAGCAATTTAAAGTACAATGACATGCAAGTCAAGCCCTAACAAAAAGTCTAGTACGTAGAAGCATGACAAAAAATGGGCAGAAAAAGAGAAACTACCGATTTTCTTGACATCCTACCAGCAATTTCTAGCAGAGACGTAAAGACCTATAAACTGCAAGGTCTAATACAGATAAATATCATTCCATAGTATTTTAGCAAGAAGATTATTTATTGCTGACCTTCTTTAACCTTTAAAGTTCCCTTCCCTGCTTTAACCATTAAGGTAACTTAGTGGCTTTGGCAGAATTTGACAGCTGTAATGTTTTTGCCATCAGCTTCAGAATGAACACACACGGTTCTCAATTCAGAACCAAATGCAGGAGAGATTATAAAATGTACCAAATGATAACTTAATAAATGATTGCATTAACAATTCCTCCACTGGTTTATCTAAGCCAATCCGAATCCTAAAAATAATCCCACTCCCCGCCCACCTCCCCCTGGCCAATATTTAGATGCTCTCTTATACACACTCCTGTTCATCTCTCACCCACTTCAGTTTATTAGAAACACATGGATGCACCTCACAAGGTAAGTGTAATAAATTACTAGTGTTTAGAAGGACCAAGAGGCATTTTCTTTCCATCACAAGCCCAGCAAACTACTTAGAGACATCAATTCCAGGAGAGGAGAAGAAAGAAGTGAGCATGTATCAACACTTCCTGCAAGAAAGCCATTTACTTTAACCCTCTAATGGAATAAAAGGTACATAGTAATTTAAAAAAAACTAAACAACTGAAGCACACACTCCTCAAGGAACAAAATAAGACAAAAAAACCCAAACAAAGAAAAATAAAAAAAAAAAAAAAAACACAGACAAACCCCCAAACCTGACAATACTGAGCTGTGTTACAACCTCCTGAAATGGCACAGCTATGTATATCTGTATCTGACTAAACACTCAAGACAGCTTCCCTATCATGAGGACACAGGCTAAATAAGACAGCAATTACAAAATAATGAGAGTTCTATATATTTTTTTCTCTGTATGTAAGGAGACAAATTTACCAGTAGCATAATTTCATTTATTTAGGTATAGGATTTCTTCATTTAATAGTCATTGTTTCACTATTCCTCTGCTAAGTAGTCTTTACTATGCATGAATTGTACACTAAAGCCCCTCTTCTAGCTATAATAATTTGCTGCACTGTTGTGATGATATCTGAACTCGATGGAGTTTCTGGAATTAATGTAACTACTGAGAAACCCCATCACATCTGAGCAGAAAGCTGCAGAAATGCAGCGACAGATTTTCTCGGAATCAGTAGACTAAGGCTGCGTTAGCTCATGTTTCATATTACACAAGAGAAAATAAACTGAAAGGTCAGTTGAACAGTTACAGCATTGCCCTTTTCCAAGGTAATCAGCAGAGCATGTAGCAAAGACGTGAACACAAGCGTGACTGGAAAGACAGTAGCTGATAAAGAGGCTCCTGCTGCCAAAAGTAGTGGGATAAGACACTGCTCTCTCTCGGTGACTGCCGAGGAGTGGGGCACACTGCACACCTTATTTCACTAACTCTGATTTATTGCTTTAATTTGAAATTGTGTTCTTGTTAAACATTCAGGTTTCCATATTGCCAAAATGCACTAGAAAATGTAATACTGAACATTAATCACATTCACAGGTAACCTACAGGAACAATATCATTATTAATTTGCTTGTAATAGGGACACAATACAGTCAAAAATTCATCTGGTTTACTAATGCATTTTTCTTTTAATTTCACAAATTCTTCCTGTTATTCTGTACTATTTACCTGGAAACCATAGATTAGATTTTCTCCCCATGCTAAAAGCAGCTTATTGCTCCTTTTCTAAGCATGTATTTATTAATGGAACATTCCAAAACCATTTCTACTCATCAACATATGCTCAAAAGTACCTTAATCTAGACAGAACTCAGATATTTTATTTACCAGAATTCATTTTAATGAAGCTGTCAACAACAGCTTATCAATTCCCATTTGATTCTACTGCCAACTATTGCTAACAGACCACCTTTGTGTTAACAGAAATCAAAGTCTAGTTTGGGGGAAAGAGTCAGGGATTACTACAGCACTACTACAAAGCTGGAATCAAAACAAAGTAGCTGTGCAAGAGGCTTCAGGGAAAAAAACCCAGAATTTTTTAAAAAAATAATTTGTATTTTCCCTCATGGTGGTCAAGTGTTATTAATTCTTGCAGGACTTCAGTAACCTGGAAGCACCAGTTGGTACCATTTCTAAAACATTTATTTGTGCAGTGAGAACCAGCTCACACACCTCCCACGGATTGTAAAAGCCCTGCACAGTGACAAAATAATAGACTTCAATAACTCTTTAATTTTGGTTTGAAGCTGGTTTGTATATTGTGGGTTTGGGATTTTTATTAGATTGCCACAGCAGCAAACACAAGCAGACATGGGATTCTTTTCAAACTTGGATTTCAAGGCTGCTGCATCAGTTTGACTACCACATTGAAAAGCTGCAAGTAACATTAACTGCAACAAATGAAGCTCAACACAAGGCTGAAGATCTATCTTTCTAAATAAATTCAAAAGAAATTAAAACTGGAAGTTTTATTTGTCTACCAAACTGAAAAAAGCTTTTAAATCAGAACTCCTGATTTATTTGAAAAAAAACACCAGATATTCCTCACGACCTTTGCCACTCATCCCACTTTGGCGGCAACGTGATGGAGTAAGAATTGTTATTTGAATTCCCTGACAGAAAACTGCCCAGCTGCTCTAGCTGCTCTAGCTTCATTGCTCATTTCCACAAGTCTTATTTCACCTCCCTTAAAAATATGTTTCAGAAATTAAAGTCATGATATAACGGACCAGATCAACGTGTTGTATATTCAAACTATTGTATAGGTCTCTATTTGAAAGATGTGTTAGAAACTTAAATAAAAATTCTCATTCTTGATAAATATCAAACAAACAGAACCTCCCCTTACTACAGGGTTGTTTCTTTGTCAAACTTGAAACAGATTTAAATGGACAGCCATCTTAAGAGACTGAAAAAGATGGTTTGAGAAAAGATACCTATTGCAACACCTGGCTTCTTTACTACCTCTCCAAACCTTTCTCCCTGTAACAATTTTCCTCTCCATAAACCTACAGTATTCCACCTAATTAAATAATGCTTTACATTCTATTAGTTTTAGAATGTGCATGCACTTGTGTCATCTAAAAGACATGATTTGTTTTCTTTTTGCCATGCACAAACATATACTCCAAATCCCTCTGTCATGCACACAAATATACTGCCATTGTATGTTTCTTGCTGGCCTTGAAGTGTTTGATATCATACACTTTTCATTTACCTCTGTATTTTATTGTAACTAACAAAACTTCACAGTACTCCAGGAAAGAACAGCCTGTGTGAGATTTTTACACAGCATCATAGCTAGAAAAACAAGTATTAAACATGGAATGAGAAGGAAGGACTACTGCTTTTATTACTGCCCACTATGCCAGCTTTGATCAGTCGTCACTGGTTTGATCAGGGAGTGTTGTGTCTGCAGGCTCAGGAGCTGTGGGGGCTGTTCACACAGACCACACATTCAACTCCCCCAGCACTCCTCCTCTGCTTGCTGGGTTCCCTTTAATGCCTGGGAAAAGCAGCCTTTGTAGAAGACCTCTAGTGACTGGAAAATAAGATCGGGGATATTTGGGGTGGGGGAAGGAACACCATTATCACAGCTGCTCCAGTCACCTCAGCAGAAGCACCACAGTGGCTTCACAGCACAGACTTTTCTAAATTTAATTCTTAACCGCTTTCACTGCAGACGGGACCAACAAGGGAAGCCAAGCACTCTTAAACAGCCCACAATGCCAAGTCTTTATAATTTACTGTCAATGTACTAGAAGTATAATTAGAACTTGTGTACTTGAGAAATGTCTGTAACTAGTCCCAGGCAATCAAGTCTATTCCCACAGAAGACAAGCAAGCTAAAAGGAACTATTGCTGTTAAGGGCTGCTGTGAGTAGTTTATACAACAGTTTATGTCAGTCACAGCCAAGCATTTTCAAGGTGCAGTCTAAACACATTTTTTCAGACTTCAGTTACAATGAATACCAAGATAAGAAATACTAGTCATTAACTAGTTTGTATTATCCAAAAAAAGGTAAACATCAGATTCTCCAAGTTGTTATACTGAATATTTTAACGTTTATAGAAAATAGAACACTTCAGCTTTTACATAGCCTGGCTACTCTTATGAAACATTAAGGTACTGTATCTCTTTGACATAATCTCTAATCTGACTAAAACTGTATGATTTGCTGCATCACACAAATTTGTTAAGCACGTAACTGCAGAAGAAACACTGCCCAGCTGTTGGATTCATCCCACATAGCCACTTCCACACGATTTAAGCTCTGACATAACTTCGGAGACACCTCTCTTCTGATGGGATTGTAGCTGTATTTGATGTTAGGGACAGCCCAATAATCTTAGACATCATTACTTTGCAGCCTGCAAGCACGTGAATTTTCTCTACAATGTGACATGGCTGTCACAACATTAGAAAGCTCATGATTCAAGTTTTGGATTGATATGACTAAAGAAAATTGCAAACAAAAGACAGGAGAGAGTATTAACTAGTACTTCATTACTATGCAAGACTCAAATCTCTTAATAACTCAAGGCACAGCAAGACAAACAAGTGAAGTTTACAGCAGAATTTTACATATCTGAAGTGATGGGGTAACTTGGGACACACAGGAAACCACTTGCAACAATTCAAAGCAAAACCACAAACTCAGAAAGCCTGGCATTGTCAGGGTTAGTCATCCTGATACGCTGCACATGCAGGTGGAATTAGTCTTACTATGAAGTACTACTAGGAAAATTTCAGAGATCATGGAATAAACACTTGTCTAATATTAGGAGTTATGAAATGTAAGATGAACAATCTATTTACTGAATAGATAAAATTGGTTTTTGAAACTTCAGATTTATCTTGTCTGCTTAAGCACCTTCTAAAACTACTTAAGTTAGAGACATCTTTCATATAAAATTTTGACATAAGCTTTGTTTATACAAAACACTTTTTGTAGAAAATTAATTACTAAGCACTCACTTCAGATGGATACACTTACACAGCAAATAGGTTGAGCAACATAGTAATGGATTATATGTTGGATAGAATTTCCCTTCTTAGTAATTTTCCACTCATTATGACATCCTTGTGACTACTTTGTATGCTTTTTAACTCTGTATAAAGGAACTCAGACAATTTGTACTGGCTGGCCTGCTTGAAGAGCTGTATTTTAAAGTACCTGTCTATTTTTAAAGTACAAAATAGAAAAAGCAGTGCACTATAGTCTTGATTGAAAAATATAAGTATATATATGAGTATCTGCAAATCTGATTGCTTACATCCCCTCTCCCACCTGAAACTCATACAACAAAACATAAAAGTAATATCTCTTTTACTGGAACTAAGCCTAGAAAATACTACTAGCTCCAATTCCCAGCCTGGAGAGCTGCCAGAGAAAAGCCTACAAACTGAAGCCAAGAAGGACAACAGGTTAGTCCCAAAGCTTCAGTCAGCACAGCCTCCTTATTTGAGGTCAACCTGATATGCACCAGGACAAGGGAATAACAAAGCAGAAAAACCATGAGCCAAAACTTCAAGTATTCACAGTTTTTTTAGCAAATTAATCTTTTCATTTGTGAGCTGCATATGAAGAATAAAGCTGGTACTAATGCTTCCAAGGAATCAAGGAAGAAAAACAGTATTGTTAGCTAGGCAAAGAATTAATGTGTTTAATTTTTCATCACATTGTATTCTTTACATCAGAGTAGCTTGGCTATCTATTATCCCATAAATAAACCTATAACCTGTAAGCTGCATATAACCCTCCCAAAAAAAAAACCATACTTAAACTTTTCCTTCTATTCTTGGAGAGCTTGAACTCACATTCAGCTTCTACAAAGCTACACATACATTACCATCTATAGGCATAATCTCCTACTCTTTCCCTCCTAACACGCACAGTTTGTGCACTGCCAGTTAGAAGCTTTTCTCAGTTGTCACCTGAACTGGTACAGGAGGAAAGATTTGCAAGTAAAACATATGCAAAAATTGACAGGAGGTGCCAGCTAGAGAGAAGGAAATAAATATTCCCTTAGGACCAAGGCCCCAGAGAGGGCGCAGAATCTCTGTTCCTGTAGGTTTGACATACAAGAAAACAAAATCCTGACCAGTCCAGTCCCAATTCAATATCGGCCCCGTCCTGAGCAGGAAGCTGACACACAAGCAGCATTGAGAGGTCCCCTTCAACCAGAATTGTTCTGTGAACATTTAGTACTTCACATCTACTGTAGCTACACAGTTCTGCTAAAAAAAAAAAAAAATTAAAAACCACCACAAAGAATGCAAGATATATAAAAACAACAATGGAGACCATGACAGAAATACTACAAGCACTGCAAATGCCAAAGCATCCTAATATATCTTGGATTACTGGCAATCACAAACACCTCCCCCTAAACTTGCATTAATTTTCTTCATTTGTGTATCTATGCACACAGGAATTCCACAAGGCTAAAACAGAAAAAAACACGGACAAAACAGCCCAGCTACTAGCTTGAAAGAAGTTTAGCATCTGTCTTCCTTTGCAAAGCACAAAACACACCTCTACATCACCAAGGAGGGAGTTAGACAGTTTGATTCACTGCAGTGTGATGGCTAGAATTAGTGTAATGCCATATATTATGTAGCCTCTTACACAGCAAAGAGCTGTTAATATGTACCTACTTTAATTCTAAATCTGAAGGAAGACTGAATTCGTATAGTCTATCATTCACTTACTCTCAAAAAAATTCCTAATTATTCTCACTCCTTTTTATTGAGCTGAGCATTTAGTGCCTTTAAGAATGTGCACACGAAATGAACTCTTAATTTCTTTTAAATGTTAAGCCACAGAGTGGGTGATTGTGACTGCAGTTATGTTTCATGTCCTACATGGAGCAAAAGCTCATTTAAGGTTTCCAGCACAAGATGTACATATCATGTGAGGAGGAGAACAACAATCAAGTTTCAAATTTAAATGTTCTTTTTTCCTTTACATGCACTGGATGACACCCCTGTGCATGGCAGTGGGGTTGGAACTGCATAATCTTTAAGGTCTTTTCCAATGCAAACCATTTGATGATTTTAAGAAATACAGCTGAAAAAAACAAATTTTCAGCTTACCAGACAACTTCTTAAGAGAAGCTTCCTATGTTTATCAATTATTCCTAATCAAGCATCAATTTTCAGGTTGCTTACTGAGGTAAAATCCACAAAAACAAGATCCATGAAAGCACAGTCAGTATATGTAATGAACAGTATGAACAAAAAGTGTTCTGGACAATACTAAAGAGTCCAAACCACTAATTCATCCCTCTTTTCCAGTATTAAAAGAGTTGCTAGATCTGCATTGCACTTAGGTCTGACACTTGACTTTGGGGGAGGCTCACATCTATCCTCCAACACAAATCTCAACTTGCACATATTATACAACTCTGTTCTATGAGACCCTTCAACAGCACACAGAACCTACTGAGCTTCCCCACCAGCCCTCCCACTTAGCTCCTCAGGCTCCCAGCACTTCCCAAATCCAGGACAAGCAAAAAGCAGGGTGTCACAGCCAGGACTTGACCTGCCCACAACTTTCCCTTTTAGGAAGACCTTCCTCCTCCCCTTCACCCCAGTTTGGAGCAAAGGCAGGCTTCGAACTCCCCAAGTAACAGGGCAACTTTTCTCCATATAGGTCTCAAAACAGGTACAAGTGTCCACGATACAATTTTATGAATCTGACATTGCAAATAGCTCACACATAGCCAAGTCACACAGGAAAAAACAACATAAAACAAACCAAACCTATGAAAACAAAACAAAATCAATTCTGTTAAAAGTTTAAGGTATCTTGAAGGGAAAACTGTTCTTTAATTAGCTCATTATTTACATATAAAATCATTGAGCAAAACAGGTAAGCACTTCCAAAGTATGTATTTTGGGAGAGGCAGATGCCAGCAAATGAATGACATGAATGACAATGAACATGATATGGTAACATTTTACTAAAACAAACAGAATGCAAGGCCTAAACTTAAAAACTAAATCTTGTCTCATTGCTGGTCAGCTAGCTCTTTCTAGACCAAAATTCAGTATCAGGCACCCTTCGTTTTTCCTTTAAGAATAAATTCTAAGCAGCAACTAGTGGCCAAAGTGTTTTGTGGGCGGTTTTGTTTGTTGGGGTTTTTTTGTTGCTGGCTGGTTGGGTTTTGGTGGGAGGGTGGTGTGAAAGCAGCGGCTATTGGGTTGAACGCAAAAGAAACTATCTCATCCTACTTAATTATTGATTTCCTATTTCGTTTGTTCTCCCAGAAACAAAAATAAACCTAAAACTAAGTTTAATTTCCATCCAGGACAGCTATTCGAGGACCATTCAGTGAACTTCAAACTTTGCTTACTGCTAGAGTTCAGAAAATCCTCACTCCTTGGACAGTTCACAGAGAAATTCAGAACGGAAAAAAAAATAAACAAAACCACAAAACCCCACACCCAAAAGGTCACAGAAAACACACACACACAGAGCACACAGAGCACCCCCCCATCAAATCCATTAATAACACACCTTGAACACAGCTGAGTAGCCAAATAACCATTTTTTAACAACTTGGAAAACTGAAGAACAAATGCCACCACAATTTTAGTTTGCACTTGTAATCTCCTTTATTTCTGAGTTGTATGATCCCATGCCACCAGCTCCATACAAACTGACAATATCCTCTACTCCCTCAGCCCTGAGGTCACCTCGTTCATGAGTTTTCATAGAGTTTCAGTTGTATGCAGCATATTCCAATTGAGTATTTCAGTGCTATTAAAATATATAAGTTATAACAACAACACAGAATCAGACAGATTTTGTTCCACAGGTACTTTTATTCAGAACACTTACAACACAAATACACCATAGACATTACATGAACAATTAAAAAAAACTGTTCTAGATTACTACCAAGTACTTAGGTGTTTGAGTATCAAATTTCCATCTTTCTAGAATATTTTGCTTTATTTTGTAATTAATGCTATGGAGTGAATTCCCTCCACTACCTTGCAAAATAAGCCAACTGCTGTATTTTTTCAAAAGAAAGATTCATTTTATCAGCCTCAGAATCCCAAACTTCTCAAAGACCTTGAAATGCTGCCCTGCACACCAACAATACATACTCCAGATTGCTCCCTGTGTAAAAAGAACACAATAAATGCTTACAAGGAAACGGTTCTCATGGGAGGAATGAGGTAATTAATGTAAAGAGCAAACAGAAGATGTGATGCAGATATTTGTTAAGATCTGAAAACACACAAAATGTCTGTATATTTTATCCTTTTATAATAGCTAAATTCAAGATACCTTTATAGTGATCACAAGGGTTGTGCATTGTCAGAAATGTATTATGACTTGATTTTTGTTCGGCTGGGTTTTGGTAGGGTACAAACATTTCCTGTAATGTACAGCATTCCCTGGAGCACTGACACAATCGTACCCAATACAAATTGCAACATGAATAATGCAGAAGCTATTCCTTTAAGATTTGACAGTTACCTGTATTTCCAAAAATTTAACAAAAAGCAGTTACATGACTATCTACTAATAAAAATTTCTTAGTCATATCTAGTCAGGATATCAGAACACTAAGAATTAGTGAAGACTCACACTGAAATATGCCATTATTTCACCTGAAGGTCGATGCCATCTTGCTCAGTTAGACACACGATACAACGATGCAATTATTTAAGCTCCCTGCATTTGGCCATCTCCCTTGTCAGCTATCACAGCAGAGCACAAAGGAACAAGCAGGCAAACGCAATAATCCACCACCAAAGTTATTGAGATTTCATGTGATCTGCAATTACCATGTCACTGCAATAACCATCATGAAAAGCAACACTACAGGTTGCAATTGCAACCTGTTTGCTCCTGTCATCTTATGACCACCCTAACTATTATTAAAAAACCCTACCCAGGCAACTCCCATACCACACACTTCCCCTTCATAGCTGGAAAACAGAACACCGCAGAGTCTGGACACTTTTTCTGGAAGAGATGTAACCCAAGGTTTCATCACAACCTTTAGAGATTGTCTGCAAATCTGCATTTCCTATTTTCTTTTCCTTCTGCTCCCAAGTTTGCCTTGGCTCTCACAACACCCATACCTTTTAATTTTATTTTTGTTGAAGCAGCGAAGGGTTTTTTAAAGTTGCAGAGTGAAGTTATTAGATAAGACAGGAATCCAAATTTATATTGCAACAGCCACTGTGTGTGTACATGCCTGCGAGTGTATGAAATCCCACTACATTCATTCAATCCCAAACTTGCTTTGGCTATATTATGAATCACAGAAGCAGCAAAGTATATTAGAATCTCATGGTAGTCTGTGCAACAGTATCCTAATATTTATCCTCACCACGTCACCAGTTATCCAGGCTTCCAAGTCAATAGAAGTTTTGAAACACTAAACTTATAATCTGACATCCTACACCACAACTGTAGGAGACTATCCCCCAAGCAAACAGCTTGTTTGCTGGGGATATACACAATTTTAATACTGTTTAATAAATAGCTGTCATTCAGTTAATGTCATACATGTAATCTGTAAAACCTCCCCACTTTATTCCACATCACAAAGGAACCTTTCCTGAGTGCATCTGTCAAGACCACAATTTTCTCCTTGCTTCAATTTCCTCATGGTTTCTTTCATAATTCACAATTGGATCAGTTGAGGAAAGAGTATCAATAGAAACAGCAAGAAAAATGAAAATTTTAAGCCAAAGCTTTTAGCCTAACAAATGATGCATTCATTGCCAAAGCACATGCACAACAGCACTGCCATCTCTCCTGTTTTCTAGATGCCTCTTTACTTCTTACAGGCTATCAGATTTTTACCAGGTAAAAGCTCATACCCCACTGAATTTTGAGGTTTCTACAATGCCTCTTCTCTTCTGAAGGGGAAAGCAAACCACAGCAGGAACACCACCTTGATGAAGCACAGCAAGACCCAGAGAACTCTTAACTGGCACTCCTCAATTCCCTTCTATCTTCTCCAACAGAGCTGTTCATGCAACCTCAGTCTTGGTCAGCCTATTCTGCACAAAGCTTTAGAAAGCCAGAAAAGTAATTTACAAGCTGCAGGGGATGGAGTACTTTCTTTGCACTGACATTTGAGAATCAAAAATTTCAGCAAAATAGATTCAGAAAGCTAATCTACTACAGACATATTAAAAACCCCCACCTTCTAGTTTAAAATAAAAATACCCATACACCTGATAAACTTCATGGAAATACACCATTGCAAAGTATGAAAGACATTACAAAAACAGCCACAAAATACTGTTTAAGACTACTTTTGTATTACAGTTTCCTTACCACAAGAATTATAGTCCTTGAAAAACAAAAGCTTATCCTTATTCTTCTCCTACTCATCACTTACACTTTTGCACGATCAGAAGCATCAAAGCCATTTGGAGCCATCATATCAAAATTGTGTTTCTCTGTGCCAGGAAGAAGCAAGTGTCAGCTTCCAACCACTCCAAAAAGGTGGTAAACAAGTTAATCTAGGAATTTTAAGGTTTTATACCATGTTTCTCTGATACAGATCTGTCTTATCTTGCTCTAACTAGCAGCACTCACTGGAAATACCAGGAGTAATGCCACCAAAACTAAAAAATAAAATCCCCACAAACACCAAAACACAGCACAAGCCACTTCCGGTCTTAATTCTCCCGCTTTTCCTCAACTAGTCATCATCACATCGTGGAAAAACCAAAGGATAAAACCCATACCTGTTCAACTCAACAATATCGATGCATTGTCTGCGTTAAACAGCATTGTAACAGACATGACTGTAAGCACCATGTTGTCTGACACCTATCACAGAGCAATATCGACAGAATGAATGCCAGAAAAGGTTCCAGAAGCTAAAAGGCTTCTCCCTTCTGACAAATCCCTGAATTTCTTACAGTTCCTGGCAGACAACCCGCACAGCCTAGGAAAGGGAACCAAGATAAACTTAAGAAACAGAATAAGGGAACAGCAAAAAGAAAAAATATTGACACACTTAGTACATCTGTTCTTTTGAGCAAGCAAGGACGGGACAGACAAACCTTATTTTGGAAAAAAATGTCAAAAAATAAATACAAAAATCACCACAGTTTACTACTATCACATTGCTTTCCTTCACACAGACTAAACATGGCTTGTATTAGACAAATGTCATGAAGCATTTAATAAAAACCTATCTGTGGAGAAATCTCAGTGGCATTTTTACAGTTATTTAAACAAGCAATTACATACAGAGGCTGCTGACAAGAGTCAATAATACCCAGAGCAGCCTTTGAAACTGATAACCCACAGTAATCAGTGGAGTTAAATACCTGAATTTCAGTGTGTTTCCTCTTTGGTAAAGTCCACAAGTTGCACAAATGTGGTGTCAGACCTTGTACTTCAGTCAGCCCCAGCACCACCTAAAGGAATTATGCAAGCATACCCAGGATCTGTCTCTAACCTTCCCAAATGTGAAGACTGTTGTTCTAAAACCAGGTTTACATTAGAAATGCTTGTCAGCGTATTAGCAAACGCTACTGGTGAGCAATGTCCTTCTTGCTGCAAAAGTCTTTAATGGATATGCCATTAGATGAAAGAATTCATCACTACAGGGTTTGTAACACGGCTGGACTGGGCACCAGCAACAACTTCTATTATGAAAAGCATGCTCTTACACCATAAACTGCATCAATATTGTATGCTATACTGGTAATGTCTTTTTGTGGACTTTTATTACTTTCTGGGGACTTTCTACTTCAATAACTCCCTCTTTTGGTTTCCCTGTCAAGGAGTGCAATTATCCAACCTACACCCCAGGACCCACCACTCATTTTTGAGGAAACACTGTTAAAATTCAACAACAGTAACTGACAGGTACTGAGTTTGCAGCAAACTACACTGAACTCTACCACATAAGGACAAACAAGCTGTTCAGTGAGATACCTGGAGAAGAATCAGATCTTGACAGACTTGGCATTTCCTGCATCTGTAGGGCTTGGGAGGTGTTTCTGTCAGAAGTCATTTTGGTCAAAGTGGTCTACAATGACACTTCATGGACATAATTGCCACTTACAGCTACCTACATTTTAAGCTGGAAATCACTCAAGACAACCCTGACTGTTGCTGAAAACTCAGTCTGATGCCTACTTTGATGGCACTATGTTATTTGTGATATTAGGGCAGGTCATGCCTTACTTCTTATTCTGCAACTCAACAGCCCCCATCGCAGATGAAGTATTTGCTTCTGCTTTAGAAGAAAGTCTGTTGATGTCATTGTTTATGCTACTTACTGCTAAGCAAAAAGCCAAATCGCTTGGCCAAAATACAGAATGCCTAATAGTCACACTCAAAGACATCGTTTTTTGTTATCTTGTAATACTCAGTCCATAACTTCATGGTCCAGAAGAGATCCTATTCACAATGCAAAGACATTTTAATCCAGTCATTGTTACTGTGCAGTAACAACATTCCTGCTTTACTGGCTGTGCTAAAATAGTAGACATCCAAGCCCTATTTTGGTCCAAATTTAATAAAATTTCAAGTGAGAATAATCATTAGTTGTATTTAGCCAGCTAATCTTTTTAGTAAAGCTTTTCTTGTCCTTCCTCAATTCACAAGCAGTAGCTGAAATATACACATCTCCAAACACAAACTGAGTGTATTAATTTGATTCATTTGGAACCCACAGATACTTTGTACCTATTAAAGGTGTAAAGGTCTAGGTTAACCTCTATACTATCAACATTTTTTCATCCTATTATCAGTTCAGGGAAGAAGAGGATTGCTTTCCTCAGAAGAAAAAGCATATTTTTGAACAACCAGATTTATAGATTGAGTCTTTCATTGCCTTTTAATAACCTTATCAGCACCAAGAAATTATTATTCAGTTGAAAAAGTTAACTGAAACAGTTTAAGCAATAGATGCATGAAATCTGTTGAAACCCACTGTACTGGGAGCCTTGCAGAAGAGGAGCTGGTGACACCTGCTCTGTTTGGAGTTGCTCTTAAGGCTTGAGCAGCCTGAAGGTTCACCTGAGCAGCAGTCGCTACCTGTGTGTGAGGACAAAGTGAATTTTAAAATACCTTATGTGCCATCTTCAGTCCTAAAACATGCTCACACCTATCTCTGGAACAAAATACATTCAAGTTGGACAAAAGACCACTTCTGCCATAAACCAGCATTTACTTCATGGCAAATTCAGGGGAGAGAGGGGTGGAATTTATATGCAAGTAACAAAGCTAAATGTGCCCACATAATATCAGCATGTGGCAATATTAAGTCTGGTAGTAAACTTCTCTAATTTCCCCCAGTCCTGCCCTCCTGCAAACTTGAGCTTTTCAACCATCGTCTCCCACAGCAACATGAAAACAACACTCATTTCATACACTACTTGGTTAGACAGTGACATTTTGATCCAAAGACTCTTCCCCAAAAAGAGAAAAAAAAAGAAGCACCATACTAATTATTAGGGGTTTGAATTTTTGAGGAAAAGTTCTACATTCACCTACCTACAGCTACATACACTTCAACTGTGTGGCATCTAAAACTGAGAGCACAGGAAGGAGATGAATGAGGAGTCTTCAGCTTTGAAGTGTTTTTAACTACATGAATTTGCAGTGTTCAAGTGAAGTAGCAAATAATCTGATTTATGAACTCATACACTTACTTATTTTAGGACAAGTAGCAAATAGAAAAAGCTCTTCCGTCCAAAACTTTTTGATGAAACAAAGAAAATACAAAGAAGTTTGGTAAATATCTCTAAATGATAACATTTCTTATTTATAAATTTTTGTCTGAAAGAACTAATCACTGCAATCACATTCAAATTACACTGCAAGACAAGCAGATTTTTTAACAGTAATCTGCTATTTAAAGAAAACTGTTACAAGCCTGATTTTTTTTTCCTTAAATACTTTCCAACTGTTGTAAACAGGATTAAAATACAGTAGCAATATTTTGAAAAAACTTTTCAGATGTTTATCATATTAAGCATTAAGGAACTCTTATTAGAAAATTTGTAACAAATACACCATAGATTAAGTCAATGAAATCCATAAACCATAGTTAAACTTGCCAACAAACTCTAGTGGAGGCTGGATTTACACACAGACTAGCTAAAACTCCCCAGAAAAAGCTGTGTCTGTATACACTTATGCATTAAGCACATAAAGTGCAATTAATAAAGATATTTGGGGAAAATAAATAAAAAGCTGCACAGCAAACAAAAGAAAAACTAGCTTTCACACTCAAAACAAACTCTACACCACTAGAAGCTAAGATACAACTACCCTGAATTTGGCACAGACTAAACACAGCTGTAGGGATCTACTTCCTCTCCCTTTTTAGGGGGGGGAGGTTTGTGTTTGGAGGTTGCATGTGGAGGCAGGGCGAGGAGCAAAGAGTTAAAACACAGACCTTTCTGATACTCTTACCAGTACCAAACTCCTACCTCAACTGACCTTTTTAATCCCTTTATCACTTTAGACTTTCCCCCTCACTGCCTGACAAAGCAGCCAGGACTGCCTCTTTGGATTTGCTTTCTCCAAGAAAGGGAAAAGCTGCTTAGACAATGGACACAGACTGAAAGTGTGTAACCCAAATGCCATGCTTTGCTGCAGCCTCTCTCCCACCACTTTGGAACTTGCCAAAGAAGAGATTATTTTTCTACTCATGCTACGTGCTGAAATTAGTGCAGTAACCCAAAGTACCTGTCGTTGCTCAAAACAATTGATAACCAGCATCAAGAAAGTAGCCAAGGGCTGAAGAAAAATAGAAGCACAGGTACAAAGAGCACCTTAACTAAAAAGAACATGGGCAAATTGATACAACTATTTAAGCCTCCTAAAGGCTGGACCAAAGGAAGAAGACAGTACAGCCACCACACTACTCACAAGATAAAAGATTTAATGATATTCTGACGATGATTTTTTTTTAAGCTGTATTTTTCTAAATAACTTCCTCTTTAAGTGACAATAGAAAATGTACAGAAGATGTTCAGAGAGGGCCATGCCATTGGCAGAACTAGACACGTACTGTTTACTTCCCAGAAGTGAAATATTTTATTAAAAACAATATCCATCTATTCAACTTGAAAGATACAATGATCCGTGAGCTTTCCAAAGATTAAGTTAAAGCTTGGGAGTTCACGTCAACTGAGAGAGAGGATTTGGCTGTTCAGACAGTAGATTTAAATCACCTGGCTCATTCAGCATGCAGAAGCTTTACCTTGTTCTCCACTGCTTTAACATTCTCAAAGGAAGCTGTAGTCTAAACAGCCCCTGAAGTTGTAAAGCTTGTCTTTTTTCAGCTCTGTTCCTTCCTTTCTTACCAAGGAGGGATTTTTCTTCATTCCTTCTGTATTTCTCTTAGGGATGTCAAAGGTTTTTGGGGAGTGAGAAGGGCAGCTGCAGAAGGGTGGGACACGGACATAACACAAGATGACAAATCCCATCAACACACAGACTGAGAAAGGATTTGAGAACCAACACAAAGAATTTGCCTTAAGTCTTACCTTGATGTACCAAGTATAGATTGTTCTCTAATTTCTCCTTCTCAAAAAGTAGAATTTTAGCTCTAAGCTCTGGAGAGCCCCAGTACCAGCTCCTGTCCTAAACCATCACATCTGCTATGTCACAAATGTTTCTATGGAGTCATTACTACTGTTTGTGCAACAATACAAACCTATTGTGCAAGTATTTACATGCTGCCCAAATTTGCCCAAAAAAGCTGGCAGCGAAAGCAGCATTGCAAATTCCGTATTTCTATAAAGCTTCGACAATTTCCTAAAGGAGAGGCATTTGTAAGAAAGAACTGTTTATTCAGGTCTAATTAAACCTTGCTGAAAGTGATCAAAGAGTCATAATTTCTTATGATGGAAATGGATTTTTTTTTTTTTCTTGGAATGGAAAGCATCCATTACCTTACAGCTTACCAATCCCTATCATAGCAGGAACACTTATACTAGGGACATATACTACAATAGGTGTCAAGCAATTATGTTAACTACTAACAGGTGTCAAATAATAATGTTAACTTGCTTAAGCCTGACACACAAGACAGAATTTATTAAACTCTTTTTTTTTTTTTTTTTTTTGCTGGGATAGCAGGTACAGTACAATCAGGATGCCCCCTAAAGCTGCTAAAATGAGCTGCTGACTCTTATGTTCATGCAGTGAATACATTCTAGATGGGCAATTTCCAAACAGTTGTGGTAGTGCAGCATGTTTTCATTTACAACACACAGTAACTCAGCGTGATTTTAATAGGAGTCTTTCAGACAATTCCCCCTGGCCCTCCTGCCTTTCTTCCAAATCATCTTATCTAATGCTTACACCACCAAAAACGTGGATCTGATGATGACAATGCATTCACATGTGACCATGGGGAATGCCTGGAGGTACACATCCTGTACATAAATGTAGCCTGCCTCTCAGGGACACATTATGAAAAAGAGAGTGCCCTCAAACCAGAAGTCTGATCCACACCATTGGCACAGTTTGGCCACCATCTAATATATTGTTCTCTCAAAAAAAAAAAAAAGCCCCCACACTAACAGTAATAACCTACCTACATCTGTGATCAGCACTAAGTCTATTTTTCACTTGTCCCAAGGCAATGTCTCCTAAAGAACTTTCTCTAGCAGCCCTCTCTTGAAGAGAAGGATGAGAAAAAGTGACAACCAGACCCTAAACAATGCCCAGAAATAGAGAAGTAATTATCTTAGAATCATGCAGATTAGCAAGCACCATTCAAGATCAGTGTAGTCTGTTTGTGTATGTCAACTTATCCACACCTCCAGAAGCCTTTTCTTGACTGAAAAGGTAGGGTTTGGCTTTGAGTGAAACAAATTAAAGAAGAAATATGGATAAGCTTGAAGTCCACATTCTCCTAATATAATACTTTGGCAAGATTCCTCCACTTTTTTATTCCTACCATCAAGGACAGCATCCTTACTTTGGCATGTCATACCTGAACCACTTGTGAGAGAATCCAGACCCCAACCTCCCTTTAAAGACTGAGAAACACACAAATCACTCAATGAGCACAACACTAATTCAGGCAACAAGGGCTGAAACTCACATTTTCTATTCCATGAACTATACACATCTCAGTTAATTTTGTGTGACCGAGCCTCAGTCAATTCCTTTTGTACATCTAGGCTACATTTTTTTTGAACTTGGCATAACCTTTGAGCAGTGGCACTCCTTCTCTGGAGAATGTAGGTCCACCCTTATTGGATCTCCATGCCCCACTTTGAAAATATTTTCTCTTTCCATCACTAAGCACAAGAGCAGACATGCTAAGCACTAAGAGAGGCAAAGCAACACATCAGGACAGCAAGGATACAAAGGAAGCAAAGCATCCTGTGCCTGAAGAACAGCTTCAAAGAGAAAAGGAGTGTGTGTAACAGAAAGCATTAGAGCTACCTGCAAGTAATACCAGTCAATGGAATCAGAGTTGAGTGACTAAAACTGTCAGTAAGGCTTTTTTGTTGTTAAGTATACCCAAGAGAGTAAGTTCAAGTAAGTTTAGCCTCAGAAATTCCCAGATTCATGGAACAGTTTTTTCAACATGTTCACGTAATAGAATGAATTGACCTTGGTCCTTTGACAGGTCTTCAGACATCTATTTTACCATGAACCTATACTAAATTTTAATTGCAAATAATGCCCAGATAACATTCTAACGAGGCATTTCCAAGAGCAGCATCTTGGGGGCCTATTCTTTGTAGAATGAGCAGGACTCATCTCTAACAACTGGCCCTCAATTTCTTAACATGAGGTGCTATAAGAGCATCAAACTGTCAGATACTTGGGGAAGAGGCAGCCATATTCTAGGTAGAAACTTTTTTTTGCTGAATATTCTTTTTCCAGAAGAAAACTTATGTTTTAAACATTTTAAATACAAAGACCTGATCTTGTTGCACTAGACACTTTGCCTGAAGACATTATTTTCTTTTTAACCTGATGAATAACTGTATGAAACAAAGGTGCAGAAAATACAAAGCAAACGGAAGCATGAGTGAGAGCTTTTAGATCGCTGCCACTGCACAAGCCAAAAGGAGCTCTCTTTTGTGGAAGGCAGAAGATGAAGGAACAGCTAGGATTAGATAGTGGGAGTAAATAAAAGGTAACAGGGAGCCTGAAAGAGAAGTGTCTATACATAAATATTGAAATTGAACAGGGGGAGAAAAGTATCTTCAGGAGATAGGATGTCAATTTAAGACAGTCCTCCATAAGAATGCCTTCTTTACAGCTTTGAAGTAGAGAAGAAACATGCATAAATACCTGAATGTAAAGTATTCAGCAAGACAAAGCTTTTCCTCACTATTACAATGAAACAGTTATCAGATTCCTGGTCATGTAATAAATTGTTCTAGAATTCCAGGCAAATTTTCAGAGTTGATCCAGCATGCTCAGATATGCTAACACTACATAACAGAGCTGAGGAGGCCTCAATTCATTTCTTCAGAGAATACCAAGTTTTAACTTTTAAACAGAGGCAACTGCTCTGCTAATGAAAAGCAATACCTACATCATTATATTTCACTGCCTTTTCATAAATCTGGCAGCTATTAACACAATTCCAACTTGAATCTTTCGATGAGGACTACACCAGTCACACATATGCTAGATGTACATTGGCCTATGTGAGTACTTCCTCACACACTTAAAAATTAAGGTCATCAGTGAGACAGTCAACTACACTTGTCACGGTTAGTAATCCAAATGCACATGAGTTAGAGACTACCATAAGGCAGAAGGATTAAATTGGCAGGGTTCTAGAATCATACTGAACTGATGGGATGCCACCAAAACCAGTAAAAATACGACCATGTATATGACACAGTTTTTCACAAATATTTAGTTCTGCACACCCAATACAACAGTCTGTATGTGATAAAATAGACAAGGAAAATCCACTTTTTCTGATGATACATAAGAATTGTGTCAATTCTGTGACAGATCATACTCCAGTCCTTCTCCTCTCTCCATCTTCATCTAGAAATAGGATTCCAGCTTAGTCACCCTTCAACTGCCGTTCCCAAGCCTGCTAGACCCCAACAGCTGCCGTCCTACTCAGCCCTATCACACCCAACTCGGCACATTTTCAATATCTCAGTCAGACACCCACCACTGTTCATCTTCAAAATATATTTTAAAAGACAGAACCATGAAGCAGCATTAAACTGATATTAAGCAGATACAAAATGGGAGATAAAAAGGGAAGAATGGCAAGTTCTTCCCTTTTGTAAGAATGGAGGGAGCTACGAACACTACGAGAAAGCTACGAACCAAGTGACAGGACATCTTGGTAATTGATACTGCTGCAACAGCCACTGAGTAGATGTTCCCATCTTGACCAACTCACCAACACTTGAGAAGGAATGGAACTCCTCTCTCTCAACCCATACACATGGCCAAGCATTTTATCTAGTTGAAGAAATCAATGTTTTTTGAGAACAAAGACTGAAGCTATGCATCAGTATTATTTTTCTTATTTATTCTATAAATTGAACTATTCAAAAAAAGCTTTCACCAAAGACTACATAGTCAGTAGGTTACAGAGGCAGTTGCATGGACTGGTAAAATATAACAAGCCATGTGCATTGTTATAGCGGAAAATTCTAATAGGCAGCACTTTCTAACACCAGTTTGTAATACCATAAAATGAAATTACACCACAGGCATTAATGGTTTTAATTGAACCAATTATGCTCTAAGAGGTAAAAGACTAAAAACACATGCTAAATTATACAAAGTCTTTAGTCTAAATAACACTTGAGACTTAACAAAATACCTGTGGGAAAACATATCCCAGATGGTCAAACAATGTAGCACAGTGATACCCTACACAAACACTATCACTTGAGAATTTTTTTTGTTTGTTTTTTTAAGCAGATTCTTGTTTAGAGATCTGAATAGTGTGTATTTGGGTCAAGACTGAGCAGTTCGCTATATATACACTGATTTCCCCTCATCCCAAAGAAGATACTCCTTCCTCAACTCAGGATCAAATTCAGGCATTCATCAAAAGAAAAAAATTACAGATTTCTATTTTCCCAATGAACGCCATTTGCAACATGCCCAGGCATGGCAAAGTATTGAAATGGGAAGGTGACTGGAAGTCTTTCTTTCCCCAGTCACTCATTTAACTATCCCCCATGCTTATGGCATTACTAGGTCCTACCATCACATTTTAGGCATTACTTCTTTACAGAAACCCTTTGTTCCTACCAAAGCACTCATTCAGCAGTTTTTGGAGGCTTTATGAAAGAAGAAAAGCAGTCAGTTGTCTTAAAGCACAAAGCTACACTTTACAAGAGGTTAAAGGAGACAGTCCTTGAAAGCAAGAGGAAAATTTTCAGAACTTGAGGCAACATCACAATTCATTTCATCATGAATCTGGCAATTCTCAAGGTGAATCAGGATAATCATATTACATTGCAGAATCCAGTCTGATGTGACTAAAGCCTGTCTGTCCTTCAGCAACCCACTCCCTTCGAGAGAAAGGAAAAACAAAAGAATGCACAAAGATCTCAGTTATTAGCTACGCTGCTGTGCAGACTTGGTCACCATCCTGAGGGTGCAGGAGCACAGCACAGGGTAAGAGAGGCAGATGTGAACCCCAGCAAGAGAGGCCTGCACTTGCTCAAGGCATAGATGAGCAGGAACACACTAGAGCCTCTCCAGAAGACAGCTTTTTGTTCCTGGTCTGTTATCTACTATGGCACACAGGTAGGGCCTGAAAGATGGGTTTCCTCAGAACAGATGTGCAAAAGCTAACTTGAGGAGGCGTGGGCTGCTCATATCCACTCACAGTTCTAAGCTATCTACAGGGACAGTTAGCTGGGAGTGCCTAAAGAAAAGAACGAGCCAGGCTGTTCTCCAAGAGAAACAGGGAAAACAGATCAGAAGCAACAAAGTTGCATCAAGCTAAGTTACAGTATTAAAAAAGAAATACCCAGAATTTGGGTAGCCAAACACAGGGAGAGACTGCCCAAGGGGGCTGAAGAAACACATCCTCAGTGACCTGGCACAACCCCACAAGGTCTTGAGCAGCCCAATCCAGCACCAGAAATGGTCAGTCTTTGGGTGTGAGAATAACCAAGTCACCTGTGCAGAAGTCACACAGTCATGGATACACAGCTATAAAGGTCTTTACTAACAATCATCTGGCCATGCTCACGCAGTGCCACAGACAAGAAAGCAGATAGGCTCAAGCCCAAAGGGCAACTCTCAGCAACTTGCTGATGTCACTACCAAGATTGGCCCCAAGTCTTTTATTTACCATCACTTCTACAAAACTTTCACTGAGCAAGAAAAAGGGAGGACTATTTCACGTTACTGCACAAGGCATAATATAAGGATCTCCACCAACAAACGTTTAAAAGCTTTGTTTCTCAAGCATCCTTAATCCTCTGCCAAAAGCCCCAATTTTTATTTCTTTAGGCAATACACAGTACTAAAATTTCCATCACTCCATGATGATTTAGTTTAATATTAAGTAAGGTCAGTATCACTGCAAACTCTAAGAAGAGATCCAGACTATTACAGGAAATGCATCCACATATACTATATTTGAACAAGTCTCTTTCACTTCCATTCTTTCCCAAAGCTTCCTAATCCAAGCTAGTAAAATACTTTTAGTGCAACAGGGTGCCCAGGCACCAAATCTGCCTCCTGTCCCCTTTATCAGGAAAAACTCAGCCTTCTGAACTGAGAGACCACATGTACTTTTGTTGTCTAAACTATTCAAGTGGGAAAAAAAGAAATGTCACTGGGCAGGGGGTATCAGGAGCAAAGTTAGAGGAAATCAGTCAGCAGCATCAGAAGGAATAATGAACAGATTGCCACTGGTTCAGCAGTTGAGTAGCATGATTTCTACTCAGTTTTCCTATTCTACAAAAGTAAATGCATTGCTAATAGATAGTCCTCCTGTCCTATCTATGATGAGGCCATGGCAAGCAGCTGACAATCAATCAACACTTAACACACAGATTTGCTTAACAGCACATATGCCTAGCAGCTTCATCACAGCCTTTTCCTGCATCATGTATGGTGTAGGAAACCAGATCCATTGGGTTATTTAACGAGTGCCATACCACAGTGATGGGTCATGCAACCACCAGTTAAATGCATCAGCATCCTTCAGTCTGGAACAAAGATCACATAGCTCCACGCTGCTCAGGATTTCAGACACAGTGCACACAGTTGTGCAGGGCTGTTCACCACCTCCCCCAGCTCAGGAACTGGACATCAAGCAAGCAAATCCCATATACTGAAGGCCCTAAAGAACTGGTTCTTCACACAAACAGCAATTAGGCTGCAGAACTCCTTTTTCCTGGGCACTCTTGATAAAACACACTTGAAGCATTAAACACAGACTGAATCACAATTCACAGAAACCGTAATGACCATTGCATGCAGCCACCAACAGGCATTTCCCTGTGCTTACAATTCCTCCTCCTTGGTACACTCTACCATCCTTCTCCTGCTGCTTCTTCGGGCTTAGAATAAAACATCCAGTTTATCACACACTGCCACAAAAGTTTTCCTTTATTCTTTTAAATTAATTAACAGTATACATGTTTCCACAATAATTCTATGGCAACTGACCAGTTGGAGGTTCAGGAGCCAGAAAGCGACAAGATAGAGACAGGACCATCTGAAGTTCTATGCTCCAGATGCACAAACCTGAGAAGTACACAAAAGTTTTGCAAACTCACGGTACTCAGAACAGTCATACTACCCTCATAAATACAACCACCACTAACCACAACACGTCTGTTTTGATGGCAGGCACACTCAGCAAGCCCAAATGTTTTAATGAATACTTTTATTAAGAGCCAGATCTGCCCATTTATTAATTCCTACACCCTAGCTCCCCACTGAAAGAATTAGGTGCTTTACAGCACTGCATGCATGGCCAGGAGCTTGTCAGAAGCCATTGTATGAAACTCTCAGTTGTTCTATCATTAAGAGATTAGTTTGAGAAAATGCTCTGCAAGTCAGCCTAATAGTTTACTCAATCCTTAATCCTATTTTACAAGATCTAGACTTACCACTATTCAATGCCAGAACCCAACAGGACACCAGGTAATGTTAAACCATATAGAACATAGTAACAGACAAAAAAAGCCAATGACTTTAAAAAAAATATACCTCCTCTTACATCCCTCACACACAGAGACTTTTCCAGACTTCTGGGACACAGTGCATTGGTCAGTACTACAATTATTTTTATTGCCAGAGGACCACTAGCGAAACACAACATATAAATGTGCAGCATAAAAGCTCCCAATGGCTGTGTTCAACCAGCGGGTGAGGTTTCAGCAGCTTTTCCAGGCCAGCAGCCTGGCTCTGCAGGATGCAGGCCTCCTCTGCCCAGGCTGCTGCTAGCAGGCTCTCACCCAGGGCCTGGACAGAGGGTTGGTGTCACAGTTCCCAGCGAGAGGCACAAAAAAAGGGATGCTCAGACCGGCAATCCGGCACCAACCTAACGCACGCTCTGCTACTTCACACATTGCAGGTCTGCCGAACAGCTGAGCTGGCGGTTCAGGGATACCTCAAAACATGCAGGAAAATTCTCCAGAAAGACAAGATTCAGAAGCAGTTTATTTACAGATAAACAGAAAAACACTTTTGTTAGTGACAGCAACTCAGTGCATCAACCTCACAGCCTGACTGCATCCATCTCTGGGATCCCCAACACAGGCAGGGCATTGATCTTTTGGAACGAGTCCAGTGGAGGCCACCAATTGGTGAAGCACCTCTTCTATGAGGTGAGAGAACTGGGATTGCGCTGCCTGCAAAATAGAAGGCTTAGGGGTGACCTAATGGCAGCCTTACAATAGCTGAAGGGAACTTATAGGAAAGATGGGGCTAGATTATTTACATGTAGTGACAGATCAAGGGGAAATGGGTTCATGCTGAGTAGGTTTAGATTAGGTATCAGAAAAAAATTCTTTACTGTAAGGGTGGTGAGGCACTGGAACAGGTTACCCAGTGAAGTTGTGGCTGCGCCATCCATGTAAGTGTTCAAAGCCAGGTTGGATGCAGCTCTAAGCAACCTGGACAAGTGGAAAGTGTCCCTGCCCACGGCAGGGAGTCTGGAACCAGATGAAGTTTAAGGTCCCTTCCAACCCCAACCCTTCTATGGTTCCGTGATTGCCGCAAGCTGTCCCCGGCTGCGCCCACGGGCCCGGCTGCCACCGCCGCCCCCCCGCCGCTCTCGGGAGGGCCCGCGGGGCGCGGCGCTGCCGCCCGAGGCGCCGCAGAGCCCGGGGGGTGCCGGCTCCGGACGGGACGGCCCGGCCC